>NC_092711.1:247226342-247557694 GCF_047496885.1 Scyliorhinus torazame
CTCCAGATTGACACCCAGTGCCCCATCCTCCCGGATGGTGCCCATAGAGCCCTGGGATTCACCTCAGGTTGGAGGGGCAGTGTGGTGAGGGAGTGGCATCTGGAGGCCGAGGTGGGGTGGATGAGGGAGTCGAAAGATCAGGGTGGCATTTAAAAATGGCCCCCGATATGCGCATACTCTTCTGCACTGGTGATCTCAGCTTGTCAGTGCAGGAAATGAGGTACGGGCAGCACGGTAGCACACGTGGCTCGCACTGTGGCGTCACAGCGCCAGGGTCCCAGATTCGAATCCCCGCTGGGTCACTGTCTGTGCAAAGTCTGTCTGTCTGTGTGAGGTGGATTGGCCATGCTAAATTGCCCTTAATGTCCAAAAAAGGTTAGAAGGGGTGCTTGGGTTACGGGGATAGGGTGGAAATGAGGGCTTAAGTGGGTCGGTGCAGACTCGATGGGTCGAATGGCCTCCTTCTGCCCTGTATGTTCTATGTATCAATGAGGCCTCAGCAGGGTGTTTCTCGTCAAGGCCAAAAAAAAAAGCAAAGTCCCGTTAAATAGCGGTGTCATTCTCGATGCTGAAGGTGCTGTGACACACACCGCTAAATGCGCCCAAAATGGGACTCTTTTTGTCCCATTAAATGGCGCCTGGCATGTGCAGCGACAGGAGCAGAGATAGATCAAGGCTAGAACAGAGATGTCTAATTGACTAAATGTAAACAATTGAGACATAACAAAGCACCAATGAGGAAAGAGTAACTGGGAGAACAGCATGAAAACTACCTCTCAATTTTCCCACGCTGGCAATCATGAAACAATAAGTACCACACGAACAAACCAATGACATAGCTGGGCTATGTTCGAATGACCTCTTTCCATGTTGTGCGATTCTATGGTTTCTTCACATTATTACCTTTGGAATTCTCTACTCCAGAAAGCAGTGGAAGCTGGGGTATGACATACACTAAAGGCTGAGTTAGTTTTGATTGACAAGGGAGTCCAACATAATGGGGGCAGGAAGGAAAGCGCAGTTGGGGCCCCAATCAGATCAATCATGATCTTTTGAATGGCGTAGGAAGCTCGAGGGGCCGATTGGCCTCCTCCCACTCCCAGTTCTTACATTCTTATCAGTAAAAGGGCTAACACCTGCATTAAAGCAGGAGAAAGAGGATTGCCACACAAATCCATTAAGTGTCAATCTGCCAACAGTAATTTCTCGTCCTTGAATTGTTTCTCAGAGTAGACGAGGGGAATGACAATGAGTGAGACCTTTGATTGGAAGAATTATTCACCCTGTTTTTCCTTTGAGAATGAGGAAGCACAGGGGCTGCTTCTGAGTCAATATCCCACCAGAGGCAAAAAAAAAATATGATTCAGATTGATACCTTAAGAAACAATTTTTCTGAAGTCTCAGAGACAGGAAGCTGGACTAAATATAAATGCACTGGAATGTGTGGTTACTAAACTGATGACATGGGCAAAGGGAAGTTATTTTTGAAATGGTGCTGAGCCTCACAGATAATGTCTGGCAGAACTGCAAGAACAATCAGAGAGGTTACTGGAGTAAAACCTAGGCTAAAAATACATTTTGACTCAAAATAGATGGAAATGAGTTAGCGTTGGAAAGGTCTTAAAGGTGTCTGTCATCAGGAATATTGAAGACAAAGGGGGTCAATGTTTTTGTACATTGTCCGTATCAGAATAGGGGTGGGGAAGGGAGTGAGAGGTTTGCACTATTCTCCCCAGGATGTTGGCAAGAGCCCAATTCATTTTCATGGGCAGGTCTTATTTACAGTATCCAGGAGAACAATTAGGGCCCTAGGACTGGATTTAACATTCCTCCGTCAATGGGTTTTAAGATGGGTTTTGGGGGCAATGTTAAGTCCAGCAGGTGGCCTTCCCGCCACCTACCACCGCCACCTACCTGCCTTTCCCTGGCTCCACCTCAATTATACCATGGTGGGGTGGCATCGGGTGACCCACCCACCAATTAATGCCAACTTACGGGCCACCTCCCACCCCCACCAGCGTTCATTTGATGGTGGAACAGGCCCATGCCCAGCGATTAGTCTGTGTGTGCTGATAGTGGACCATCGAAGCCCCCCTCCCAGGACGTAACCCCTCCCTGGTTGCCGCCCCTCATGCCCTCTCAGACCCCAAGCCCCCCAACCTCCTGCTGACCTCCTTCACTGACTCTTGAACATTTATAATGTTCTGACTCTTTGCTCGAGTGCAATACTGGAAGTGACCAACACTCCTGCTGGTGCTACTGTTACTTTGAGGCCTGCCACCCTCTGATTCACAGGATCACAGAATTGTTATGGCGCAGAAGGAGGGCATTTGGCCGATCATAACTGCACCAGCTCTCCAAACAAGCTTCGTAACTTAGTGCCTTTCCCCTGTCTTTCCCCCATAGCCCTGCACATTGTTTTTATTCAAGTAATAATCTAATGTCCTCTGGAATGTCTCGATTGAACGTGCCTCCCCCGCTCTTCCTGAGCCACTCTCTGTGCGGAAAGTTTTTTCCCACATCACATTTGCTTCTTTTGCAAATCACTTCAAATCTGTGCCCTCTCGTTCCTGATCCTTTTACGAGTGGGAAAAGTTTCTCCACATCTACCCTACCCAGTCTCCTCATGCTTTTGTACATATCTATCAAATCTCCTCTTAGCCTTCTTCTCTCCAAGGAGAAGAGTCTCTCTCCAGTCTATCCTCATAATTGAAGTTTCTAATCCCCGGAACCATTCTTGTGAACCTCTTCTGCACTCTCTCTAATGCATTCACATCCTTCCTGTAGTGTGGCACCCAGAACTCTACACCGTACTCCAGCTCAGATTTAACTTGTGCCTTGTATAAGTTCAGCATAACCTCCTTATCGTTGTACTGTATAACTTTCGGAGAGATTCTGAACCCCTTGGGCGATCGAGGACGAGTCCAGGAGATCACTCCGATCCTAATCAGGCCAATTCCATATAAGGTGATTGCTCTTCCATTCTTACTTTGCAGACGCCATGAGCTCAGGGCCTGGGATGCTGGGTTCTAACAATCTGCAGTCCAACTAAGTAGCAGCAACCATTTCCTGAACTGGTCAGCATCTCTCGGAGGCAGGAATTCCTGTCCCTGAGGGGCAGCTTACAACTTATAGGTACAAACAAAGCCTCCAACAGGGTAACACTTTAATATATTATCACTTTCCTTGCAGATCACACACAAGAGGGCAGGTCACAAGATCACAAAAAAGGTCCTGCCTTGACATCATTCACAGAGGGAGGGCAGGCACTGTTGGGAACTGTATAGTGTGCAAAGTGTCACTGAGGAGGCTTCTTGTATAACAAAGAGGGTCCTGCACTTTTTTCCTATTGGTCAGAATTCTCACGCTCCCCCTGCAATAGGCCATAAGCCGGTCATGTACCCCGGTGAAAGGTTGCCCCTTAAAGGGATCATGCTACTACATCCCCCCTCCCCCTTATACATCACAGGTTACTTACAGTTAAATATGTACAATGGGGGCAGAAACACCAAGGGGGAGAAGATAGTACAGTCCTTCATAAAGTCAGGGGTGCATTCTCCATCCAAAGAGAAAATGCTGGAAAATCTCAGCAGGTCTGGCAGCATCTGTAGTGAGAGAAAAGAACTAACGTTTTGAGCCCAGGTGACCCTTTGTCAAAGCAGCCTGTTGCTAGTAGCCGAATTCCCAATCGGATGGAGAATGACGGGTCCACCGGGAAACTGGTTCGTCGCTGCAGTACTCCACTGCCCTGCCACTGGCCTCAGCAAACTACCCGTCTCGCACTGGCGGAAACATGTAAATTAAAGTAATGCATGCTCCGACCTCCTCATTGGGAACACCACTGGGTGGGCTTTGGTGTGAGGTTAGCCAAGCATAACCCTGGCACAGTGGAGCCCAAGGGGGGGGTTCAAGGGGATCAGGGCACTGATGAAGTGCCCCTCTGCTGCTGCCAGGCTGCAGAAAGGAGGTTCCCCCAAGGATCCTGGGCGTTGGGTACCCCCCCCCCTCCAGCTCCCCCTTCAGACTGTCATTGGGCCCCCATCAGTCATCCCCATCAGAGACCCCCATCAGACCCCCCATTATTCGCCCCTGCCTGAAAGCTGACGAGCAGCCCAGGCAGTAAAGTGAAAAGTCATTGCGTTTAAACGTACCTTTTCCTAACATCTGCTGCCTCAGGCAAAAGTCTTTAAAGCCGCTGTTACAAGTGTCAGAGTCTTCCTCAAAGGCCAAGTGCACTTGAAAGGGCTTCAAATCCCCTGACAACCTTTGAAATGCACATTTTTCATTTAATTTCACGCAGCAATGCATTTCACCAGCCAGTGATTGACAGTTTTATTGGCCCAGGCACAGGTGTTTAGGGGATTGTTTATTTACCTTTCGCTTCACACTTGAATTCTGGTTCAATTCCAGTCTTGGGTGACTGTGTGTAGTTTGCACTTTCTCCCTGTGTCTGCATGGGTTTCCTCCCACAGTCCAAAGATATACAAGTTAGCTTTGGTTATGGAAATAAGGCGGGGGTATGGGCTGAGGCAAGGTGCTCTTTTAGAAGGTCGGTGCAGACGCGATGAGCCGTTGGCATCTTTCTGCACTGTAGGATTTCAATAGTTCTATGGAATGAATCTCCATTACCCTGCTTTGATGCAGGGGCTGTTTAGCACAGGGCTAAATCGCTGGCTTTGAAAGCAGACCAAGGCAGGCCAGCAGCACGGTCCAATTCCTGTACCAGCCTCCCTGAACTGGCGCCGGAATGTGGCGACGAGGGGCTTTTCACAGTAACTTCATTTGAAGCCTACTTGTGACAATAAGCGATTTTCATTTTGAACACAATGTTTATACATTGCTATGATTGACAGCTTCTCAACACATCTAAAGCAGCTAAGTGGTTTCACGTCCTCTTTTTCACAGAGGAACTGGTTCCTCCACCAGTGAGGTAGTGTCTTTATCAACAGGTTCAATGGTCTCAACAGGTGCATTGAAGGTACACTTCTCTCCAATCCCCTAAGGAGTAGTGGGAGGAGCCTTATGGTATCACGGTCCCTTTAAGGGGGCGGGCTTGACCGACCACATGATCGGCTTGGGCCAATCGCACGTGTTCTGTGCCTGTTACCCATCTGCCTTTGCCTTTATTCAATAAACTTCTTGTGAACTACTGGACGTCTCCAGTGTATGTCTCAAGCCACCACATTGGCAGCGATGTATAACGTTCGATTGCAGCCTTCTGCATGTTGTGATTTGAGAGGGGAAAGGCAGGAGCACTTGAAAAAGGAAAAAGAAGCACCAGCGAGAGTAAGCAGGCATTAAACAGTGAGTGAAAATTCCTACTATTGGAAAACTAGCCTCCTTTGCCCAACTGGCTGAGGATTGGCCTCAGTACATCGAAACGTTCCACTTTTTTTTAGCCACAAACAATTTCACAGGGGAGGACAAGCAGAAGGTGATTATTCTGACAGTTTGCAGGCCCCAAGCATATAACTTAATTAGGAACCTCGCATTCCCGGAGGCACCCTGCTCTGCAGTGAGCGACCATGAACAGTTCATCTCAGCCTTCAGAGCCAGGCTTCGTCAGCTCGCTCAGCACTGTGAGTTCAGGACTGCGCTTAGTGACATGTTGCGTGACTGGCTTGTTTGTGAGATCCATAACCTCAGTACCCAGAGGAAACTCCTGGCTGAAACATCAATAATGTTGGAAAAAGTGATTGAGATAGCTCAGGTGACAGAGTGCGTCAAGAAAGGCGCCACTGAGCTCCAAAGCGTAGCAAAAAGGGAGGTCAATCAGATATGGGGTGGTATGGCCACAAGGTATGTGGCAGGATCAGAAAGTCACAGCAGAGAACCAGACATGGTCCTCGGGACTGGACAAGAATCAAAGATCCAGGAAAAGGCCAGGGCATCAACCCAAGTCAGAGGTAGACTACTATTGTTGTGGGGAGGACCATTCTCAAGAGAGCTGCCATATTCGGGAGTTTGTGTGTTTCCGATGCAATCGCAGGGGTCACATTCAAGCACTTTGCCATGCTAGATAAAGCACGCCAATGAAAAAAACCCACCAGCAGCAGCAGTCCACAGCGCTACTGAACATTGCGGAGAAGTGGAACATGCAATGTATCGGTTGAATGCAGTCCATTTGAATAAAATGGCCCCATTGAAATGGAGTCTTGAGGGTAAACGACAAACCCCATGGAAGTCGAAACTGGGGCTTCAGTGATTGATATGGGAGAGCAGACTTTCAAGTACCCAAGAGAAAATGCTGGGAAATCTCAGCAGGTCTGACAGCATCTGTAGGGAGAGAAAAGAGCTAACTTTTCGAGTCCAGATGACCCTTTGTCAAAGGGTCTCATTGGTTTCAGATTCCAGCACTCGCAATAATTTGCTTTCATCCAGATTTTCAAGTATATCTGTGAAGGAACTTGGCCTTTAAGTTTGAACCGTACACAGCCAAGCTTTTCATTGACACTGGGGAAACCTTGAACATCCTTGGAATCACCAACACACCAGTGGCAGACAAAGAGCAAGAGATCAATCTGCCCTTGGTTGCTGCGGAAGGGCACAAACCCAGTCTGATGGGAAGAGACTTTTTACAGAAGCTTAGGCTCAATTGGCTGGAAATATTTTAATTTTCCAATAGCTTCCTGCAGGATGGCCTGAGGAGGTATGAGGACCTTGTTCACAATGAACTGGGTCAGATCAAAAGTGACAAAACCAAAAACTATATCAATCCAGATTCAACGCCCAAGTTCTTCAGGGTCAGGCCAGCACCCTGTGCCCTGCATCAGAAGGTTGAAGCAGAGTTTAAGAGGTTAGAGGAGCTGGACAAAATCAAACCAGTTCAGTTCTTCGAGTGGGCGGCCCCCATTGTCCCCATTCTCAAAACTGATCGTTCAATAGGAATGCGTGGGGACTACAAACTAACCATAAACCAGGCTGCCTAGGTGGATAGATATCCAATTCCCCCGGATTGAGGACCTGTACCCCATGTTTGCGGGGGGGGGGGCCTCGCTTACTCATAATTGGATCTCAGCCCTGCATACCTGCAACTAGAATTGGATGAAGAATCCCAGAGGTTAGTCACAATAAATGCTCCTGAGGGCCTCTTTCAGAACGCAAGATTACCATTCGGCATCGCTTCAGCCTATGCTATGTTTCAGTGTACGATGGAAAATCTTCTCAAGGTGATAGTTTATCTCGAGGACATTCTAGGGGATCCAGGTCCACATGGACTACACAGGCCCTTTTTTGGGCCAGATGTGTTTAGTTCTGGTGGATGCCCATTCTAAGTGGTTGTCTATACAAGAGATGGGGACCACGAACCTGGTGGCCATGGTGGATGTCTTATCTTTTCTGTTTCTTGGAGATTTCCAATGCAACCCCTTCCTCCATGAATTTCAACACGAGCGACCGTTGTCCAATTGACTCTCGTCACCAATGTAAGCACGAGGTACCACTGAGGAGTCTCCTTCTTTAACAAAGAGGTTTACCGGGAACAACAATGAGGATCAACTGTGTGCAGGCACAGAGGTATCTCATGCACGTCTTTTCACCTTAGCTCTTGCATCCACACTCCTAGGGCCCCTGCTCCCGGCCTTTTCCCATTTATCGCACTCCCTTGCGATAAACCCCGAGCGGATCACGTGTCCCGCAAACGCTCAGCCCTTAAACGGCCACGCTACCACTGGAACAGTGAGACTACAGGTTATAATGAAATGAAAAATGAAAATTGCTTATTGTTACAAGTAGGCTTCAAATGAAGTTATTGTGAAAAGCCCCTAGTCGCCACATTCCAGCGCCTGTTCGGGGAGGCTGTTACAAGAATTGAACCATGCTGCTGGCCTGCCTTGGTCTGCTTTAAAAGCCAGCTCTCTAGACTTGTGCTAAACCAGCCCACAGGTTATACAAGGCATCTTCTTTTCTTTCGCTTTATACTGATCTCTCACTCACACACCAGAATGCTGAGCAGATAGTGCACGACACAGCCATTCATCTCTGCTGCTAGAAAATGCTAAGGCTTCTTCCACTGTTTCTCTCACTCTGTCTCATTCTCTCTCTCTCTCTTTCTCAAGGCCCATCAGAAGTCTCTGACCACGTTACAGCAGTTACTGAAAGCCCACTGGATAAGCATCTGAAGATAAAAAAATTTGCAGGGTTTGGGGAAAAAGGCAGGGTCATGGGACCAGCTGAATTGGTCTTGGAAATCCGACACAAACACACTGGGCCAAAGGGCCACTTTCTGTGTTGTACCATTCTATGACTCAACGACACTGAAGATACATGATCACTTACTTTCACCTTCCCAAGCAGGCATCCAATAGTGAGTTAAAGGTCACACTGGGTAATGATTAAATATAAATGAGCAAGTGCAGGTGATAAGGATGATCCAGGTAACAGCTTACTAGAGGGCATAGTTGCATTTTAAACATTTGCATTTTAATGCTGAATAGAACTAGATATTCAGAATACAGGGACAAAGCATTTAAAAACATTTGTTTTGTGCATTACTAGCTGATGTGTTGGGTGCTCTGGATCCGTGGAACACATACAGGCCACCAATACTTAAAATAGCACAACACTATTTTATTAAGCTAGAAACTGTTGAACATACTTCCACTGTGGGTAAACACGATTTTAGATTAAACTGAAGACCTATGCCTGTCCTAGCCGGTCTATGCACTCAGCACATGGTGAAGATCTGTGCTGTAAGCTGTAAGCTCTGTCCTTCTGAGAGGCTGCATCCCGAGTGAGCGGGAAAACTGATGCCCTCTGTCTTTATAGTGAGTGTGCTCTAACTGGTGATTGGCTACGGTGTTGTGTGTGTTGGTTGGTCTTGCTGTGTGTCCATCAGTGTGTGTGTCTGCACCATGATATACTGGTGTATATTATGACATTAACTACAGGTAACTTGTGCCCATGCAGCAGGTTGTTACTTCTAGGGACTCTGTACCTGGGCCCTCTGGGCATTCCCTAGCATCGGCTCAGCATATCTCAGAGATGTTCATACCAGCGCCATGTAGACACTGGGCTCTACCATGTCCTCTCTCTTGGTCAGGTTAGGAGATTGAATTAGTTAGAGCTTCAGCTGGATTACAGATTTTCCATAGTCTGCTCTCTCACAGTAGCATGATGCCACTTGTTACCCTTTTTCACAATGAGCACACTTGATGCCTGGGATCTCCTCAACCCAAGTGCTGCTATGGTAAAAGGAAGTCAGCAGGCCCAAACTGACCCAGAAACTACCAAGATTCTGCAGCCTGCAGTATGGACATCTGGAGCAGGTGATGCATGGCAGCTAGCTGGCAAAGAAGACGAAGATCAGGCTCCTGCTAGGATCAGATAAGGGAGCCTGGGGTCAGGGTCAGGGCTTGGTGTCGGAATGTGGTTGAGGATCAGGAATCAGAAGCTGGGGTGGGAGATCAGGAATTAGGAGTGGTGCTAATCGGGGATGGGGATGCTGGTTAAATGTGGGATCAGGAGGAGCAGCAATGCTCCTTAGTCTACATTCATCTGAATAATAGGAAGAAAAACCCATCTTGTAGGGCCAGTCGATCCCAAAGTCTGATTTTACTAAGTGCAGCTGGTGCTAGTGTGGGTTGTCTCATGGGGCCTCAAACGGGCCGAAGCCTTACTTCCCTATCTAAATGGCCGAATTCCTGCTTCAGGCAGATAAATACCATATCTGTCTTTAACGTCTCACACAAATAGACAGTGAGCTTCTGGTAGGAAATATTAACATAATGCATACCCAATTTATTGAGGGCTTAGTAAACCAGTTAGCGTCTGAAAAATGGGTGCTATTTGGCTGGATTTATAGGAGTATTCAGATTTTCTAGCAAGAGAAAACGTCATGGCAGCTTGTCGGAGATACATCACTAGCCATCACACACTGGCTACACATTAAGGGGGTTGAAGCCTTTTGAATTTATGAAGGCATTGGACTTGTTTGCATTGACCCAGAAGCATTAGAGTACAGTTAATGATGCCCTAAACCTGGCAAAATGTGTGGTTGAACAAGCACCAATCTGCTGCTTCCAGATATCCATAGGGAAAGTGCTTTGCCCAAACATGCTATCAGTCATCTGCTTAAGGAAGCATAAGTTGCAGACTAACAGATGTGGTTGACATGCAATGTGACAGGCTGGAAGGAGCCGGAGGCATGATGAGAGAACCTGAAGAAAAACCTTTAAAGATTAGGGCTTCTTTCATTAAAATTCTGTTGGTTATGGGTGATATGGTAGAAGTGTTTAGAATTATGGAAATATGGACTGGATCAATATGAACAGATTGTCTCCAGCATGAGAATAAGGGGCTTTAGTTGCAAGATTAAATATAAGTAATTTAGAACAGAGAAGCACGAGAGATGTCTTTGCACAGTGAGTTGTGAGGCTGTGGAATTCACTTCCAGGGTTCGTGGATGAGGCAGAAACAAGGTCAACATTCAAAATTAGATTGGGTATATGGATGAAAGAAAGGATATGTGTAAATGGTAGATTTATAGATTTGAATGCACTGGAGCACAATCTTGGTCTCCACTATGTTGGCTGGCCTTTTTCATTATGATGAAGACTGAGGTCCAGGGCGCGACCTAATGGGCGGGTGGCACCGGGCACGAATCCGCGCGAGCTGATGAGATCAGGGGAGAGTTTGAAATCGGGAACCATACCTGACACCGATCGGTTTCCGATCTAACCGACCCGCTCGTGTTGCCGAGATCTGGATCCCACTGTGACATGGTGAGAAACCAATAATCACCAATTAAGGCCAATCTCCATATTGTTAACGAGAAGGACCTGTGATTTAAAGAGCCCCCAGCGAGTGGTCATATAGACTCCCTTTAGCACACCTATTTCTAAACGTGAAGTTTGCGCAATGGCTGGTGTGGGGATTGGAGGGGGTGAGTAGCCATCTTAAGAATTGGGCAATCAACCCAAGGGGCATTGGGGCTACCGCCCCAGTGCTCAGGACGGGTGGGGAAGCCCTGGGAGGAGGAGGGGAGTGAATGGGCCCTGTCGGGGATTCCGCCTCCATCGGTGGGGGGGGGGGGGGGGGCTGACCATGGTGGCCTCTGGCTGTACAGCTGAAGGTTATCGCTAATAGGGAATTGGGAATGTTAGTTATGTGAGCACTTCACAACTACCAAGTGGATTCCCGTGGGTAGATGTGTCACAGGTGAGAGTTACTGCCTAGCATCCCAATCAGACTATGCGGCCTGGACACTTTACCTGGACACTGGAGACATGAACATCACAGACGCAGCAACCAACAATCAAACACCCAAGAGTTGGGCCTCAGCACTAGTGATATCCCCGCGACTAGAGGATGGATGTGTGGATTGAGGAGGGAACCTGCCCCTCGGCCCAAGTAATGTTCCTGGCAGGGCCTGGGATCTGGGGTCTGGTGCCTAAGGGCCCTTGCTGGGCCATGGGTGCGTGTGCAGGGCGGAGCCCCCCAGCACTACAGGCTCGTTTGAATGGCACCCTGAGAGATAGCAGGGAATATAAGGGTGGGGGAGGCTTGGAAGACCCGGGGGTCCTGGGGTAGACCCCAAGATGCGCTGTTGTCAGGAGGGGGGAACTCAGGAGAGTTGGTGACTGTCATTGTCTCCTTGTAGGGAGGCTCCAGGTTGGCCTACACTCTCTCCTCTCAAACGGTGCCCGTAGGGACCTGGGGGGGTCTGACATTGGGACAGAGGAGCAGCTGATGTGAGCTCCAGATGTGGCTGCATCATCTGGCTCTGTTAGCCCTGTGACGACCCACTGCCTGCACCATGGATTCAACACCCTCAGCGATTATCATAGAATTTACAGTGCAGAAGGAGGCCATTCGGCCCATCGAGTCTGCACCGGCTCTTGGAAAGAGCACCCTACCCAAGATCAACACCTCTACCCTATCCCCATAACCCAGTAACCCCACCCAACACTAAGGGCCATTTTGGACACTAAGGGCAATTTATCATGGCCAATCCACCTAACCTGCACATCTTTGGACTGTGGGAGGGAACCGGAGCACCCGGAGGAAACCCACGCACACACAGGGAGGATGTGCAGACTCCGCACAGACAGTGACCCAAGCCGGAATCGAACCTGGGACCCTGGAGCTGTGAAGCAATTGTGCTATCCACAATGCTACCGCGCTGCCCGCGATGACCCACTGTGACTGAGCCACGCTCTGAAGTGCTTCGCCAATGTCCACCTGTGTCTGGGACACGTTCCTCAGCGACTGGGACATGCTCCGCTGCACCTCAGCAATGCCCACCTGAGACTGGGACATAGAATCATAGAATTTACAGTGCAGAAGGATGCCATTCAGCCCATCGAGTCTACGCCGGCCCTTGTAAAGAACACCCTACCCAAGCCCACACATCCACCCTATCCCCGTAATCCAGTAACCCACCTTACCATTTTTGGACACTAAGGGCAATTTATCATGGCCAATCCACCTAACCTGCACATCTTTGGACTGTGGGAGGAAACCGGAGCACCCGGAGGAAACCCACGCAAACACGGGGAGAACGTGCAGACTCCGTACAGACAGTGACCCAAGCCAGGAATCGAACCTGGGACCCTGGAGCTGCGAAGCAACTGTGCTAACCACTGTGCTACCGTGCTGGCCAATGTGCTACCGTGCTGCTTGGAGCGCTTCGGCAATGCCCACCTGAGACTGGGACATGCTCCGCAGTGAAATGAAATGAAATGAAAATCGCTTATTGTCAATCGCTTATAGGCTTCAAATGAAGTTACTGTGGAAAGCCCCTTGTCGCCACATTCTGGCGCCTGTTCGGCGAGGCTGGTACGGGAATTGAACCGTGCTGCTAGCCTGCCTTGGTCTGCTTTCAAAGCCAGCTATTTAGCCCAGTGTGCTAAACCAGCCCCCAGAGCATCGGCAATGCCCACCTGAGACTGGGACATGCTCCGCAGTGCCTTGGCAATGCCCACCTGAGACTGGGACATGCTCCGCAGTGCCTTGGCAATGCCCACCTGAGACTGGGACATGCTCCGCAGTGCCTTGGCAATGCCCACCTGAGACTGGGAAATGCTCACTAGTGCCTTGGCAATGCCCACCTGTGTCAATGACACATCCCCCAGCGACCCGGGCTTGCAGTTCAGGCCCTCAACCATGGTCGTCTCTGACTAAGCAACACCTTGGCCACCACCACTCATGCTGCTGATGTTGTGCTCCAGGCTCTCCACTGTGGTCCCCACCCTAGCTGTGGCCTCGATGCCACGTATTGCCGGTGCCATCTCCTGCAATCGTAGCCTTTGGGATTCCTCCAATTGGCTATGGACCCACTGGAGTGTCGCTGACATCCCCCTCTGAATCTCACGGCTGCACCGTATGATCTGCATCAGCTCGGGGTAAACCTGGTCCCACCTGGCTGGGACCCAGCTTGTTCCAAGACTGCTGTCTCCCTTGGACATTCCTGCCTCCACCTGCCTCCACCTGATGTGCATCGATAACCAGATTGTGCTCCAGAAGCTTGTACACTACTTTCACCTACAGATATGTGTGTGTCTGAGCTGGAGGGGGGTGGGGGTGTCAGCTGTGACAGCTTGACGGCAGCATCCTCGGAGCTCTTCTCCAAGGTGTTCTCTTGGAAGGTGCGCGGGCGGCGGGGTGGAGGGGGGCGGCACCCTGCATGCGGGGACACACGGGATTGGCTGGCACTATCGCATGGAGATCCTGTGGCAGAATGGACATGTGGTCAGTGGGAGGGAAGGATCCTTACTCTGGTACGAACAACACATGTGTGACACAACAACTTGGTTGGGCCGATGGATGCTCACCTCTACGGCTCACGCCAAGCTCGAAGTCGGTGACCACTCTGTTCTTCGCCACCCCCTCGCCCTACAGGACCTGTTTCTCATAGGGGGTGAGCACTCTGATGTCCGTCACCCCACCACCTATCTGGGCCCTATCTGTCTGTTATGGGCCACAGAAGGGGCATTGTGAGTCGCATGCTTCATGCATCGCGGGAGGGGGCATGGCGGGGGACAGGCTTAGGTCGGGAGTGGCAGGCAGGACCGGTGTCACCTCAATTGTGCGGCCTTGAAGAAGTTGTTGAGCTTCTAGCGGCACTGGGTGGTGGTCCTCCTCGTAACGCTCCCCACGCTGATATCCACTGGCACTGCCTCCCAGGCGGCACTGACTGCCCTGTGGCGGACCTTCCAACCGGCTTGGGTGAACAGGGTATTATGCCTGGACTCCACCGCGTCTAACAGTCTGGCCAGGTCGGCAACTCCGAAGGCATGGCTAGATGCTGTCAGGGGTTGCTCTGCAGGATCTGTTTAAAAGCTGCACCCTCTCGTTTGCGGGGAACAGCCGGGCACTTTCCAGGCGAATCAGTTGGGGGACAGTAATTTCTGACGTGAAGTCGGTGGGTCATCATTACCGGCCCTAATTGGCATGAGATACCGGTGGCGGTTTCACCAGGTTGGCCGTCGGGAAGCACCTAGCAACTCTCGCTACCACACTTAGAAGCTTTTCCATTAGGCCGTGCCCTCAATATCAGGGATGCCTTAGTCATCACCATTCAAGTGCAGGGTTTGTACACTGTGCTCCCTGCTCAAATGTGGGTGCGTCAACCTTCTCGGCTGTGGTATGTGCAATTTCTGACCGAAACCTCCCTGATTAGGAGATTGTCTATGGGTGACAGAATGTTATGAGTTGCAATCATTGAGACACTCAAATAGCTGAAGGTTTCAAGGTTTTACTGGTATGTTCAGTTATTTCTCTGGTAGATAGACAGCATTATACTGGTGCTTATTTGTGTCCTGAGGTAATGCACAATTCCATGTGTCATGGCTACTGAATATAGCCTTGATTTCCCAGGAGCCAACCTGGATCAAGCAGTGTCGGCATCATTGACTGATTATACTTCTTTGATAACTGGCTGCTTCTTTGTGCTTTCCAATCAATCATTTCCTGCCCGGAGATTATCCCATAAAGGCATCTTTGGAGCTTCTAAGGGAAGGAGTAGTCAGCTATATATTATGGTCCTTCTGCTTGCGAACAGACCACACATTTGCATCTTCTCCCGTGACGGCGAGGGTTTCCTGTGGGTGCTCCGATTTCCTCCCACAGTCCAAGTTGTGCAGGTTCGGTAGATTGGCCATGCTAAATTCTCCCTTTGTGCAGTTTAGGTTATACAGTTATGGGAATAGGGCAGTATGGGCGGGAGAGTGGACCTAGGTAGGGTGCCATTTCAGAGAGCGGTGCAGACCCAATGGGCCGAATGGCCTCCTTCTGCTCTGTAGGGATTCTATGATTCTATGAAAGTGGAAACCCCTTCTGTTGACATAGATGATGACACTGAACAAGGGAGCATGTAGAGTTATCTGGGTGTAATCTATTACGCATTGGACTTTGAGGAATCTGTCCCTAAAATTGCAGTAGCCCATCATTCGGCAGCCAATTAGAATAGAATAGGATTCACAGTGCAGAAAGTGGCCATTCAGCCCATAGAGTCTGTACTGGCCCTTGGAAAGAGCACCCCACCCAAGCCCATACCCCCACCTCTCCCCGCAACCCAGTAACCCCACTTAACCTTTTTGGACACTAAGGGAAATTTAGCATGGCCAATCCATCTAACCTGCACATCTGTGGACTGTGGGAGGAAACTGGAGCACCCGGAGGAAACCCACGCAGACACGGGGAGAACGTGCAGATTCCACACAGCCAGTGACCCAAGCCGGGAATCGAATTTGGGACCCTGGAGTTGTGAAGCAACTGTGCCAACCACTGTGCTACCGTGCTGCCCATGAATTGACAATCAGGAAAGGGATTAACAGACTTGTTCCATCAAACAATGAATTTTTCACTTGTTTAATACATCTTTGCACAACTGATTGGCAAACGTTACTGATTCCCCCAGCGGCAGCCTGCAATGACCCAGAAGCATTAAAGTTAAGTGCCATTTCCCAGCAACTGACTGAGCTATAATCATATGACATATTGGTTGCTAGTTCACTTGCAGATTGTGGGATAAGCCAGCGATTACTTCCTTTGTAAAGCTAGGTGTTTGAAGTATTCAGTTGTGTCCAACTGCCTTCATATTTTGGTGCAGGAGTACAGGTGAGTTAGTGATAGGCATATCAGAGACCTGGCATCCGTTCATTACTCATTCAAAAGCAAAGTAACAGGGCAAGTCTCAGTGAGCACTCATTATGAGTTGTGTGAGATGATGGAGGAGAGTGGCACTCTCACAGTAAATGACACAAAGGCAAATGTCAATGGGCTGGATTGTCCCAAAATGAGACTATGTCCCCACGCCCGCGAAGAAGTGGTGGGGTTTTACTTCAGAAATTCCTTCCAAAAAGTTGAACAAATTCAAGGCCCTGCAGGGGGCTAGCAGGGAGCTAGCAGGGTCCCGGAGTGAATCTTGCAGCTTTTGCTGCAGATATGGGACCCGCACTTCCGTTTTGGAATCCGGGCATGCGTAGGCCGCGCCGTGCTCCAAGGAGGACTCGGGCCGCGGAGCCACACCAAGTAAAGAGACCCCGATCGGCCGCGCGCCTGAGCTTCACACATCGCACATGTAATTGCCAGCCACGTATAAAACCCCCCTGGTCTCCGATTCGCCCGCTCCCGATCAGGCCGGCTGCTGACTGAGTCCGCAGCCGCCACGCCAGCATCCCGACCGGCAATAGGTGGTTAGTTCCACGCCGTCGGGAACTCGGCTGGACGGGAGTGGAGGATTGCTGGGCGGGCCTCTAGCAATGGCCTCCCCCGGCGCCGCGGCATACTCCGAGGTCACGCCGATTTTCAGGGCCCGGAGAATCGCCGAACCGGCGCCAGGCCTGATTACAGCCTGAAAGCGGATTCTCCGCCCCCGCGCCGGCCGCGATTCCGGCGCGGGGCTGCGGAGAATCCAGCCCAATGTGTTTCACAACAGCACAAACGTAACAACGAAACAGTTAAAACCAAGTAACAATTGCGTTTTAAGTTGAACTATTAATGCCAAGGCTGGGTTTTTTAAAACACTTTTTGGCCCTCTCCGAGCAACCCTTGCCTTAAACAGGCAAAAAGAGCTAACCAATTAAAATGAGGCAGGTACGGTGCACTGTTGGCCATATGATACAAAATGTCATTTTTGCCTCATTACCCTGGGACAGAAATGAGTGGGCACTTCCAATGACCACGGAAATAACAACAGAACATGGGAAAATGTGGGAGGAGATCAGGTCCACCCAATTTGCACCAATTGGACAGAGCCTGAACAGAAAATGCAGGCTAGTTTACAGCAGGTAGGAGCACTTGTTGAGTAGCAGGCTAATAGTCTTGTCAGAATCTGTGGGATAGGGTTGTGTGCAGTTTATCAGGAAAATATGCCAGAACTCCTAATTACAAACTTTTCCTCTACTGGGAAGTCTCCAGTAAAAGCATTTTGGAAAAAAACTAGCGCTGTGGCCAGAGGATGCCATTTATATTCTGAAGGTTACAGGAAATCCCCAAGATCTCCCTCAGGTACTGTCAGGAAAAGCTTGTTTGATGCCCGGTTACTTCAAAGAGTGTGGAAAGAACATTGGTGATGTCACAGCCAGTAGAGGAGATGGGAGATAATCTCCGGACAGGAAATGATCGATTGGAAAGCACAAAGAAGCAGCCAGTTATCAAAGAAGTATAATCAGTAAATATTTACCCTGGTAATATGTGAATTCCTGCTTGTCGAGTTGCTATATACAGGCTTGCTGTCTGTGTAAATACAGCTGAACGGCGACAGGAGTGTCCTGTGCAGATGATTCCCCTGATGAATGAATGGAAGTATTCCCAGCACAAACCTGTGTGCCTAACTGTTCCCAGGGCCACAGTGCTGCTGCTATATTGTCCGTAGGAGTCAATCTTCTTGACCATTTCACCTCTTGCTTTATTTATAATTCATTTAATTTCTTTCTGAACCATTAGCTAATCTCTGAGATTTTCACTCCAGCGTATTATGTGATTGCAGCCAGAGTGGAAACGATTCTTTGCAATCGGGTCAGCCTGGATTTTCAATGTGCATTGATAAAAAGCAAGGGGCTGGATTCTCTGTGGCCCGACGGTGAAACTGGGACCAGCGATCGGGCAGACAATGGATTCCGAAGTCGGAATCGGGGCAGGCGGCGGTTTGCAATGCTCTGCCCCCTCCAAACCGGTGTAATTGGGCCGTTTGCGTGTCATCGGCCAGCCCACTCACGATGCTCTGCCGCTGATGGCCCGAGTTCCCGATGGCGCGGACCACATGTGGTCCCAGCGGTCGGGAATCCGACGTGCCGGCTGTGGACTGTGTCCAGCACCGCCACACTCGTCTGGGATCCGTGATGCTGACGGGGGCTTCTGCTATTGGGCTGGGGGGACTGGTAGGGGTTGGCTAGGGGATGGGCTATGCGGTCTGGATGGGCGGGTTAGGATTCCAGCATGGCCAGCACCACGTTGTTTGGTGCGACTGGTACAGGCTGTCAACCCTGCGCTTGCGCGGCCCGGGACCCAGCCATTCTCTGGCCGTTTTACGCGCGATCTGCGGTGCCGGTGCTAGCCCCTCCCCAGTACCAAAATCACTGAGGTGTTTGCGCCAATTTTACTGTCGTGAAACACCCACAAATTCTTCGTTGGCGCCGGCACTTAGCCGCTGGAACGAGAATTCACCCATTTTGTGTGGGCGGACAGTTAATTTCTTTTACATCAAGATTTTGCCCCTATTATCCTGAGGGCACCTCTGGTGATTGTCCCTTTAAGGGCAACACAGCAGAGTAAGGATCATATGGCCTGTGTGACCAATAGGGACCGAATTTCCCCCATGGTGAGAGAAGCTCCTCATGAGGCTGTTGTACAATTCTTATTAATAAATTCCTTTTGTGTTTACTAATGAAGTCTGTGGAAGTGCATCATTACATTACAACAAATATTTAAAAATTTGGCTGATTCATAGCTCAAGTCAGCAGCAAGATTGAAAATAATAAAAGGCCGATTAGGACCGGAATTCCTGCCTTTGAAATCCAAACTTGATATAACTTCATCACCACATACTGATTGATCTGGGGCGATATCCTCCGGAGCCCCACCCGCAGGTTTCCCGGTGGCTTGTGGTGCTTTCAATGGGCAATCCCATTGACAGCAGCGGGAACAGAGAACCCCGCTGCCAGCAAATGGCACGCTGCATCCCACTGCCGAGAAACACGAGGCTGGGTGTCCGGAGGATATCGCCCTAATATATCAGTATGTGGTGGTTAAGTAATATCAAGTTTGGGTTTCAAGGCCGGATTGTCACAGGAGGCATCAAAGACCAAGGGAGATGAGTCACTAAGTTAGAGAATGCCTTGATTTAAGCATTATGGGGATGTAGAAAGGAAGCACAGAATGCATAAGGATACTTATTCACCTTTTGTGTTTACATGGACTTTTATCATTTGGACCCGAATGCCAACGGTTGCCATCTTGTAGATGAATAAAATGATGCCGCAGAAATTTGTTGGCCTGTTTTTACAGGTGTAAAATCATGCCTGTTATATTGTTATATTATTCTTAATATTTATGAACTATTTGTTATGAGAATGTACATCCAGGGCGCCACATTTAAAAATGATAAATGATAAAAGTCCATTTACTGCCGCATTACAGTCAGGTGCTGAGGAACAATTTAGAAGTTCACCAGCCACTTGAAGAGCAGTAAGAAATACACTAGATGGAAATCCCCAACATTTTGAGCCTAAAAGTGTGATTATTTAGCACTTCTGAGAACTAAAAGACATAATAATATCGTGGCAGCAGCTGTTTGTAAGTAAGATCCAAACATTTTAACCTGTCTCAATGTAGAATGGAATTGGGAAAGATGAGTCCGAATTAGTGCCAGAGAGTGAGAAAAAAAATGAGTGAATTGTGCAAAAATAAAATGGCTTCCACTGTAATAATGAATTGTGAGACTGATGATGTTATTGAGATATTTGAGAAATTTAAACAGAGGTGCGTACTGACATCTAGTGAAGAGGAACTGGCCATATTCACCTTTTCTTTTTCTGAGCTGGAGAGAAAGTGTTAAATAGTTCGGAGGCGAGTGAGGATGACAGCTAAAAACCCAGACCAAATTTTTTAAAAAACTCAGCACACATCTCCAGCCAAAGTTGAATCATCAAATCCACCAATATGAGTTACAAAGCCCAGGGCGGCACGGTGGCACAGTGTATAGCACTGCTGCCTCATGGCGCCGAGTAACATGTTCGATCCTGGCCTCACGTCACTGTGGAGTTTACGTGGGCACTCCAAAACCTGAGACAGGAACCGTGTGAGACTGTTGACAATTTCTTAACAAGGTTGTAAATTCTAACCAGAAAATATGAACTCAAGGAGTTAGATGAAAGGCTGCTAGATGAGCTCATTTGGGGTTCCATACAGAGTGAAGCACAAAAAGGTTTGATTAGAAAGGCCAAGTTGGAGGGCGGCACGGTGGCGCAGTAGTTATCACTGCTGCCGATGGTGCTGAGGACCCGTGTTCGATCCCGGTCCCGGATCACTGTGTGGAGTTTGCACATGCTCCCCGAGTCTGGGTGGGTTTCACCCCCACAACCCAAAGATGTGCAGGGTAGGTAGATTGGCCACGCTAAATTGCCCCTTAATTGGGGAAAAAAAAATAATTGGGTACTGTAAATTTATTATAAAAACAAAGAAAGGCTAAGTTCACAGTGTGGCAGGTTGTTGACACTGCCAGCGCACAGGAAACCATGGGAGGAACTTTCTGTGTGACCCTCTGCATGTTTCGCAGCAGTGGGGGCAGCCTGTCATTGGCCGGTGGTGGTGTAGCCATCTGGGATGGCCACAACCCGATTACAAATAGACACTTGCAAAGAATGTAGGGAAAATTGGGCAATGCTAAGAAACAAGCAGGTGCAAGCTTTGTCTGTTGATTAGAACCTTAAACTCTCAGACAGGACAGAAACTACCAAACAATCTACATACTAATGAGCCATCTCCGGGGACAAAAGGGAAACATTTAGATACACAATGTTAGGACAGACTCCCCGGCGCCAGAAGAAGCTAAGACATAGCAGACTGACAGTCACCAGGACATGCCCAGCGATCAGGGAACCACCCCTCTCTTGGAGGAAAATCGATACAGATGATTGGGAAAGACCCAATTAATTGAGACCAAGTTCAAGGCCCACCCAAAAGAGCGCGAAGCACTTTTCAGTATAAAAGGTATCCCCCAAAGGAGACTCTTCCTACTTTGGCTTTGGCTCTCACCAAAGAGAAGGACCTGCCTAGCAGCTGCACCAGACCAAGTCAGTTCCAAGTAAACGCACGCTACGAGATAGACGCTCCTAGTTGATACCCTGTAAACAGCTCAACCCAGCAGCCTCATAACCGAGCAACGGCCATTGGTCCACTGACTGAGTGGGCACCCGAAGCTAAGTATAGGCTTTAGTAATAGTGGTAGTTTCGTTTGTAGAGTTCATGCATGAGTAGATTTGACTGTGGGTAAATACATGAGCATTGCTTTTGAACTTACTAACTGGTGTATCGCGTCATTGATCAGCATTCTGTTCTGAACCTTGTGGCGGTGTCGAAAGATACCTGGCGACTCTTGAGCAAACGTGATTAAACAGAGCCAAATTAAGAGCCAACCAAAAGTTAGCAACAGTGGGACCTGCTGTCCCACTGTTGTCAACAGGGCTTCCCGTTGAACGTACCGCTCGCCACCAGCAAACACATGGAAGATCCCACCGGCGTGAATGGCTGGAAAATTCAAGCCCATGAGTAGACAGATGAAGACACTGAATACCCACATGGCTAGCGTTCAGTCAAGTTAAGAGAAAAGCTGCAGAGTTGATGAAATGAAACAGTAACAATGCAATGCGCGCTAGATAGAGAGAAAGACATGTAGGAGCTTTGGACTACCATATGAATTCACAGACATAGGGCAGCATGGTGGCGCAGTGGTTAGCACTGTTGCCTCATGGCACCGAGAACCCAAGTTCAATCCTGGCTCTGGGTCACTCTCCATATGGAGTTTGCACATTCTCCCCGTGTCGGCGTGGGTCTCACTCCCACAACCCAAAAAGATGTGCCGGGTAGGTGGATTGGCCATGCTAAATTGCCCTTTAATTGGAAAAAGGTGAGTTCACAGACAGCAGGAAATGTCCCACAAATAGACCAAATTGACTAGCTTGTGGATAGCCCAATTACTGGAAAGGAACTTGTAGAATGAGAATGAAAATAATCCAATCCCTGGATGATGACAATGAGTTTGAGAACACAGTCGACATGGGAAGCATTTCACTGCATGAATAGTCTGGATGTGACAGTTCTTAGAGAAAATAATTTCACACAACATTCATATCAGAAGGAAGGTGAGAAATGAGCCCACAATCATAAATCTAAAACTGAAACTTGATACTAGTGCACAGAGTAACTTTGCCCTGCCCAGACTATATCAGAAGATCGTTCCTGAAAATTTGAAGACAATAATTACCCAAGGAAAGATACTCTCAAACTGAGCAACATCTTACAACATGTATTGGAACAGGGATTTGGCAGCTCAGAATATTCCAAAGAGGAGGGACACACAAAGCAAAAGATGTTAATTGTGTGTTCCGCGTCATGGAAACAGATAGTCCAGCATCTCTGAGGTTGAGCAACTGTGAAGTGGTGCAGCTGATCTCAGTATACGAGGAGATGAAGGAGACATCACTGAGGGTTATTATAGTGCACCCATTGAAAAGAACCCTCTGATCCACACAAAGTAATTGAAGCCAAAACATTGTGGGAGGGATTCTCTGTCAGCTGACGCTGGAATTGGGAAGCGCGATTTGGGTGGACAGGCACGGAACACCATTGCCGCAACCATACAGCTGTACATGCCGCTGACTGCCCACTGTGAACGTAGGGCCACAGGTGGTATGGGTCTCCCCCCCCAGGCCATCCTCCCTAGGTGCCCTCTGGTCCCAGCCATCCCATCAGCTGTATGGGCATGTTCCTGCGCAACCAGTGCCATCTTGTTGGCTGGGAGGTTGTGTGTGGGGAGTGCAGTGTGTATATGCGGCTGCAGCTTGTCAGCCTCCTGAGTGCCAATCGCGAATCCGGCAAATCCCGCACTGTTTCTCATTGGGATCGATTGTGATCTGCGAAGTCCACGAATCCTGCCCCGGCGTCAACACTTTGTCTCTGAAATGGAGAATCCCGCCCCGTATGTTTTCAAGAATCAGTTAGATATGGCACTTGTGACAAAGGGGATTACAAGATACAGAGAGAAAGCTGGATTAGGCATGATCATAACGAATGACAGAGCAAGCTCGATGGGCCGAATGGCTTCTTACTGCTCCGTTTTTCAATGTTTTCTATGATCAGAAGCAAGGAAGCGATTGGCAGAGTCACAGAGCCCACAGACGTGGTAAATTCATTGTTATGAGAAAGAACATGCAAATAGTTCACAGTCAGATGTTGAAATTCTCAAGGCCAGTATTGAAAGACGGAAAGAGCTCATGACAGAACAGTTCAGGCAGATAAACAATATGATTTCCAGAAACTCACAGTGTTCAAAGATGAAAAGTTAGGACTGGAGAAAAAAAAAAATCACTGTCCTGGAAAGGAGGCTATAATGTAGCATGTTGAAAAAGAGCATATGGAAGCTACAAGCTGTATCGTTCACAGAGGAGGCATCCGAAAGGGAGATCCTGAACCTCAGGTCAAAATTTCAACAGCATCTGATTCAAATGGAAGAACCTGGAAAAGAAAAGAATGACAGTGTTGAGCTCTGACAACAAACCAGGGAACTGCAGATGCAGCTTAACAGTATATAATGTGAGAGAATGATTCACTGGATATCCATAACAAACTGCCAGAAATGCTGGAGCGTTTAATAGGGGAAATATGAAATCCAAGCAGTCAATCAGAAGTGGCACAGCAGGAAGCTGGAAAACAGTTGGAAGAAAGTCACATAGAGTGGTTGGAAGAGAAACAGAAGCTGGTGAATCAGAGCAAGGAGCTTGAGGAAAAGTACTGCCAGGCCAAAGACTGACTGCAATGTGTTACTTCAGCTCAGAAAAAAGGCACAAAATTCTATCACCTAAGCATTACTGTGAATAATATCCTGGAAAAGAAAACAAGTTAACAGATTCTTAAGGTGTTCAGTTTATTTACAAAAGACAATTGTTAATCTTCTTTAGTTTAGACATGATATAAAAAAGTTAATGATTGGTGCATTAACATATAAAAGCATTATTTTGAAGAGTTTGTTACATTATTCATAAATATTTAGGGGCTAATTGTTATGAGAATGTACATCCTGGGCGCCACATTTACCACTTGTGTTCAGATGCTGAGCAAGAATGTATCAGTCGTCCAGCCGCATGGCGAGCTGTAAGATATTCACTCAATGAAACTCCAACGTTTTTGAGTCCAAAAGTGTGATTGTTTCAAACTTCTTGAGAATTAGAAGACACAACAAGACCTAAGCACCCAATATGGCTGACAGTGGGAACTTGCACATTTCTTGCCTAAAGTATACTGTCCACCACTTTGGGAAGGCTAGAGTATAATGTGGTACTTCAAAAGGATAGGCTTGCACACTATGAAGGTACAAACAAACAAAATGTTATTGGAAAGGTGTTTATGCTACAGGCTGTTAGGACAGACTGCCCATTTGCCCGCGCAAACAGCCGATGACAGCAACAATATGTCATGTGATCCTACCCTTAAGGTGACCTTGTTCCAACCAGAAACAAGCACAAATGCACAACACTTCCCTGCCCCCCCCCCTCCTTACATTAGAGACGTCTGCAATGAAACACAATCTGACGTTGACAATCAACATTTGTAATATGAACAATTAATAAGTACAACAGTCAATAGGTTAGACGTTTCTGAGGACGTCGATTCCTGTGTGGTTGTCAGCACACCTCAGGTGTCTGCTTTTTCGTGTTGACTGCAACCTCTGGTGTTATGGGGTTAGTTTCGACCTCATCCGTAGCTGTCTCAATGGGAGTTGACTTTGTGTTTGGAGGTTGACTCGGTGTTGATTTATTTTCAACTGAGGGACTGTCTTCCACAGTTGTTTGTGCTATTGCCAGACTCTCAGAAATTTCTAGGTCTTCACTGGGCAGTTTTTTGAGGGCTCTTGGTTGACTCTATCTCTGGCAAACTAGTTCTAGCTGCTAAACGTTGATCAGTGTATCTTCTCCACACCCACATTGTCCCGAGTTTGAAAGGTGTAGGAGACTGGTCCTGTCTGTGCTACTGGCAGGTGTCCACTTCTCACTGGTGGTATAGTTCCTTACCAATGCTTCCTGACCTTTCTGAAAAACATGGGGCTGGATTCTCTGCCGGCATGATCCTCCGTTTCGCCGGCAGTGCATTCACGCCCGCGGATTTCCCGATGGTGTAGGGGTGCCCACAATGGGAAACCCCATTGGCCGCTGGTGGGACGGACAATCCCGCTGCCAGCGGGGGCGTGCCGCACCAGAAAATGGGTGCGGCGGGACGGAGAATCCTGCCCACGCCCTTTAGTCCTGTTCTCGCGTCGCCAAGCCTGACTTTGCTGTTTCCGCTCCACAATTTGTCTAGTCGTGGCGGCTTCAACAAATCAAATGCTGGGAGTAACTGACATTCTACCATGAGTAAAGCTGGAGAACTTTGGGATGTCGCATGTGTTGTATTCCTGTATGTCACCACGAATTGCTCATTAGTTACCTTCAATGAATATTTAATTGTTTTAACAAATCTTTCAGCCAGCCCATTTGTGATAGGATGATAGGGAGCGAATTCTAGTGGGCAGCATGGTAGCACAGTGGATAGCACAGTCGCTTTACAGCTCCAGGGTTGCAGGTTCGATTCACGACTTGGGTCACTGTCTGCGTTGAGTCCGCACGTTCTCCCCGTGTTTGTATGGGTTTCCTCCGGGTGCTCCAGTTTCCTCCCACAGTCCAAAGATGTGCTGGTTAGGTGATTGGCCATGCTAAGTTGCCCTTAGAGTCCATAAAGGTCAGGTGGGGTTAGGGGTTACGGGGATAGGGTGGAGGTGTGGGCTTGGGTAGGGTGCTCTTTCCTCGGGCCGGTGCAGACTTGATGGGCCGAATGGCCTCCTTCTGCAATTTAAATTCTATGATTCTATGAACCCAGATGTGTTGTATTCCGTTCTCCTTTGTAAATTTGTGAATTCCTGCGAAATGAACTTTTATAGAATCCCTACAGTGCATTCGCCCCATCGAGTTTGCACTGACCCTCTGAAAGAGCACCCTACCTAGGCCCACTGCCCTGTTTTATCCCTGCAACCCATCTAACCTGGACGCTAAGGGGCAATTTTAGCATGGCCAATCCACCTAACGTGCACATCTTTGGACTGTGGGAGGAAACCGGAGCACCTGGAGGAAACCCACGCAGACACCGGGAGAATGTATAAACTCCACACAGACAGTCAACCCAAGGCCGGAATTGAATCTGGGTCCCTGGTGCTGTGAGGCAGCCGTGATAATCACTGTGCCACTGTGCCGCCGTAACTATGGCTCAAAATCACTCAAAGGTTGTTTCGAGTAACCAAATCTTGCAAAAATCTAACCCAGTCTTTCTGTTGCTCTCTCCGAGGACGTAGACTACATAATGTTGACTTCAGGCCATTTCGAGTGTGCGTGTACCACAATAGAAAAATATTGTCCTTCGAATGATCCAGCATTAGCAACATGAACTCTTTGCCATGGCCATTCTGGGGCCATTACCACAGGAATAATGGTGAAAGTGGCGGCAGGTTTTGAACCTTTGCACAAGCTGAACACATGCCCATCTTCTCCTTGATTTTGCTATCAAGCCCTGGTCGCCAAAAATTGCTTCTGGTTATCTCCTTCATCCTTACAAACCCACAATGGTATTAGGGACAGGTTTAGCACAGTGAGCTAAATAGCTGGCTTTTAAAGCAGGCAAAGACAGGCCAGCAGCACGGTTCAATTCCCGTACCGGCCTCCCCGAACAGGCGCCGGAATGTGGTGACTAGGGGCTTTTCACAGTAACTTCATTTGAAGCCTACTTGTGACAATAAGCAATTTTCATTTCATTTCATTCATTCATTTCATTCATGAAGTTGGTTTAGGTCACGGTTCCTTAACAATGGCGGACTCATGACGCTCATTCCCCAGAGGAGACAAACAGTCTATACGGATAATTTGAGTCTTTGGGTAACCTCTGGCTTCAAGTCCAGGTTTGTTCCCACAATCCTGCCATCAAGTACCATGTCCATAACTTCTAGCAGGTGTGGATTATTTCTGGTATACTTTTTAATTTGTTTTGCGGTCACAAGAGTGTTATCGACTTCATCGAAATGGAAAATATTACCACTCAAACTATTCATTGATGACTCATTAGGTAAAGGTAATCTAGAGAGTCCACCTGTGTTCCCATGGAGATTTGATTGGCGATATTCTATCTGCAATGTATGTGCTGGCAATAGCACTGCCCATCTCTGCATCCAAATCGCTGCTAGAAATAGAATGCACCGGTGTGCCACCCAATATCGTTGTCAGTGGTCGATGATGCATCAATAAAGTAAATCTTCTTCCATACAGGTATTGGTAAAAGTGTTTGATTCCGGAATAGATGCCCCGAGCTTCCTTCACCACCTGTGCATACTTAATTTCTGCTTTGTTCAGGGACCTCGATGCAAACGCTATTGACTTCTTTTCACCATTGGGCATTATGTGAGGAACCACTGTTAAAAACCAGTTGCAAGGGTAACTTTGGATCAAAGTGTGTCAGGGCTTCTGACTTTAGTTGTGCCTCTTTAGCTTGTACGAAGGCCTTCCCACACTGATCCAGCCATTTCCACTTCCTAAGTTGTGTAAATTGAGAGTAGTTGCCATATTGGGGACAAACATTCGATAATAGTTTAATAAGTCCAAAAATAATCGAAACGCACATGTCTCAGTAATGGCTTTGACTTTTGAAGGTGACTTGTGCAATCCCTTTGCAAATATGACATGCCCCAAGTATTCAATTTAAGATTTGAAGTATTCACATTTATCCTTCCGTATTCGTAGTCCATAATCTTCTTGTCCCTGGAGTGTAGCGACTAAATTTTGGAGATGCTCTTCTACATTCTTTCCAGTATCTAAAATATCATCTCAGTAGCACTGGAGTCCTTCTAGTCTGCTTAGAATTTGATCCAAGGCACTTTGGAACAACGCAGGTACCGACACGATGCCAAATAGAAGTCTTTTGTATCTGAATAGCCCTTTCTGTGTCACGATTGTCAAATATTACTGTGAATCTGGATCTGCATTTATCTCGAGATAAGCATGACTAAGGTCAGCTTTACTGAAATACTGGCATCCAGCCAACCCAGCAAATAAATCTTCAATTAAAAGCAGAGTGCTGCTCCAGTACCAGACTTATTGTGACTCTAAAACTGCCACATATGCATACCGAACCATCTTTCTTCATCAGGGGTATTATTGGTGTGCCCAATCACTTACATTAACAGGTTCGAGGACCCCCATCTTGACCAGCCTCTTTAATTCTGCCTCAACCTCAGGCCTGATGACGTATGGCAAGGTTTTTTCAAACTGCGGGTTGTGACACACGGCTGGGTCATGGGCAGGTGTCTGGAGGGTCATTGAGCCGTCGCAATGTTCCCAATCATGGGAGAAATGCTCAAAGCTCGTGACAAGCTTTTAAATTGAGAATGCCGGCCGTAACCGGCTTTTAAATGCAATGATGTAGTCTTCCGGCCAGAGCGGCAGCAGAGAGCAAGTCACACGCCCAGCACCCACACTAATGTCACGCGCCCGTAAGTCCGTGCTTTTGGCACAAAATCAGGAGGACAGATTCCTCCATTTTCTAGCTGCGTGCAAGCAAGGCGACAGGACTACAAAGAACTGTGGATGGATCGTTTTAAAGAAAGAAAAAAATGAAATCGGAAACAAAGCAGTAATAAAGATGATTTCGTGAGGTTTGGTTTTTAAATGTGCCAATACAAATCAGGATGCAAAGCCCAAAAGTTATATGCTAGGAAGTAATGGCAAATGAGAGTTTAAAACCCTCAAAATGTCTAAGACATTTGAAGACTAAGTATGGTGAGTTCAAGATCAAACCTCTTGATTTTTTTCAAAGGATGCAGCGAGAACGTAAATCCTTGAAGTCCTTCGCAGAAATGTAGCATTGATGACAAAGCAAATGAGATTGGGAGGACCAAGCAGGTTCACCTGTCGCATTAAATGTAAGCGAAAATGGTGTGTCATGAAGGACACTGGCATGGGTTGCGAAGGTCGGCCAGCGTGGGTACTGAAGGTCGGCCCTCGTGGGTCCCAAAGATGGGCTGGTTGGTAAAAGTGGGTCCTGGGAAAAATAAATTGATAAACACTGATGCATGGCACTGACCTTTTTCTTAAAATTCATTTATAGGATGTGGACGTCACGTGTTAGGCCAGCATTTATTTCCCATCCCTAGTTGCCCTTCAGAAGGTGGTGGTGAATTGTCTTCTTGAACTGCTGCAGTCCCTGAGGTGTAGGCACTCTCACAGTGCTGTTCGGGAGGGAGTTCCAGGATTTTGACCCAGCAACAGTGAAGGAACGGCGATATATTTCAAAGTCAGGATGGTGAATGACTTGGAGGGGACACTCAGGTGGTGAGGTTTCCAGGTATCTGCTCCTCTTGTCCTTCTAGATGGTAGTGGTCATGGGTTTGGATGATGCCTTGGTGAATTACTTCAGTGCATCTTTTAGATGGTACACACGGCTGCCACTGTTTGTCGGTGGTGAGGGATTGAATGTTTGTGGAAGGGGTAGCAACCTAGCCTTTAAGCATCTTGCTTGGCTTTTGTCCTGAATCTTTAGCTTGACTGAGATTTCTTTCTTGCTTCCCAGCTCTCCATTAAAGACAATGGCATGTTTCTTTACAATCTTTGATAGACCTGCTTTAAGCTCCGACATGAGATTCACCTCGGCCCAGTTTAGCTTGATTCTCCCCAGCCAGGTTCTCCCCATTAGGGCACATTTACATCAATACGGCCTCAATGGAACCACTTCCACAGTATAGGTTTTTAGTGTCATCTTTGAGGGTTTCAAGGCGATATGTCATTGTTTCACTTGGTAAATAGTTTCTGGTACCAGTGAAATTATTTGATAAACTAGGTTATTTCTTTTTATAGTTTTTGTTTCGTTCCCCAACACGTACATTTGATGTGCCTGTTTTTACCACAATTCTTGCATTTTGATTCTTTACACCAGCAGTCTGTTGCTGCATGCTCAGTTTTGTATATTGATGACAATGTCTGTGTTTGGGTCTCAGCCAACATTTTATGGATTCTTGTGCTCAAACTTAATTGTTGGGCTTCCTTAGTTGCTAATTCCATAGAGATCGTGACTTTTAAAATCTTTTTTAGGTTTAAGTTATCTCCGTCAACAGCCTTTTTTGGATAGCTTCACTTCTTAACCCACATGCTAATCTGTCTCTAATGGTGTCATTCACGACATCTCCAAATTCACAGTATTCAGCTAATATTTTCAAAGTAGCTACAAACTATTTGATTGGTTCATCTTCTTGTTGGTTATGTTTATAGAACCTGAACCTCTCAGCGATGACCAAAGGTTCAGGTGAGAAGTGGCCCTGCAAATCTCATCATAGGTTTTCGAGCCTGGTTCTTCCTGCTGCACCAGACTTTGTAGGCAGTTGAATGGTTTCCCCTCCGTTGTAATCTGGAAAGTTGGGACTACAAAAACTATCTCAATTTTATTCGCTTGGACAAAATAATCGAATCTTTGGTCTCCACCGCCCAGTTCTCATCATATAATCCCACGGCACCAAAGATTTCCACCATCTTTACTCTGGAAAGGGCTTGCATAAGCACAATGTGCCATGAAATCTTGAGCATTATCTCGCTTCTTTTTTCAAACAAGCTCAACCTGTTTCCTTCCCAGTTTTGAACACCCCCAGCTCTAAACTATTGTTGCAGGGTATTTGCTACTCACAGTGTTCACTGTGCTGTGCCAGATCATTCTGGGCAGAGCACGTGGCGAGCTTCTTTTCAATGCTGTATCCTCCGAAATCCACGTTTAAATTTTGGTTCCTTCGATGGCTGCTACCAATATTTGGCATCCTTCCATCAACAGCTTTGGTGTAGCAACATTTTTAACTTCTTAATCCTTTTCGGATGTCTGCGCACGGATCGGCGATTTCTCTGTATTTTTAAAAATACTTCCAGAGGAGTCCTCCAGTGTGATCCCGACCTACACATCGCTAGTTTTCTTTGTGGTATTTTTAAAGAATAGGCTTGCAGACCACAAAGGTCCAAGCAAACAAGGTGGAAAGGTGTTTACTCAATAGGTTGTTAGGATAGACCGCCCATTTTCCTGCGCAAACGGCCGATGATGCCAAAAAAATGTTATGTGATCTGACTCTTAAAGCGACCTTGTTGCAACTAAGAACAAACATGAATACACAACATATAAACAACCAAACTTGATATAAATGTTAGTTGCTTTGCTTGTGCAAACAGAGCATGTTTCGGGCCCCCTACCTGAAATAAAGCTGCCCTAACACAGTCGGTTCTGGGCCTCTCATACTATCATTGTTTCTCCTGTTCCACCTCTGTGCCTCTACCCATCTGTCTCATGGTTTATCTTTTGATCACCGCCACTCATGTGCTCTCCCATCATTCATTCTTTCCAGCACAGTGCTCCACTCACTCTATCATTTATGTTCCCATTCACCATCATGTTACTGTCTCACATATTCTTTCTGCCTCTATCCCATTGTCTCTCTAACATGACTGTCTCTGTTTCAGTACCTTTCTATAACCCTTTCTTTCGCTGGCGCTCATTTTCTCTGTATATATTGCCTACACTTGAAGCAGTAGAAGCATTTCCTTTGTGTGTGTTTTAGTCAGCTTGTGGAGGGGGTGAAGCTGACATATAACTGCTTTCACTTGTCCCCAAACTTTGTTTGCTGTGCATGTTCCGGCCATTCACAGGACACGTCCAGCTGTCAAACGGAAGGCTGCTTCCAGAGAATAGCTCTGATTTGTAGAATGCCTTTGCAAATAAATTCACCCTCCACCTCCTAAAGGAGAACGAGTGCAGCTCAGAGGGACAGCACACATGAAAAGCCGCTGAAAGAGTCTCCCTGTGACCTGAGAAATGAATGTATAGTTTGGAACAATCAGGGTGATGCTACACGACTTGCTTTTGCTGAGATCCGCCTCTTGCTTTTCACAGATACGATGGAGTGAATGAGAAGCTGTCGTGCGGTCAGGGCAGAGTTCAAGAGTCATTTTTTTAGGCAAAGAAGAGCAGTGCTGTGAGTGACAAGGACACTCTTGAGCAGTTCCCAAGCTAGCAGAGCAAAATTACATATTCCGTCACAATGTGCTGGAGAACTAAGAAGTGGAATTTTCCAAGGACACTCAGAAAATCTGCTTCTGTCTTTTCCTGACACACTCTCTCTGCCCTCTTCTTCCCTTTGTCCCGTTTCCCTCGCCATCTATCTCTCTGCCATCTTCCTTTCTAGTTTCTCTGCGCCGTCAAACTTTATAATGTCTCTCCCGCTCTCACTTTCCTTTTTTCTCAAAGCTTTCCTTTCGCTCTTTGATACGGTGCTGCACAACAGACTTGTGAGAAAAGTTATAGCTCATGGAATAAAGGGGCAGTAACAACATGGAAACAAAACTGACTGAGTGACAGGAAACAGAAAGTAATCGTTCATGGATATATTTCGGGCTGGAGGAATGTTTTGCAGGGGCGTTCCCCAGGGTCGGTATTGGACCCTTGCTTTTCCTGATATACATTGATGGCCGAGATGTTGGTATATAGGGGGAAATTTCAAAATTTGCAGACAATACAAAAGTTGGAAGTATTGTAAATTGTGAGGAAGACAGTGTAGCACTTCAAATGGAAATGGGCAAGTTGGTGGATAGGGCAGATGGGTGGCAGATGAATTTCAATGTGGGCAGCACGGTAGCACAGTGGGTAGCACAGTTGCTTCACAGCGCCAGGGTCCCAGGTTCGATTCCCAGCTTGAGTCACTGTCTGTATGGAGTCTGCACGTTCTCCCTATGTCTGCGCAGGTTTCCTTCGGGTGCTCCGGTTTCCTCCCACAAGTCCTGAAAGATGTGCTGTTAGGTGAATTGGACATTCTGAATTCTCCCTCTGTGTGACCGAACAGGCGTTGGAATGTGGCGACCAGGGATTTTCACAGTAACTTCATTGCCATGTTAATATAAGCCGACTTGTGACAATAATAAAGATTATTATTATGCGGAGAAATGTGAGATGATACATTCTTGTAGGAAGAACAATCGAGGAACTACCGAGGGAATTTGATGATCTGTTTGAAAAGAAACATGTACAAGGTTATGGGGAAAAATCAGGAGAATGGCACGAGGTGAAGTGCTCATCAAGAACCAGTGCAGACAGGATGGGCCAAATGGCTTCCTTCTGCACTGTACCAATTCTGTGATTCCCTTTATCTCTCTGTCCAGGGGTTCTCTCTTTTTCTGTTGGCTTGTCTATGAGGTCGAGGGGCTTGAACAAAGAGGGGCTTGACAAAGAGGCCTAATTCTAACCAGAACATGACACACTTCCACAGGCTGGTTGCACTCTTGCAGAATTAAATTTACAGCCACCTGCCTTTCCCTCGGGAGGACTGTGAGTGAAACAGTGGTGAGATTTAGGGGTCTGGGGAGGGCTTGGGGTGGAACAATCGCCGCTGGCTGCTGGGGGAAGTGCCGCGTAACTGGAAAGAGCATTTCTGCTCCTCCTGGATCCAAATTAAACATAAATAAAAACAACTTTTACATCCATTTTTGCTGGAGATGCACTCATGCCCAGGAAACCCCAAACCGATCATTCCCATCCCAATTAAATAACAAGTAATTAAGTAACCCAACTAAGTGAAAGGTGAGTAACTGACCTGACCTCCTGAATCCCCAAAGCCTGTCCAACGTCTACTAGGCACAAGTCAGGAGCCTCATGGAATATTCTCCACTTGCCTGGATGAATGCAGTTCCAACAACACTCAAGAAGCTCGACACCATCCAGGACAAACCAACCCGTTCGATTGGCACCCCTTCCGCAAACATTCAAACCCTCCACCACTGATACACAGGAGTAACAGTGTGTATAATCTACACGATGCACTGCTGGAACACACCAAGGTTCCTTTGACAGCACCTTCCAATCGCATGACCTCTGCCATCTAGAAGGACAAGGGCAGCCGATGCATGGGAACCACCACCACCTGGAAGTTTTTCGCTTCCCCTGGAAATCTAAGTGTTTATCCACTGTACTCATAACACTGCAGGAATAGAGACGATCAAAAGGGCTGCAGTGCATTACTAGCAATTGGGATAAGATCAGGGGTTACAAGCATTTGCAACATCTCTATCTTTCTCCAGAATATGGCACAAGTTTAGATAAGTGTGTTGGAAAGGCATTTTGTATTTTGTTTCATGGATTCTTCCTTTTGTTTGGGAACTTCTCCTAGAAAATCCGGTGATTCTGGGCTGGAGTTTCCGGTCCCCCAGCCATGTGTTTCTCAGCAGCGCGCCGTTCACTGGATGCGGGATTATATCGTCCTCCCGCCTGTCAATTGGATTTCCTATTGAAGCCACCCCACGCCACCCGGAAACCGGCGGAAAAAGTGAATCACGACAGCGGGAGAATTCCGGCGTCTGTTTTGTTATTGTAATTCAAATATTTAATGTGAATGTGGTAATTGTTGAAGTATGTGTCACATTTATTTGGCTGTTTTTATAAGTTCATAAGATATAGAAGCAGAATTAGGTCATTTGGCCCATCGAGTCAGCTCAGCCATTCGATCGTGGCTACTACCTTCATCAGATGGTTGTCGAAGTTTAGCATGTGGTCCAGGAGCAGGAATGAACAAGGAACTGGAGTAGGCCATTCAGCCCCTAGAGCCTACTCAAGATGCTCACTGTTCAAGTTGAATTCAATGTTATTGAAGGTGGCTGCTTGTGTTGTCAAGGCAAGATAATGTTTAAATAGTGTGACTTTGCAGTTGGCATCTTGTTCATGTAAACATTGAAGGGACACAGTGTGAGTACTGAACCTTGTTGAGGAACTGGAACAAGGTGACTTTGTCACCCAAATGGTCATACCTCTTACCCAGCATTGCCCATAGTAGGTGTAGTGTTGCAAGGCAGGGGACGATCCCGGCATGTTTCAGCATTAGCCCCTTAATCTTGACAGTGTTGTAAGCTAATGATAAGTGTACAATGGTTGCCATGGACTAGGATTTCTTCTGGAATCCAGCTATGATGCTTATTGCAAGGGTCAAAATGTGATTAAAGTTGTAAAACATCACAAGGCATCACAGGAATGTTGTGAAACAGAATTCGACACTGGATGGTTTAAGAGTCTATTAGGGCAGATGGTCAATAGACTTGTCAAAGAAGTAGATTTTAATAAGTGTTGTAAAGAATAAAGAGCAAAGCACAGTACAGCACAGGAACAGGCCCTCAGGCTCGCCAAGCCTGTGCCGATCGTGACGCCTGTCTAAACTAAAACCTTCTGTACTTCCGGGGTCCCTCTGTTCCCATCCTATTCATGTATTTGTCAAGATATATCTTAAGCACCGCTATTTTATCTGCTTCACCACCTCCTGCAGGGCGTTCCAGGCACTCACCACCCTTTGTGTAAAAAAGCTGTCACGCACATCTCCTCCAAACTTTCCCTTTCGCACCTTAAACTGTTGCGCATTTCTTTTACTTTGTCTTTTCTGTGGCTCTGTTCCAATTGTGGCAATCAGTGAGTTTGCCCTTCTTTCTGTGTTATCTATGTCTTAATGCTTAGAGTCACCAGGTATCAAGGGATACCACCACAAGTTTCAACCGGCTATCGATCAAAGAGCCAAACACCAGTTAGTTAGTTCAAGGTCAAGGGTACTTTATTTACACACAATTAGTCATGCAACATAAACACTACTAGTTAACTACACCTATCGTCTAAGACGACCTGTACTTAACTTCAGGCACCCGGCATAGGTCAGAAAACAGTGGCCGCTGTTCGCTTCTGGATCTATCGAGTCCGAAGGAGTAACTGCTGCTCAGCTGGGCTCATCCGTCTGGTAGTGAGTGTTGAACTTGGACTCACTTCTGGTGTTGCTGCACTTGGAGATGGTCGTAGCCGGGGTACCAAGACCAAGAGAGAGCGAACATATGGCAAACTCTTCTTCTTATACTCGCGGGGGTTTTCGCACTCTTTTGGGCGGTTCTTCGATTTGGTCCTCACTAATTGGGTGATCCATGATCACTCTGTTCGATTCCTTAACCAATAAGTGGGCGGGGATCTGGATGGCTGGGCGTGTCCCAAGCGGTCACTGACCCCGTTGTTTGCATTTCCCTTGAACAGGGAGTGGCGCCAAAATGTCTGGGACTGTCCCGGTTGCTTGAGTACCAGTCCTTTGTTTTGGTGAAGATGGGCCATCAAATGCTAATCGGCCCCATTACGATGCAAATTGGACAGAGTTTTGATACCGTCTGGACTTCTGGCTTATGAATATGCATTTCAGGCTCTGAGCTTGCCTGAGTCTTGGCTTGTCCATTTTACCCGCCAGGCTTTGCGAGTTTCTCTATACCTTGTTGGAAGTGGCCATCCCAGATGGCTACAAAACCTATGTCCCCTAATAATTGACTTTTCCACCCTGTGTAAAAAAGTCTGATTATCCACTCTGTCCATGTCACACATAATTTTGTAAACCTCTATCAGGTCACCCCTCAACTTCCTTCGTCCAGTTAAAACAATCCAAGTTTATCCAACCTCGCCGCATAGCAAATATCCTCCAGACCAGGCAACGTCCTGGTAAACCTCTTCTGTTCCCTCTCCAAAGCATTCACATCCTTCTGATAGTGTGGCGACCAGAATTGTATGCAATATTCCAAATGTGGCCTAACTAAGGTACAGCTGCAGCATGACTTGTCAATTTTTATACTCAATGCCCCAACTGATGAAGGCAGCACGGTAGCCTTGTGGATAGCACAATTGCTTCACAGCTCCAGGGTCCCAGGTTCGATTCCGGCTTGGGTCACTGTCTGTGTGGAGTCTGCACATCCTCCCCGTGTGTGTGTGGGTTTCCTCCGGGTGCTCCGGTTTCCTCCCACAGTCCAAAGATGTGCAGGTTAGGTGGATTGGCCATGATAAATTGCCCTTAGTGTTGGGTGGGGTTACTGGGTTATGGGGATAGGGTGGCGGTGTGGGCTTGGGTAGGGTGCTCTTTCCAAGAGACGGTGCAGACTCGATGGGCCGAATGGCCTCCTTCTGCACTGTAAATTCTATGATAATATGCTTTCTCGACTACCTTATCCACCTGATTTGCCACTTTCAGTGATCAGTGGACCTGTATGCCCAGATCTCTCTGCTTGTCAATACCCCTAAGGGTTCAGCCATTTACTGTATAATTCCCACCTGTGTTAGATCTTCCAAAAGGTACAACCTCACATTTGTCCGCATCTGCCATTTCTCCGCCCAAATCTCCAACCAATCTATATCCTACTGTATCCTTAGACAATCCTCTTCAATATCCGCAACTCCACCAATATTTGTGTCATCCTCAAACTTAAAGGGGGAACAAGAGTTAGAGTAGCGGACATATTTAGGGAGGGAATTCCAGAGTTTAGGGCTGACATAGTTGAACGATGGCTTTGAGTGGCAGAGTGATCAAACAGGCCATAATTGGAGAAGCACAGCGACTTTGGAGGGTTGTAGGGCCTGAGGTAATTACAGAGAAAGTGAGGACCGAGGTCATGAAAAGATTTAAAAACAAAGATTGGAATTTTAAAATCAAGGTGTTACTCAACCAGGAGATAATGTTAGGTCAGTGAACACAGGAATGATGGGCGAATGAATGTTGGTGTGACTTTAGGATATGGGTAATAGAGTTTTGGATAAGCTTACGTCTATAGAGGTTGGAAGATAGAAAGCCAGCCAGGTCTCAACATTACACAGTAGAAACCAGACCTCAGCTTTGAACCTATAAAAAGGAAACGGACACACTGCGAAGGCTGTTTCTCCCAGCAGGATCAGGAAGATCCAATAGCACCAAAGGATGCCACCACCAGACTCAGGCTCTAATTCTCGAATCCTGGTTCTCTAATTCTGTTTGTGGCCACTAGAGGGTGACCATTAAGTTACTCATTGTCATTGAATTCAACTGTTGTGTATTGTCTCCACCATGTGACCAATAAAGGAATTACATACAGATAACATTGGTTTATGAAACTGTTACTTCTGCCACTATGGCATTTATCAGTCATTTTTGTGCATTGCTTTACTTAGCCCAAACATGAGAAATGGGAGCAGGCCGTGGCTTTTGACCCTTCAAGCCTGACCCACCAGTCGACAAGATCATGGTTGATCGTCTACCTCAGTTCCACGTTCTTGAGCTATCCCATATCCCTTATTCAAATCTCTATCAGCCTCTCTTTTGAATATATTCAGTAATTGAGCATTATAGGCCAGCTCATTTTCAATGTCATTCAGTGCACCTCTGGGGGGTTGCAGCATTATGGCAAATCGATGGAGGAGCGATGTGAAACATCTCCGGCAGCCAGGCTATTGGGGTTGACTTACTCCAGTGATATATCATTTGGATATCGACCAGGAAAACATGGTGACTTCTGGTCCATTACAGTAGAGTACTCAGCCATGGAACACACAGAGGCCATCAATGAGGCCTGAAACACTGATGCAGATCTGAGTTCTTGTAAACCTAAAAGCATAGGCTGTCATCTGAGACTTTTAAACTAGAGAAGCAATTGTTATTAGTCACACAGCATCTGCACTGATATTAGATTCATGATTTGTGCAGAAGCTTTCAGGGAACCACCTTGCATACACTGAATTGCTGGGAAGACACTATTTCTGATACATTTCTGTTAGGGTGGCACTCCCCAAGTCTAATTCCCCACTCTCTACTCCCATAGAGACAGGTGGATACTGCCTACCCCCATAGAGACAGGTGGATACTGCCTACCCTGCAATTGAAACTCCTCTTTGGGAATTCAGGGCAATTAATGCTGTAAGTACAGGAGAAATAACGCGATCAACGTTGCCTTAATTTTTCATGAGAAGCTGAATCTACCACGGCAAGGTCACCATTCCAGCACATGATGGCAGCATTGTTTAGTTACTGAGAGGGCTCATGCCCAAACATCGAACGTGAAGAACTGGAAGATTTTTTTAAAATAAGAAAGAGCCACTGGTACAACAAGCCCATTCCTGTCACTCTGACATCAGTTCCACTTACCAGCCTTTTCATAACATTCCCCAATCCATTCTCAATCTGCAGAAACAATGCATCCATTGTTTGTACAGGCAGCTTCAGTGTTTTTGTTGTAGTATAAGGGTCTAGCATATGAAGGGTTAATGTGGTACCGAGTGCAGTACTGCCCACACAGTGATGTAAGAGAACACATGACCCACACCTAGGAGTCAGTGTAGTGTTGGACAGAGCTGGGTGTAGAAGCAAGCTCCTAGTTTGGACCTTTACTGTACCTATGTATATAGTTTCTAGTAGTTATTAAGTACTTACTGTTGGACCATAAGATAAAGGAACAGAATGAGGCCATTCGGCTATTCGAGTCTGCTCCGCCATTCAATCATGGCTGACATGTTTCTCATCCCCATTTTCCCCTTCTCCCCATAATCCCTGACCCTCTTATTAATCAAGAAACCCCATTATTAATCCAGAACAGCAGACTTGCACTTCAGGTGGAGGGGCTGGTTTAGCACATTGGGCTAAATCGCAGGCTTGTCATGCAGAACAATGCCAGCAGCGCGGGTTCAATTCCCATACCAGCCTCCCCGAACAGGCGCCATACTGTGGCGACTAGGGGCTTTTCACAGTAACTTCATTGAAGCCTGCTTGTGACAATAAGTGATTATTATTATTATTAGGTGCTGTTACCTACAGGGCTGCAGACCAAGAGCTGGAATTTGGAATTAGACAGAACAGGCAATTTAGCCTCTCAAGCCTGCTCTACCATTCAATACGATCGTGGCTGATCTCACCAAGGCCTCAATTCCACAGTCCTGCCTGTTCTGTTGAACTGCTTTAGTCTATGAATACCTTAATAATACCTACTGAACAATGCCCAACACCTCACAATATGGTGGCAGTGAATGGAACAACTCAACATCTCACAGAGTGCAGTAGAAAAGTTAAATCCTAGAAAACTGAGGGAAAAGTCAAAAAAGCATTCTGACCTGAAGAAAAGCTCATGAAGTCAAGGTGCAGTGGAGGAAATCACCAGAGAAAGGCTCTAAAGAAAGGCTTGGAAGCTGAAAGCAGAAATTTAATTCCTCACTGTAGCAAAAGACACCATTGAATCGAATAGAAGTCCAGCTTCAATACCCAGAGTTAGCAGATCTAGCAGGGGTAACCTTAAAATGTTAAAATCGTGGACAACACCAATTCTGAAAAATATTAACTACTGCATTGGTCAAAAATTGATGTTCAAATTCACAGTCTGATAAACCCGATTCCTGAGTGAATGCGTGACCATGTAACGACCAAGCTCGTTGTGAACAAAGAAAAGATAATAATTAAAAATTAATCATGACAGTTGAAAGCTTAAAAAACCCGGCAAAAACCGGGTTTGATGCTTCTAAGACCGAGAGCATTGTGCTAAAGCATGGAAATCTCCGACTTCAGGCAGCCAGTGTTGAAAACATTTAAACACTGAGACTATGAACAGCAGTAATATGGGAGCCCATCAAAACTGGCAAGTGGAGAAAACCCCTTTGTGGAGAAGCATACGGCGACGCCATCTTGGATTTTTGAAAAACCTCTGAAGCTGAACCTGCAATTTTAAAAATGTAACCCTGGATCAGAAATCCAATCTTTCAGATCAATTTGGGCGTATCCAAGGTCAGAACAATCACATAATTTGGGACTTTGGAGAAAGAGATTATACTTGATTGCTTCAGGCTTGGATAAAAAGACAGAAGCTGAACAAGTTAACACACTGCTTTATGCAGTAGGCCCAAAAACTGACAATATAGAAACGGAATCAATGAATCATATGCAAAATTTGATGATGTTTTTAAAATTATTCAACACCAATTTGAGCCTCAGAAGTAATAAAATCCTTGAAAGGGCTAAATGTAATAAATGTGTCCAGAAGCCAGGCGAACCTGTCCTTTATTATTGAGCTGCACAGAAAGGTTGAAGGTTGTGATTGAAATCAGCCATGATTGAATGGTGGAGTGGACTCGATGGGCCGAATGGCCTTACTTCCGCTCCTATGTCTTATGGTCTTATTACAGTGACATGAAATCTGAGCTAATCGGGGTTTGTAGGAGTGACAGACGATGCATTCTCAGACATGCTTCAAACAAAAGAAAATGTAACCCTTGAGAAAGCCATCCAGATTGTCAGGCAATCTTAAATCCATTTGCAGTGCAGATCCTTATTAAGAGGAGAAAGCAAATTGTGCCTGCCACAAAGTAAACCCCACTGTCCAATGAAGCAGCACAGTAACAGGGACACTCCAGGCTCATGGAAGCAATACCCTAACCAACCAGTAGAGCAACCATGCCAGTGCTATGGAGCAAAGCTGCTCCACAAGTGTGATCAATGTCTGGTCATTTCAGCTCAATGCTTTCAATGTCACCAAATAGGACACTTCGGGAAGCTGTGCAAAAACAAAACATCAAAACATGGAGAAGATCTGTAGAGAATTCTCTAGAGTAAGACAGCACACTGTTATGGGTGAGGTGTTTTCTTAAAGGTACATTGCTTAAACATCCAGTTCTTAAAGGCACCCTCACATGACACCTCCCCCCCAAGAAAAAAAATAAACCATCAACTTCAAGGTGGTTTCATTTTTCACTTTTGCACCATCCACTAAGAAATGTACACAGTAAATATACATTTTCATTTAAAGAAAACAACACACGCAAACAGGTATAATAATATAGTCAATTTTTCTTCGTTCTTCTTCCTCCAACCAAAATCTTTCTCGTTTGACAGTCTCTTTGAACAAAGTCTTTGCACGATCCATCCATTCCTCTATTCCTTGACATTTCTCTTCAGAATCAGATAATTTAGATCAATCTGACCACAGAGTCCCTTGCAATTCCCCAATACAGGAGCACTGGTGATCACAATTTTCAGGCTGCCAAATGCCTGTTGAAAGTCCGCTGTCCATTGAATTTTTTTACGTTTCTTCAGCAATTCCATCAGTGGAGTAATCACGCCACAAAATGTTTGCACAACTGTTCGATCAAATCCACTCATGCTAAGAAATCGCATTATTTCCCTTCGTCTTGAAGGTATCAGAAACTCAGCAAGGAAAGTGATTCGGGCTTCTCCAAATTCACTTTCGGCTAGGTTCATCACGAAACCCACCTCCTGAAGTCGATCAAAGAACTCCATACGATGGTTTAAATGTTCTTTCCATGTCTGGAAGTTGAAAATAAAAGCAGATTGTCCCAATTTTTCAATGCAATCCCTCAAATGTGGAATAGGATAAGAGTCCATTCTTGTAACTGCATTCACCTTTCTGTAGTCCACACACAACCGTTGGGTACCGTATGGTTTAGGTACCATCACTATGGGTGAGTTCTATTGGCTGCAACCCACTTTAATTATGCCATTCTTCAGCACACTCTCAATCTCTCTGTTAACCTGTGCCAATTTTAAAGGATTAAGTCTGTATGGATGTTGTTTGATAGGAACAGCATTTCCCACATCTACATCATGTATAGCCATTTTAGTCCTTCCCAATTTATCTCTACAGACTTGCCCATGTGATATCAATAACGCTTTCAGGTCAGTTCGTTTTTCCTCTGGAAGGTAACTTAACAACTCATCCCAATTTTTAAGAACATCCTCATTTTCCAATTTAATTTGAGGTATGTCAAATTCACAGTCATCTGGATTTGGTTTGTCACTTTGAGTTGGAATCATTAAAACCTCCTTTTTCTCTCCTTCCCTTTCAAAGTACCTTTTAAGCATATTCACATGACACACTCGGTGAGTCTTCCTTCTATCTGGAGTTTTTACCACATAATTCACCGCACTTAATTTCCTTTCAATCTGATACGGTCCACAAAACTTAGCTTTTAAAGGCTCCCCTACCACTGGTAACAACACTAAAACTTTATCCCCACTGGCAAAACTACGAACTTTGGATTTCTTGTCCGCTACCCGTTTCATCACATTTTGTGCAACTTTCAAATGTTGTCTAGCCAATTTACCTGCTCTATTTAATCGTTCCCTAAAATTTGACACGTAATCCAATAGTGTAATTTCCGATTTCTCACCCACCAATTTTTCCTTAATCAATTTAAGTGGTCCTCTTACCTCATGAACAAAAATTAGTTCAAAAGGACTAAATTTGGTAGACTCATTAGGTGCATCCCTCATTGCAAACAATACGAATGGGATTCCTTTATCCCAATCCTCTGGATAATCTTGACAATACGCCCTCAACATTGTCTTTAATGTCTGATGCCACCTTTCTAATGCTCCCTGCGATTCTGGATGGTATGCAGTTGATTTAAATTGTTTCATTCCTCAGCTATCCATAACTTCTTTGAATAACTTTGAAGTAAAATTTGTTCCTTGATCCGATTGAATTTCTGTGGGTAGTCCATATCTAGTAAAGAATTTAAGTAACTCCTCCACAATCCTTTTAGCTGTAATATTACGTACTGGAATGGCCTCTGGAAACCTAGTAGACACATCCATTACAGTCAAAAGATATTGATTCCCATTTTTTGTTTTAGGAAGCGGTCCTACACAATCGAGTAGGACTCTTGTAAAAGGTACCTCAAATGCTGGAATGGGTATTAAGGGCGCTGGTTTTATCACTGCTTGAGGTTTCCCTATCACTTGACATGTGTGACATGATTGACAAAATTTAACTACATCTTTATGTAGTCCAGGCCAATAAAAATGTTTCTGGATTTTAACTTGAGTTTTCCTTATTCCCAAATGCCCTCCCACTGGTACCTCATGTGCAACTCGCAACACCTCCTTTCTATACCCTACCGGCAATACTATTTGATGAACTTCTGCCCACTTTTCATCCGCCTGCATATGTACAGATCTCCATTTTCTCATCAAGACATCATTTTTACGGTAATAACACTCTGGGATACTCTCAGATTCCTCTTCCGTGTATGCTTTCTGATATATCCGTTTTATTTCTACATCTTTCTGTTACTTCACCAATTTTCCTGAACTAAAAATATCCGCCTCATCCTCCATCTGTTCTTGTTCTTTTTCAACCATCTGATCAAAAATTGTTTCTAATAATTGCACTTCGACTACATCTTCACTCTTTGATTTCTCCTCTTGTCTTAACCTGTGACTTTGCGACCTTGTTACTACACAATCTGGAAAAATCCCAGGATATTCATCCTTCAACACTTCAGTTGTCTGATTTTCCACTGGCTTATCAACCACAGTAGGCATCACTCCCACCTGCGATCCAGCTATACCATTACCCAAGATAAACCGTATTCCTGGACAAGATAGTTTATCTATTGCTCCTACTACCACTTCACCACTCTTCACTGGACTTTCCAACCTTACCTTATATAATGAAACGCTACTCCTCTCACCCTGAATTCCACATATCACCACCTTTTCTGGCAACATTCTTCCCAAACTACATAATTCTTCATCTCTTGCCATTAAAGATTGACTAGCCCCTGTATCTCTTAAAATTGTGACTTCTTTACCTGCTCCTCCTGATACACATGAGTAAACTTTACCCACAGAAGTAAATTCTTCAAAGACATCTGGCACCTTCTTAACAATTACTTCTTGAACAGGCTGTACAATCATTTGCACCTCCTTTGCTTCCCTTGGGCTTTCCTTTATCACTCTAACAAAGCCCACTGTCTTATCCTGTTTTACCACATCAGCCTTCCCAGAGCTTTTCTTCAACCACCAACACTGTGACTTTACATGGCCGAGTTTATTACATTGAAAACATCTGAAACTTTTCATTTCTTTTCCACCCTCCTGGATTTCTTTTTTAATCTGAGGTACATTCTCTTTATCGTCTCCCATCAGATCACCTTTACCTTTACCACTTGAGTATTTCTCATGTCCCCAGTTTCTATCCCTCACCGGCTGAAACTGATGTCGGAAACCAATCTTCGATTTATAAACTAATTCATATCCATCTGCCATTTCCGCTGCTAATCTCACAGTTTTAACCCTCTGTTCTACCACATGAGTTCTCACTACATCAGGAATTGAATTTTTAAACTCCTCCAAAAGTATAATTTCTCTGAGAGCTTCATACGTTTGGTCTATTTTCGAAGCCCTTATCCACCTATCAAAATTACTCTGTTTGAGCCTTTCAAACTCCATGTTGGTTTGACCAAATTCTTTCCTTAAATTTCTAAACCTTTGTCTGTAAGCTTCAGGCACTAGCTCATATGCACTTAAGATGTATTTCTTCACATCCTCATACGTTCCAGATACCTCCTCCGGTAGTGATGCAAACACTTCACTAGCTCTACCTACCAGCTTTGTTTGAATCAGTAACACCCACATGTCCTGTGGCCATTTCATTTCTTTAGCTACCTTCTCAAATGAAACAAAAAAGCCTTCCACTTCCTTCTCGTCAAACCTCGGCAATGCTTGGACATATTTAAATAGATTACCACCAAGCCTTCGACTATGACGCTCTTTCTCACTATCCTTATCACTATCATCCAACTGTACGTTTCCCTTTACGTCTGCCAATTTTAACTGATTGTCATGTGTCATGGCCATTTTCTGAAGTTCCAACTCCCTCTCTTTATCCTTTTCCCTGATCTGTATCTCCCTTTCTTTTTCTTTTTGGTCTGCTAAGGCTATTCTTTCTTTTCTCCTTTCTTCTCTCTCCTTTTATTTTTCCTCTCTCTCTCTCTTTCTTTCTTTTTCCTCTCTCTCACTCTCGTATGCCCGCCGCTTTAATTCTTTCTCATGTTCCATTTGTTTAATTTGCAACTGAATTTTTGCCATTTCCAATGAGTCAAACTCTATCTCAGGCAACTTTAAATGCTTAACCACTGCCATTATTACCTCATCTTTTCGCATTTTGTCAGGTAATGTTAACTGCAATGTTCTTGCCAAATCTAACAGTCTGCTTTTCATTTCTGTCTGTAAAGTACTACGTATAACATTCTCCACCCCAAAAAACTTCTGAGCCTCTGAAGAGCCATTGTTCACAACACTCTTCCCACTTAAACTAAAATACCACACCGGAAAAGCAACAATCCTTCACTGTCTTTAAGTTCACAAAAGCCAATCCAATAGATAGACTTTTATTCCCTCGAGCCCCCAATTGTTATGGGTGAGGGATGTTCAGAACCCCAAAATGTATCATGGAGTTCAACCAACCTCTCCCTTTAATGGATTTGTTGCTTTTCCTAGTACATGGCTTTTTCCCTAGGTGTGGGATTACAATTATGGACATGTGGGTTTTTAAACACAAAACACTGTTTATTCCATGAACTCAACTTAATATCTTAAATAAACATTGGATCTCTTAACACCCCTTACTTCAAAGAAAACTCAGAAAATATTGCAATAGTAAATAATTCCTTAAAATGTTCCTTCAAACTTCCAAGAGACTTAACAGCTTTAAACAAAATCACATCAGGTTAAAGGATCTATATATTTTCTGTAGAATGGCAGAGACATATTAGCTTGGTTGACTTCAGCTCCAGCACCTTGCTTTCTTCCTGCAGCTCTCTGGACACACACCGACACATCCAAACTGCTTTTTCAAACTGGCTTTCTCTCTTCAAGCAACTCACAGCCAACCAGAACTTCTCAAGCTGCTGTCTCAAACTGGCTTTCTCCTTTTAATCAGCTCACAGCAAAACAGCCAGGCACTTTTAAACTGCTCTCAGCAAAACCAGCCAGGCACTTTTCAAACTGCAGAACCAAACTGCAAAATGGCTGATCTGAGCTGAGCTCCACCCACTCTACGACATCACTGTTTTCTTAAAGGTACATTACTTAAACATCCAGTTCTTAAAGGTACCCTCACATGACAACATCAAGAGCACACACAGCCATATTTCTCAGTTGCAGTCAAAGGTCATGGATTTTCATTTTGGAATGCAGACACCTCGATTAATGACCATCTCACAAACTTTAAACACGGGAGCCAGTGTTATGATCCTATTGGACAAATAATCATGGCTGAGAGATCTCTGGAGATGAACAACAGGCACTCTGCTGTATTGGCCTGGAGGAATCTGGCTTCTGGTCATTGGTACGATTCTGAAAAGCTGAAAACAAATCTTTGAGCTGTTGTACATCACCCATAACCAGTCTTTTTCCCTCTTGAGCAGAGATGCCTGTGTAGCCCTGAACCTGCTCAAAATGGCAGAAAATGTCAAACATTAGACAGAACCGTGAGTTCCCGAGAGCTCCAACAAAAAGAGTCTCTTGACTGGGACTTCAGCTCTGCCTTGTCTTCCCTCTTTGCAGAGCGGGTTTGTTCACTCTCATTACAAGTGCGAGAAGCCGCTCATAGGTCAGACCAGTCAACCACTCAGATGATTACTCCGGCCATTTGAGTAGATGACAATCAAGAGAGGAACCAGCAACAAGAAGAGCCTCAAACTCCGGCTCCTGTTGCAGATGCAACTGTCCATAACAGTCGTGGTAGGAGTGACCATTGCAGAGTCCTTGTGGAGGCAAAGTTCCATCTTCACATTGAGGACATCCTTCATCAGGTTGTGTGGAACAACCACTGTGCTAAATGGGATAGAGTTTGAACAAATCTAGCAGCTCAAAACTGGGCATCCATGAGGTGCTGAGGACCATCAGCAGCAGCAGAATTATCTCAACCACAATCTGTAACCAGTCGTGAATAGTGGTGGACAATTAAACAATTCACTGGAGGAGGAGGCTCCACAAATATCCCCTTCCTCAATGATGGGGGAACCCAGCACGTCAGTGCAAAGGACAAGGCTGAAGCAACAATCTTCAGCCAGGAGTGCCAGAAATGGGTGACCATTTTTGGCCTCCTCTGGAGGTTCCTGGCATCACAGATTCCAGTCTTCAGCCAGTGTGATTCACTCAACGTGATACCAAGAAATGGCTGAAGGCTCTGGATGCTGCAAAGGCCCTGACAGCATTCCGGTTACAGTTCTGAAGACTTGTGCTCCAGAACTAGCTGCACCTTTATCCAAGCTGTTCCAGTAAAGCTACACTAGAATCCACCCAGTAATGTGGAAAAATCCCCAGGTATGTTTCTAATGTATTGAATTCGATGATCAGCCAAGATCATCATCAGGCTCAAAGGGCCGAAAGCCTCCTCGCTTATATTTTCTATGTATGTTTCAATCCACAAAAAGCAGGGTCATCCAACCTGGCCAATTACAGCCATATCGGTCTAATCACAATCATCAAAGTGAGGGAAGTGGTCATTCACAGTGTCAGCTAGTCAGCGATAACCTGCTTCTTGATGCTCAGTTTGGGTGCTGCCAAGGTCACTTAGCTCCAACTCTCATTACAGCCTTAGCCAAACATGGACAAAAGAGCTGAATTCAAGTGCTGTGGTGAGAGTGATTGCCCTTGATACCAAGGCCGCATTTGATGGAGTGTGGCATCAAGGAACCTCGAAAAACTGGATTCAATGGGAATCAGGAGGAAAACCCTACAATGGTTGCAGTCATACCAGGGAACAAGAGAGATGATTGCGGTGGTTGGAGGTCAATCATCTCAGACCCAGGATATCAATGCAGGATTTCCTCAGGGTAGTGTCCTAGGGCCAACCATCTTCAGCTACTTCATCAAACATACTGGTTTAGCACACTGGGCTAAATCGCTGGCTTTTAAAGCAGACCAAGGCAGGCCAGCAGCACGGTTCAATTCCCGTACTAGCCTCCCCGAACAGTCACTGGAATGTGGCGACTAGGGGCTTTTCACAGTAACTTCAGTTGAAGCCTATTGTGACAATAAGCAATTTTCATTTTCATTTCATTTCATACCATCATAAAGTTGGAAGTGGGGATGTTCACTGATCACCACACAATGTTCAGCGACATTCTTGACTTCTCAGGTATTGAAGCCATCTGTGCCCACATGCAAAGCCTGGATAATATCCAGGCTTGGGCTCATAAGTGTAAAGTAACATTCACACCATACAAGGGCGAGGCATCAACCATCTCCAACCATCTCCTGTTGACATTCAATGGCATTACCATCACTGAATCTCCCACTATTGACATCCTGTGGTCACCATTGACCAGAAACTGAACTGGACTAGCCAAAGACACTGTGACTACAAGAGCAGATAAGACGCTAGAAACTCTGTGGGGAGTAACTCACCTCCTGACTCCCCACAGCTTGTCCATCATCTACAAGGCACAGGTCAGGCATGTGATGAATACTATCCACTTGCCGGGATGAATGCAGCTCCAACAACATTCGGGACAAAGAAGCCCACTTGATTGGCATCCCACCCACCACCTTAAACAATCACTTTCTCCACCACCGACATACAGTGACAGCAGTGTGTACCATTTACAAGATGCACTGGAACTGCTCACAAAATCTCCTTCAACAGCACCTTCCAAACCAATTACTTCATTCACCCAGAAATACAAGGGCAGCAGACCCCCCCCAAGTCACTCACTATCCTGACTTGAAACTATATCACCGTTCCTCTACTACCACTCGGTCAAAATCCTGGAACTCCCTCCCTAATAGCACAGTAGATGTACCTACACCACATGGACTGCTGCGGTGCAAGAAGGCGGCTCGCCACCACGTTCTCAAGGGCAATTAGGGATGGGCAATAAATGTGCGGGCCTAACCAGAAATGCCCCACGTCTTGTGAAAGAGTAAATACAAAATACAAATACTTGCCCCTGAGAAACTGAGAAGCCAGAAATTATAATGGGGAATAAGCAAATGGCAGAGACATTAAACAAATATTTTATATAATTCTTCTCAGTCCAAGACACAAAACAAACCAAAGGGAGTGGGAAGCCAGGAGGATAAATAGAGCAAGGAACTTAAAATAATTATTATTCATAGAGGAAAATGCCAAGAAAATTAATGGGACTAACAGTTAACAAGCCCTCTGGTGTGGGTGGCCTACATCCTGGGATTCTACAGGAGGTGACTGCAGAGAAAGCAGAGGGTGCCCATGCACTGGTCATGATTTTCCCAAATTCCCTTGATTTTAGAATGTTTCAGTGGATTGGAAGGTAGCAGATGTAACAGAATTGAGGGAGAGGGACAGACAGTCAGGCTGACATCAGTCATCTGGAGAAGGCTGAAAATTCTTATTATTTTCAAACTTTATTTATTGGATTTACTGAAAAGGTACGTCATGAAATACAGGCCAGAAAAGAGTTGGAAGAAAAGGGAGTGAAAAAAGAAGACAAAGGAAAGAAAATAGAAGAGGAATAGACAGAATTATTCAACTTGAAGAGTAAAAAGAAAGGTTGTTGAACTAAGGAATAAAGGGTTGCCAGACGGAATCAACTTTTATAAATTAATCCGTGTAAGGTATATTTGATCGTTACAAATTTAAAGTGAAAACCCCACACAGTTACACAAGATTGGAATCGAACCCGGGTCCCTTGATACTGTGAGGCAGCAGTGCTAACCAGTGTGCCACCGTGCTGGTGTTAGCTAAAGACGGACCAAAGAGAATTTGAATAATCTTGTAAATGCCTGAAACTGCGCCCTTTGAAATGGGATTAACTCTTAAACAAAGATCGGTGGGACTGTAGGAAGTAGAGAACTGCGGGCCTGTAGGTACCTGATAAATGAGATTTGGCGAACAAGGTGCTCCCCTACTAGATAATCAAAGGAAGCAAATGTACCCTCAGAGAAAAGGTTTTTAAAAGATTTCAAACCAAATCTGGACCAAAGGTTGACTCAGTTAGAGTGGGTGGAAAAAATGGATTACAATGGTAGGAATAGAGTGAAGAACAGACTTAAATCTAAAGTGATTTCTGAATTGGGACCATATTTTATGGGAGCTCAGCACAATGCTATTTTGTGTATAGCGATTCACATAAACTGGTAACTGTGAACATAAAAAGGAAACAGCAGAGAAAAAGGGAAGCAAGAGTAACCATAGAATCTCTACATTGCAGAAGGAGGCCATTCGGCCCATCAGGTCTGTACCGACTCTCTGAAAGAGTACCCCACACAGGCCTATGTCCCCGCCCTACCCTTCGTCACAAAGGGCAATTTTTATCATGGCCAATCCACCTAACCTGTATATAAGGGCAGCATGGTAGCATTGTGGTCAGCATAATTGCTTCACAGCACCAGAGTCCCAGGTTCGATTCCCGGCTTGGGTCACTGTCTGTGCGGACGTTCTCCCCATGTGTGCGTGGGTTTCCTCCGGGTGCTCCTGTTTCCTCCCACAGTTCAAAGATGTGCAGGTTAGGTGGATTGGCCATTCTAAATTGTTCTTAGTGTCCAAAATTGCCCTTAGTGTTGGGTGGGGTTACTGGGTTATGGGGCTAGGGTGGTGGTGTTGACCTTGGGTAGGGTGCTCTTTCCAAGAGCCGGTGCAGACTCGATGGGCCGAATGGCCTCCTTCTGCACTGTAAATTCTATGACCTTCTATGACCTATCTTTGGTCTGTCGGAGGAAACCAGAGCTCCTGGAAGGAATCCACGCAGACACGGGGAGAATGTACAATCTCCACACAGTTACCCAAAGTTAGAATTGAACCCGGGTCCCTGGCACTAAGGCATCCACTGTACCACATGCTGCTCATATGTTACGTAGTTGTCCAAACAGAGCTGTCAGTGCCTAAAAATAATTGAGCCCAATAAATAAGCTTATGATTATTGACAAATCAATAGTAATGCAAAATCTTTGGCAAGATCTCCTTGATGTTTTAGTATTTCCAAAACGACTTTACTGTTTCAAGGGTGCTTTTGATTCAAAATAAATGGAGAAATCAATTGGGCAAGAGATTAAAAAACTATTTTAAGCAAAAATAGGAATAGCCAGAAATAAATATAAAAATTGAGGTAAAATCATCATTTTGACAGAATTGATATGACCAACAAGCGATACGAACAGCGTTGACCGATGGGCAAAATCTTACTTTGTGTGTTCTAACAAAGGTCTGAAGTTATACTTAAAAAGATTCCTGAAATCAGGTTCACAGATATTCCCATGTAAGTAAAATGATCAGAAGCCAAATTAAAGAGGAATAAGTCAAAACGCAGGCCTAATGCAGAAGAACTAATAGGAAAAAGCAAACTTTTTTCAAGATTTCGTTAGTAGCCTGAGAATTTACCAAACCAGAGCAGAGTGTCAAGGACATTGGGTATTGACACAAAGGGTCAGATATATACAACAAAAGATCATTGGCATAAAGAGAGACCTTATGACATTGTTAGGATGATGGAGAAAAAAACTTGGAGTAATATGTGGAAATGCTGGACTTTAAAAGGATCTGAGTTGTATCTTGTTTTTAAAATGGATATGAGACACTGAAGATGGCTGCTGACTGCACCATTAGTCACTGTCAGGAATGGCTGCAGGGGGTCTCTACGCAACAATGGGAAACCTTTCCTGTGAGTCCAGACAATTTAAGGTACCAGTTAAAAACATTCTAAGTCTGATTACCATCTCTGGAAGACAAGAGGATATAGCAACTATCTTGTCTCAAGGTCCCTGGCTATAATGACCGAGCCGGACGAGTACATATCCCTTGAAATACAAACCTGGGGGTTAAAAGCTAAGCTGCCTGCCTGCCTGCCTGCCAAGGAGACGTTCGGGGCATTTGAGGCAATCGGGCCTGCTTCCGGAATTCTCTCTCTCTCTCATTGTGTGCACTGAGAAACAGCAGCTAGAAGTGACTACACACACTGAAGACAATAGTGACGGGGAAAAAGGACTGACCTCTCTCGAATGGAAGACAGGGCACCTGAACTGCATAATTGATTATTTGTCGGCAGAAGCCCACTTTACTGAGAAGAATTGCATCAGCCGCACCTCATCAGCATCTACGACTCACAACTTAAGGACTTGGGTCTAAATTTTATTTATATCTATTTCTAATCTAAATGTATATAGATGCATGTGTGTCATCAGGGGCTTATCACAGTCACTTCATTGCAGTGTTAATGTAAGCCTACTTCTGACAATAAAGATTCTTATTTCACCTTACCCTTTATTTTCGTAGTTAATAAACTTACTCTATCTTAATTCAAGAAGAAGTCTCACAGGTTAAAGTCCAACAGGTTTATTTGAAATCACAAGCTTTCGGAGCGCTGCTCCTTCATCAGGTGAAGTGGAGGCAGATTCACAATCACAGCATATGTAGGAGAGACACAATTGCAAGATAATTACAGATTGGAATGTGAAGAATGGTTGGAATGTGTGTCTTTACAGGAACAAACAGTGTGAGTGGTAATCACTGGTAATCGAGGTGTGAATTGTCTCAAACCAGGACAGTTAGTAGGGTTCTGCAAACCCGGGCAGTATGGTGGGAGTTACATGTAATGTGACACGAACCTGAGATCCCGGTTGAGGCCATCCTCATGCATGCGGAACTTGGCTATTAATTTCTGCTCAGCGATTCTGCATTATCGGGTGTCTTGAAAGCCATCTTGGAGAATGTTTACCCCAATATCGGAGGTTGAATGTCCTTGACTCTTTGGCTGGAAGGAACACTCCTGCCTGGCGGTTGTTGCGCAGTGTCCGTTCAGCCTGAACTAAATTGCCATAAGTTGGAGAATGACGTTTGACCCTCAATAAAGCCAGATTGATCAGGAGAGACAATAGTTAACAAAATGGGCTCCAAACGGAGGGCAAAAATTTTGGCTAGTATCTTATAATCCGTGTTTAGCAGAGAAATAGAGTAATAGGAGCTGCACTCAAAGAGGTTCTTGTTTTGTTGTGCTCTTGACGTAGCATAAGCTGCTTCCTTGATGTGCACTCTGACAAAGGAAAGTTCAGACTTGGAGACAGCTTTGAAACATTTATTACTGTTAATGATTCTCCTACTTGGATTCGACTCTACTGGTAATCCTCCTATAGCTACTCAGACTGACGAACCAGTCTGCTACAATCCACGTGGTGAGTGTGATATTCAATCAACCCTGTGTATGTACTCACTGAGTGTCTCCACTGGAAAGAGACTGAGCATGTGTGATGTGTCCTTTTATATGGGTTGGTGTAATGCCCTCCTGTGGTAGTGTCACCTCTATGTGTATCGTGAATGCCCATTGGTCGTGTCCTATCTTACTGACCCTTTGGTTCAATGTCTGTGTGTCATGTCTCTGGTGCTCCCTCTAGTGTCTATCTAGTCTATGTGTATTTACATTAACCCCTTGTGTATTTACAGTGATGCATATCACCACATCCCCTTTTTTTTCGTGTTACATATTTTCTGTACAGTGTTAAAGAAAATTGAACAAAAACAGGTAGATAAGTGATGCTCTGTACAAGTTATAATAACAGTGATCATTAAACAATAAGTCCAAATCATATGCATGAGTCCAAAATCCATTAATTATTATGTTTGAGCGTCTTTCTTGTTTGGTTGGTGAGTTGGTGATGTTGATGGTGGCATGTCCTTGTGAACACCATTAGTGTCCCTGTGTGTAAGGAACCAAGAAGTGGTCAAATCACTTCATTGTCTGATTTGGAGTCTTTTCTCTTCCAATGCTTGTGGTAGCGATGTATGCAATCTTTCTTGAAAGCCATGTTGCCTGTTGGTAGTGCAGTAAACGTGAATTGGTAAGATGCATCGTCCTGCCATGGTATGTCATTGTACTGAGCTGAGCAGTAACAGTGTTCCTCATGGGCAGAGTTGTACCATGTCGTACCAGTCGTAGTTCCATTGGTGTTGTTTTTGTCGTGCTTGTTGTCAACGCTGTTGCCTTTGGTACGCTTCTTGCTTTTGTCTTTGATGTTGTTGTGGTTGGTTTTGTTGCCGTGTTTGCTGCGCTCAAGGACCACACTCTATGGATAATATGAATCCTTCACACAGTTACTCGTGTCAGCGTGCTTTGTGGCATCTGCCGTTTTCTTGAGCATGCCGTCACTGAGTTTGCGGCGCTCCCCGTCTGGAGTCATGTCCGGCTTACGTGAATCAGCTTTGGCTTGTCGATGCTCCCCGTCTGGAGTCTGGTCTGTTTCACCTGAGTCAGTTTTGGCTTGTCAATGCTCCCTGTCTGGAGTCTGGTCTGTTTCACCTGAGTCAGTTTTGGCTTGTCGATGCTCCCCGTCTGGAGCCCTTTCTGGTTCACCTGAATCAGCTTTGGTGTCTTGACGCTCCCCATCCGGAGTCATTTCAGGTTCACTTGAGTCAGCTGAGGTTTCTTCTTGCTCCCCGTCCAGAGTCATTTCAGGTTCACTTCTAAATCTTCTGAAGTTTCGTGATACTCCCCATCCGGAGTCAAAACATTCAGGAATGCATTTTCTTGTGGAGAGGCTCGAGCGAATGAGGTTTGAAGTAACGTGGTGTCACCGGAGTCACAGTAGTCTCACTGTGATTGTCGAGTGCCTCTGTACATTCTAGCTGAGGTCTGTCATGTTGCACATCTGGTATGGGAAGTGGGATGCCATCGTTACTTGTCGCACATACAGTGGGTAGAGCCTCAGTGTGTTCTTGTCGTTCACTTGAGCTGGGACTGTCAGTCTTCTTCTTGTTCACTGGTGCGTGGTAAACTGTCATAGTCTGTCTGTTGTTCACTTGAGCATGGCAGATTTGCATCGGCTGCTGCTGGTTGCTCAGAGGAGGTTGCTAGACCCTCATGGTCTTGTTCATGCAAGGACTGCGCTCTGGAGTCGTGTGTTGCTTCTATCGTGGAGTCTGTCCATGATCTCGCTGTGGAGTCTTTCATCACTTTCTGTGTGGGGGCTGGGACCCTTCGTGGTGCGTGGACCACTCTCTATGTGGAATCGGGGACTCTTCGCGGTGCGTGGACCACTCTCTGTGTGGCAGCAGGCCGCTCTCTGTGGGCTTGTACCACTCTCTGTCTCTTGGCATCAGGCCGCAGCATCATCCTGCACTCACGAGTCAGGATGTCGCATATGCTGGGCTGAAGATTCCCTAATCCGAAGAACTCGTTGTCGGGGTCGTCAAAGTACAACACGTCTAGTTGCGGTTCGAATTTTGTACTGGGGTAGCCACCTCCCAAGATGAAATGTGCATCTGAGTCGTTGTCTTCTAGGACCATATCATCACGTTTTGTGTCAGAGATGGGATTGGGCTCGCGATGCCCAAAGAATTCAAGGCCTGAGTCATAGTCTTCAAGGACTGTATCATCTCTTTGGGTAGTGCTAACTGCTTGTTGCGGGGTTCTGCGGAGGTTACTTTCAGCTACTGGTCGAATTTCAGGCATTGTGCTGTCGTTCCAGGTGAAAGAATCGGGTTTTACGGCTTAAATGTTTTTTTCCGTGTTTTGGGACATTTTCCCTTTAAGTGGGCATGGTCCGGGGCCTCTGACGTCATGGAGTGTGTGACGTAGGTCGTAGGAAGCGATTGCGCATATCGCTGTTCCTTTACTTGGGGCCTTTGTCGCAATTGCACATGCGCGGCTTCTCGCGCATGCACAAACGGACTTCTCGTTCTGTGCTCTCTTCGTGCAACAGCGCATGTGCAGCACCTTTTCCAAGATGGCTGCAAATCAAAACTGCCGTTCGTTGCTGCAAGCCTACCTCGTGGTGAGTTTTGGCGTCTCTTTTACCTTTCCTTGTATGTTCCTCGCAGAATTCTTGGATTGTCCAGGACTGCCTGGAAGTCGCTCTTGTTTTGCCCCTTTGAGTATTTGAAGGTCCGGAAGATTTTGGCTGCTTCTGGACCAGGGATGGTAAGTAGAAGCTTTATTTTTTCTGCATCCGCCACGCCATCTAGGTCGGACGCTACCAGGTAGATCTAAAATCTCTGCCGGAACCAACGGCAGTTTTCACTGAGATTGCCTTGGTATGTGAGCTGCTGTGGAACCGGAATCTTGAACATCATCTTGCCTGGCTCCCATTGCTGGTTGTCACTGTTTGCTGAGTTGCAACTATATGGATTTAACAGTCACTCACTGGGACCATGTTTTGTTATGTTCTTGACGTAGCATAAGCTGCTTCCTTGATGTGCACTCTGACAAAGGAAGGTTCAGACTTGGAGATAGCTTTAACACATTTATTACTGTTAACAATTCTCCTACTTGGATTCAACTCTACTGTTAATCCTTCTATAGCTACTCAGACTGATGAACCAGTCTGCTACAATCCATGTGGTGGGTGTGATGTTCAATCAACCCTGTGTCTGTACTCACTGAGTGTCTCCACTGGAAAGAGACTGAGCATGTGTTATGTGTCCTTTTATATGGGTTGGTGTAATGCCCTCCTGTGGTAGTGTCACCTCTATGTGTATCGTGAATGCCCATTGGTCGTGTCCTATCGTACTGACCTATTGGTTGAATGTCTGTGTGTCATGTCTCTGGTGCTCCCTCTAGTGTCTATCTAGTCTACATGTATTTACATTAACCCCTTGTGTATTTACAGTGATGCATATCACCACAGTTCTTACCCTTTTTCAGCACTGATGAGGTTTGCCTGATTTAGAGTAAAAGGAAGATTACCACAAGAAAGTGATCCTGAGAAGACAGAGCTAAGCACGGGGGATAAATGGGGAGGAGAGTTTTTCAATAAAAAACAAAAAAAAACCATCAGGTCCTGGAGCCTTACAACTTTGTAGCAGCTTGATGGCTGGATCTATTTCTAGATTTGAAAGGGGACTATCTCCAATGTGGAGGGCCTATTCACAGCGCTCACGGTTGGAATATCAAGTTGTCTAAAAATGAATGAAAATGAGAATTGTCTGCAGCATCAGAGGAATACAGGGTAGAATAGAAAGTTTTAAATGGATAATTTACACGCTTGGGATCTAGTGTAGGAGTACAAGATTCAGTGTAAATTTCCGTGATCAGATTAGATGTCACTGACTTGCAATGCTGGTGGGAAAGAACTTTGCTGGCTTTTTCACCATGGTCGTAATACTGTGCTCTTGATTTCAGAAAACATTGCTCTGCCTGGTTGGTGGATAAAAGATCAAACTCTCTCTTTCCTTATAAAGCTCAGGAGATGGTGCAGACACAAACGGCAGGTCAATTTGGAGTAGAAGATCAACTAATTCAGACAGGCGATTTGATCGTTGCTTATTGATCCTTGCAGTGTATGAAATGATCTGACCATAGATAAAAGCGTTAAATGCTTCCCAAATAGTGGATATAGTTCCATCAGGGGTTGTATTGATGTTGAAGAACAAATCAATCTGGGAGGAGATATATTTAATAAATTCATCATCAGAGAGATGAACAGGATCGAAACATTGAGGCCACATTTTCAGGAAAGCACAGTTTCATCGATGGTGGTGGTGGTGGTGGTGCGGGGGTGGGGAGGGGGGGGCTGGTCATATATAGCAATGCTATGATGCTCACTGGTGTCTAAAAGCGAAAGACATTTATTGTCCGAAAGAAAAAAAATCAATTCTTGAATAAAAATGACGACCTGAAGAGAAAAAAGGAAAAATCTTCTGCAACAGGGAAAAGAAAACATCAAGGATCTGTAATCTTGTAAACTTGGAAAGAGGAGTTCATACTCGGATCGTGTCTTCGGGAGCCTTAAGGGGAGGGGAAGCAGCCCCAAGTCGTGGTCCACATAGGTACCAATGTCATAGGTAGGGGTAGGGATGTAAGGCAGGAATTCAGGGAGCTAGGGTGGAAACTTAGATATAGGACAAACAGAGTTATTATCTCTGGGTTGTTACCCGTGCCACGTGCTAACGAGACGAGGAATAGGGAGAGAGAGGAGTTGAACACGTGGCTACAGGGATGGTGCAGGAGGGAGGGTTTCAGATTCCTGGATAATTGGGGCTCATTCTGGGGTAGGTGGGACCTCTACAAATGGGATGGTCTACACCTGGACCAGAGGGGTACCAATATCCTGAGGGGGGGGGGAAATTTGCTAATGCTCTTCGGGAGGGTTTAAACTAGTTCAGCAGGGGATTGGGACCCTGAATTGTAGCTCCAGTATACAGGAGGTTGAGAGTAGTGAGGTCATGAGTAAGCTTTCAAAGTTGCAGGAGTGTACCGGCGGGCAGGAAGGTGGTTTAAAGTGTGTCTTCTTCAATGCCAGGAGCATCCGGAATAAGGTGGATGGACTTGGGGCATGGGTTGGTACCTGGGACTTCGATGTTGTGGCCATTTCGGAGACATGGATAGAGCAGGGAAAGGAATGGTTGTTGCAGGTGCCGTGGTTTAGATATTTCAGTAAGCGCAGGGAAGGTGGTAAAAGAGGGGGAGGGGTGGCATTGTTAGTCAAGGACAGTATTACGGTGGCAGAAAGGACGTTTGATGCGGACTCGTCTACTGAGGTAGTATGGGCTGAGGCTAGTACCAGGAAAGGAGAGGTCACCCTGTTGGGGGTGTTCTATAGGCCTCCGAAAAGTTCCAGAGAGGTAGAGGAAAGGATTGCAAAGATGATTCTGGATAGGAGCGAAAGCAACAGGGTAGTTGTTATGGGGGACTTTAACTTTCCAAATATTGACTGGAAACGCTATAGTTCGAGTACTTTAGATGGGTCAGTTTTTGTCCAATGTGTGCAGGAGTGTTTCCTGACACAGTATGTAGATCGGCCAACGAGAGGCGAGGCCATATTGGATTTTGTACTGGGTAATGAACTAGGACAGGTGTTAGATTTGGAGGTAGGTGAGCACTTTGGTGATAGTGACCACAATTCAATTACGTTTACTTTAGTGATGGAAAGGGATAGGTATATACCACAGAGCAAGAGTTATATCTGGGGGAAAGGCAATTATGATGCGATGAGGCAAGACTTAGGATGCATCGGTTGGAGAGGAAAACTACTGGGGATGGACACAATGGAAATGTGGAGCTTGTTCAAGGAACAGCTACTGCATGTCCTTGATAAGTATGTACCTGTCAGGCAGGGAGGAAGTGGCCGAGCGAGGGAACCGTGGTTTACTAAAGCAGTTGAAACACTTGTCAAGAGGAAGAAGGAGGCTTATGTAAAGATGAGACATGAAGGTTCAGTTAGGGCGCTCGAGAGTTACAAGTTAGCTAGGAAGGACCTAAAGAGAGAGCTAAGAAGTGCAAGGAGGGGACATGAGAAGTCTTTGGTAGGTAGGATCAAGGATAACACTAAAGCTTTCTATAGATATGTCAGGAATAAAAGAATGACTAGGGTAAGAGTAGGACCAGTCAACGACAGTAGTGGGAAGTTGTGCATGGAGTCCAAGGAGTTAGGAGAGGTGCTAAATGAATATTTTTCATCAGTATTCACACAGGAAAAAGACAATGTTGTCGAGGAGAATACTGAGATTCAGGCTACCAGACTAGAAGGGCTTGAGGTTCATAAGGAGGAGGTGTTAGCAATTCTGGAAAGTATGAAAATAGATAAGTCCCCTGGGCCGGATGGGATTTATCCTAGGATTCTCTGGGAAGCTAGGGAGGAGATTGCTGAGCCTTTGGCTTTGATCTTTAAATCATCTTTGTCTACAGGAATAGTGCCAGAAGACTGGAGGATAGCAAATGTTGTCCCCTTGTTCAAGAAGGGGAGTTGAGACAACCCTGGTAACTATAGAACAGTGAGCCTTACTTCTATTGTGGGCAATGTCTTGGAAAGGCTTATAAGAGATAGGATGTATAATCATCTGGAAAGGAATAATTTGATTAGAGATAGTCAACACGGTTTTGTGAAGGGTAGGTCTTGCCTCACAAACCTTATTGAGTTCTTTGAGAAAGTGACCAAACAGGTGGATGAAGGTAAAGCAGTTGATGTGGTGTATATGGATTTCAGTAAAGCGTTTGATAAGGTTCCCCACGGTAGGCTACTGCAGAAAATATGGAGGCATGGGATTCAGGGTGATTTAGCAGTTTGGATCAGAAATTGGCTAGCTGGAAGAAGACAAAGGGTGGTGGTTGATGGGAAATGTTCAGACTGGAGTCCAGTTACTAGCGGTGTACCACAAGGATTTTGTTTTGGGGCCACTGCTGTTTGTCATTTTTATAAATGACCTGGACGAGGGCGTAGAAGGGGTGAGTAAATTTTCAGATGACACTAAAGTCGGTGGATTGTGGACAGTGCGGAAGGATGTTACAAGTTACAGAGGGACATAGATAAGCTGCAGCGCTGGGCTGAGAGGTGGCAAATGGAGTTTAATGCAGAAAACTGTGAGGTGATTCATTTTGGAAGGAATAATAGGAAGACAGAGTACTGGTCTAATGGTAAGATTCTTGGTAGTGTGGATGAGCAGAGAGATCTCGGTGTCCATGTACATAGATCCCTGAAAGTTGCCACCCAGATTGAGAGGGTTGTTAAGAAGGCGTACGGTGTGTTCGCTTTTATTGGTAGAGGGATTGAGTTTTGAAGCCATGAGGTCATGTTGCAGCTGTACAAAACTCTGGTGCGGCCGAATTTGGAGTATTGTGTGCAATTCTGATCGCCGCATTATAGAAGGATGTGGAAGCATTGGAAAGGGTGCAGAGGAGATTTACCAGAATGTTGCCTGGTATGGAGGGAAGATCTTATGAGGGAAGGCTGAGGGACTTGAGGCTGTTTTCGTTTGAGAGAAGAAGGTTAAGAGGTGACTTAATTGAGGCATACAAGATGATCAGAGGATTAGATAGGGTGGACAGTGAGAGCCTTTTTCCTCAGATGGTGATGTCCAGCACGAGGGGACATAGCTTTAAATTGAGGGGAGATAGATATAGGACAGATGTCAGAGGTAGGTTCTTTACTCAGAGGGTAGTAAGGGTGTGGAATGCCCTGCCTGCAACAGTAGTGGACTCGCCAACACTAAGGGCATTCAAATGGTCATTGGATAGGCATATGGACGAGAAGGGAATAGTGTAGATGGGCTTTAGAGTGGTTTCACAGGTCGGCGCAACATCGAGGGCCGAACGGCCTGTACTGCGCTGTAATGTTCTATGTTCTATAACAGAAGCTGATCTAGCAAAAGAGCAGGAAGCGGTTTCATAGTGGCCAAGAGAAGGATTGAAAATGCAATTGAAGTCCCCACCCAGAATCAGGTGATGGTTGTGCAAGTTCGGCAAAGAGGAGAGGAAACAGGTGGAAAAAACTGAACATCATCCCAGGTAGGTGCATGCAGATTGGCCGGAACTATTTGTTTCCGCAAGAAACTACCAGCTATAATCACATAGCGGCCATTAGGATCTGTTATCAGGGGCGGGATTCTCCGACCCCACGCCGGGTCGGAGAATCGCCGGGGGCTTGCGTGAATCCCGCCCCCCGCCGTGTCCCGAAGTCTCCGCCACCAGAGATTCGGTGGGGGTGGGAATCGCACCACGCCGGTCGGCGGGCCTACCCCCGCCGATTCTCCAGCCCGCGATTGGCCAAAGTCCCGCTGCTGGAATGCCTGTCCCGACAGCGTGGATTAAACCACCTGTTGAACGGCGGGACAAAGCGGCGCGGGACGGCTCCAGGGTCCTGGGAGGGGGGGGGGGGGCGCGATCTGGGCCCGGGAGGTGCCCCCACGGTGGCCTGGCCCGCGATCGGGGCCCACCGATCCGCGGGTGGGCCTGTGCCGTGGGGGCACTCTTTTTCTTCCGCCTTCGCCATGGTCTTCACTATGGCAGAGGCAGAAGAGACCCCCTCCCCTGCGCATGCGCAGGGATTACGTCAGCAGCCGCTGATGCTCCCGCGCATGCGCCGACCCACGTCGCCTGGCAAAGACCTTTCGGCCCCGGCTCGCGTGGCGCCAAAGGCCTTTCCCGCCAGCCGGTGGAGCGCAAACCACTCCGCCGCAGGCCTAGCCCCTCAAGGTGAGGGCTTGGCCCCTAAAGATGCGGAGACAGGGAGGGGGAGTAGGAGGGGGGAGCTCGCTTTCAGCGTCACCGGTCTCCCTCTCTCAAGGATGACTGGGGACCCTTTGCCTTTTGAGTTTTCTTATCCGCTTGCTCGCCGCTTTTGTCCCTTGCCGCAGCTCTTGCTCTCCCTGCAGCCTCTTGAGCTGCTGCGCCTGGCATTTGTACAGTATACCTTGTCGTGGAGGGCGCGGGGATGTTTTAGTCTAATTTTGCAGGCTAACTGCAGTCAAAAGTGCCTATGTTTCTGTATTACGGAGGAGAATCACCTACTCAGCACATCCCCGTCACTGACTTGCTGTAAGTTAAGACACGGGCAACAGGGCTTTGGGTGACCTCAAGCTTACAGAAGGTAGAATGTGGGAGACTAGCCAGGAGTATGTTGGAATAGTCGAGTCTAGAGGTAACGGAGGCATGAATGAGGGTTCCAGCAGCCGGTGAGTTGCAACAAGCATGAATTCAAGTGAAGTTACCGAGGTGGAAAAAGACCATTTTAGTGACGGCACAGATATGAGATTGGAAGCTCATTTAGGTCAAATATGAAATCGAGGTTACGAAAAGAGCGACTTAATCTCAGCTTGTTGCCAGGGAGTGGAAGGGAGTCAGTACCTCGGGAACAGTGTTTGCAGTGGGGACCGAAGGCAATGGCTTCATAAACAAAAACAGAATATTGCAAATGAGCAGTTCAGGGAGTTTCTGCGGAGACAGCAAGCAAGTTAATGTTCCATTGGAACGGGAAGATATTTAATATGGAACAGAACATGGGGAAGGAGTGGTGAAAGGAAATGACCACACACATGTGAAGTGCTGGAATGTATAACAGGTGATGATTAAAATGTCAGAAGCCATATTAGCACGAGGCAATAAAATGCGAAATGAAAGCAATGAACTAAAAGACATAGAACATAGAGTGCAGAAGGAGGCCATTCGGCCCATCGAGTCTGCACCGACCCACTTAAGCCCTCGCTTCCACCCTATCCCCATAACCCAATAGCCCCTCCTAACCTTCTTGGTCACTAAGGGTAATTTATCATGGCCAATCCACCTAACCTGCACGTCTCTGGACTGTGGGAGGAAACCGGAACACCGGAGGAAACCCACACAGACATGGGGAGAATGTGCACAGACAGTGACCCAGCAGGGAATCGAACCTGGGACCCTGGCACTGTGAAGCCGCAGTGCTAATCACTTGTGCTACCGTGCTGCCCACGGTACAAGACACAAGACAATCACATGCCACAGCTAGAGCCAGATATTCAAAGCATAGCTAGTAAACTGATATCCGAATGAATTCCGGATCCCACCCTCCACGGCGTTGCTAATGTGATGTTATTTTTGATGTGATGCTCCAATTGGGCAGGAGGCGGGTTTGACACAGTTAGTGGCACCACCTGTCTCCCTGAGCTGGGAACTGCCTGCCTGATCCCACAGCAAACTCGTCAACTCTGCAGTATTGGGTTCATAGAAATCAGCTTTAAAAGTTGCATTCCTGAACGCCCTGGCCCGTTAACAAGCTCATTAACAAGCTCAAAAGGCTGTTAATTGTTGGTGAGCAGGTTCCCGTTCACTCTCTCAGCCAGCACTTTGAAAATGACAAATTGTCCTGCAGGCGTTTGGATCCTGAGCTGATCTCTGGGACCATGATTTTCAAATCCAATCCCAATACTGCCAGCATTTGCCAATGTGGCCCAGGGCATAAGTGAAGCGGTGGGTGAACAGCAAGTATAAAAGGAAATGTGAAAAACTGCACAGTTACACTCCTTCTATAGTCCAGAAGGCTTGTCGAACTGAAAAACAGGTCGGCACCAAGGGTGCAACATAATTTTGTATGGGGACTCCCAAGAACAAATACCGACATACTCCATTCAACCAGAGAACCATAGAAAGGTTATGGTGCAGAAAGAGGTCATTCCGCCCAGCATGTCTGCGCCGGCCAAAAAAGAGACAAAAGAAACAAGCTGCTGATTTTACTCCCACTTTCCAGCACCTGGCCATTAGTCTTGCAGGTTACAGCAGTTTAGATGCAGGTAGGTACCTTTGAAATGAGTTGAGCATTTCAGCCTTAACCACCAATTTAAGCAGTGACTTCTAGATGCCCACCACCTTCTAGGTGAAAAGACTTTTCCTCATGTCCCCTCCAAGCCTTCTACCAATCATCTTAAATCTATGCCCCTTGGTAATTGGCCTCTCAGCTAGGGGAAACAAGTCTTTCCTGTCTACCCTATCTACGTCCCTCATAATTTTGTACTTTTCAATTAGATCACCCCTTAGCCTTCTCTGTTACGAGGAAAACAACTCTAGCCTATCCAACCTCCCCTCATTACTGCAATTTTCAAGCCCTGGCAATATTACTGTAACGCTCCTCTGCACTCTCTCCAGAGCAATCATGTCCTTCCTGTAATGTGATCAGAACAAAATTCCATCTGAGGTTTAACCAACATTTTATACAGTTCCATCATTACACCCTGCTTTTGAATTCAATACGTCGTCCAATAAAGAAAAGCATTCCATATGCCTTCCTGACCTTGTCTACCCATCCTGCCATCTTCAAGGACCCGTGGGCATGCACTGCAAGGTCTCCCACTTCCACAACCTCTCTCAATATCTTACTGTTTATTGAATATTCCCTTGCTTTGTTTGTCCTCCCCAAATGCATTACCTCACACTTTTCCGGTTTGAATTCCATTTGCCACTTCTCTGCCCATTCGACCAAACCATTGATATCATTCTAGAGGCAAGAGCTACCCGCTTCGCTATCAACTACAAGGCCATTTTTTGTGTCATCTGCAAATTTCCAATCTACTTCCCACATATGTCATTAAACTTAATGATTTAAGTTTAAATCATTAATATATACAACAAACAGCAAGGACCCCAAGACTGACCTTTGTGAAACATGACTGGAAACTGCTTTCCATTTGCAAAACACCCATCAACCATTACCCTTTGTTTTGTGTCTTGGAGGCAATTTTGGACCCAACTTGCCACCTTCCCCTGTATCCCATGAGATCTCACTTTTCTGACCAGTCTGCCATGTGGGACCTTGTCAAATGCCTTACTGAAATCCTTGTAGACAATATCCACTGCATTACCCTCATCAATCCTCTTTTTACTTTGTTACTGCCTCAAAAAATTCTATTAAGTTAGTAAGACACTGGAGGGCAGCACGGTGGCGCAGTGGGTTAGCCCTGCAGTCTCACGGCGCCGAGGTCCCAGGTTCGATCCCGGCTCTGGGTCACTGACCGTGTGGAGTTTGCACATTCTCCCCATGTTTGCGTAGGTTTCACCCCCACAACTCAAAGATGTGCAGAGTTGGTGGATTGGCCATGCTAAATTGCCCCTTAATTGGAAAAAATGAATTGGGTACACTAAATTTAAAACGAAAAGTTAGTCAGACACAATCTTCCCTTAACAAAACCATGCATTTCTAAGTGACAGTCTATCCTATTTCTCAGAATTGTTTTCAATCATTTTCCCACCGCTGAAGTCAAACTGATCAGCCTATAATTTTTTGGCCTACGACTCGCATTCCTTTTAAATAATGATACAATGTTCGCAGAAATACAATCCTCTGCTTGTATCTAGTGAAGATTGGAAAATGATCTGCAGAGCATCCATTATTTCCTCTTTGTCTTCCTTCAACAGCCTGGGATACAATCCATTCAACCCTGGTGAATTACCCAGCTTCAAGGATGCCAGTCCCTCCAGTACTTCCTCTCTCACTATGCTTACTGTCTCTAAACGTTCACACTCTTCTTTAACTAGAATGTTTGCATCATCCCTCTCCTCAGTGAAGACAGAGACACAGTACTAATAGAGAACCCCCTGCCCACATCTGCTGCATCAACCCACAAGTTACTAGATACATATCGAACAGGCCATACCTTTTCCTTAGCTATTCTCTTGCTTTTAATGTATTGGTAAATCATATTACGATTTTCTTTAATTTTACCTGCCAATATTTTTTCATATCCTCTCTTTGCTTCCCAAATTTCCATTTTTTCTTCACCCCTGTACTTTTTATATTCCTCTAGGCTTTATACAGTATTAGATCTTTTGTAACTGTCATAAGCTTTCTTTTGTTTTGCTTTATCTTGGCCTGCATGCTTCTGGATAACCATGGAGCTCTAGGTTTGACAGTACCACCCGTTCTTTTGTGGGGTGCTGTCTCCACTATTCCTGTAGAATTTTGCCTTTGAATGTCTCTCACTGATTTGACAGTTTTTCCATCTAATAGCTATGCCCAGTCCATGCTCATCAGCTCATCTCTCAGCTTTGCAAAATGTGTCTTCCCAACTTAGAATATTTACTCCTGTTCTACCTTTTTCTTTTCCATTATGATGCTAAACCTAACTATATTATGGTCACTATCTCCCAAAATGGTCTCCTGCTGCTACTTCATCCACTTGCCCAGTTTTTCCTAAGACTAAATCTAAAATTGCCCCCCTTTCATTGGGCTTGTTATATGTTGGCTAAAGAGACATCATGAGGATTTACCCTGACCGGTGAAACGGACAGACACGTGGGAAATGAAATTTAATGCAAAAAGAAAGGCAGTGATTCATTTTAGTAGAAAGAATGGGTAGAGGTAATATCAACAAAATTTGAAAGGGAGTTCAGGAACAGAAAAGACTAGGAAATGTGTGTACACCAATCTTTGAAGGTGACAGGATAAGATTAAAAAGTTCTCAATAAATGTATACGGGATTGTTGGTTTTATAAATAGAGGCAGAGAGCTGAATTTTACACTCTCCTGCCAGGTGGCTCATTAAATCCAACGGCAGCAGGCCCACTGTCTACCTGCCTGCTCTTGCTTCCGCCACAATATCATCACCGGCAGATGTGACGTCAGGTGACTTGCGCACCAATGGGCCAATTGAGGGCCTGAAGCGTGCAATTAATTCCTACTTAAGCACCACCGCTTCTGTGATTTACCAGGTGGCAAAAGAATCCTATGCCAGGCGCCCAACAGGTTTTAATGCATGGTCTGGTTGTGGGGGTGGGGGAGAGGGGGGGGGGTCCACATTGGCCTCTCAAACCCCAGATCTGGACTCTCTGATCCTTGTCCAATGCTACACATCCCTATCCCAAAGCCCTGAAGAGCTGCCCACCTCTGATTGTCCAGCAGCTCTCGGAGGGCAGTTCCTGGGGGCAGACATCCCACCTTGAAAATTGGCCATTAAACTCCTGACATGTGCCTGAACGATGGCAGACAGACTTTGGGGAGTCGGGAGGTGAGTTACTCTCCACAGAATTCCCATCCTCTGAGCAGTATCTCCATAACCGGTCCCACTTAGGTTTTTGGAGTTCCAGTTGAGTATGACTGAAATGCGTCAACCAGTATATTGAATTGATGCTCACAGGATTACACCTCCTGACTAGGAATGAGATGTGGAAATTTTGCATATAATAATAATCTTTATTGTCACAAGTTGGCTTACATTAACAATGCAATGAAGTTACTGTGAAAATCCCCTAGTCGCCACATTCCGGCGCCTGTTAGGGTACACAGAGGGAGAATTCAGAATGTCCAATTTACCTAACAGCACATCCTTTCGGGACATGTGGGAGGAAACAGGAGCACCCGGAGGAAACCCACACAGACACGGGGAGAATGTGCAAACTCCGTACAGACAGTGACCCAAATGAGAATCAAACCTGGGACCCTGGTGCTGTGAAGCCATGAAGTAACCACTACGCTACCGTGTTGCCCCATCAGACTGCACTGAATTATCTACTGCATAATCTTTGGATGTCAGTGCAGATGATTATTTCTCCTCATCCTTGATAACATCTTGTGTAAGGCTAAGGATGTGAGAAATTGCTCGCAAGATCCTTGATTAGACCTGCAGCATAAAACCTTACAATGAAGAGTTACAAAATATCTTATTTTATCCTAGGTCTGTGAAATGGAGAAAGTTTTGCACGGATTATTTATAAAACATGTCATGTGTACTTTAATTCTCAAGGCATGACTGATTAAATACAGAGGAAACATTGCATTTTGTTCAAGTGGGAATGCATTGGTTTTCATCTCTTACTGCGAGATGAACTGGGATTATTCATATTATGTAAATATCATTTTAAATTATTGCTGATATTTGTTTCTGAGGAAACCCTTGAATTGAACACCAAGAGTTTGTAATATGCAGCATTTTAAATGAGATGAGCACACATTAGAAAGGTCAATGCCTGAAAGATTAAGAAACCTTTCTTTATTTAAGTTAAATGAGAGCTGAGAATTGAAGTTGCTTGCTTGCTCTTTCTTTAGGAACAGGAGGGCGGAATCTTGTTGAGTTACCAAGGACCTCTCCGTCCGGCTGGAGAGCTGGCTTGATATCCAAGCTGTCTCTTTTTGGGAAGGCCCGCTGAACCACATTCTAATCAAACAATGGTGAGGCCAATGGTGAACCATCTCCTGGAATCAAGACGCCAATGGTGGGAGTCTCACCGGCCAAGGGATGCCCACCTCTGATTGACTGGTTTTGGGTCAGCAGTGCCACTGGGGAGGCCATGGCTGCTGGTGGTAGGAGGTTGCAAGTAAGTAATGTTTTATGGGAGGGGAGATGGAAGGGGTGGTGGTTTGCAGGCTGTGGGTCTCAGGTACAGGGGTGCAGGGGGATTGACAGAAAGGGCAGGGGATGGCTATCAGTGGACCCACTCCTTCCCAATGTCCAGTCCCTCAATCAGGCACTGAGTGCCTTTAGTCGAAAGACCTCTACCCCTGCCCACCCCCCTGGAAGTGACAAGTCGACCACAGTTTTAGCTGCTGAGCATGCTGCATGCCGCCTGGAGCTGGGTTAATACAAGCAGTGGCAGGATGAGGCCATTTCACAGACCTAGGATAAAATAAGATATTTTGTAACTCTTCATTGTAAGGTTTTATGCTGCAGGTCTAATCAAGGATCTTGCGAGCAATTTCTCACATGCTTATCCTGAGGCCCTTAACTATTATTAACTAGTTATTAAGTAGCCACTTAAGAGTCTCAGCCGGCAGCTGACCATGGGCCTCCCTGCCCAGAAATTGCTGCTTGCGTAGGTGGGAAAATGGTAGGTTTTCGGAATGCCACCAGTTGGCCGAAGTAAATTCTCTTTCTGCCCCCAAACTCATCACCAGCGAGAACACAAGATTTTGGACAAGGTATCTGTTATAATTTGAGGCTGCTGTGCTACTTTCAACAACTTCTTTCTGAGGTAATTTATCAAGCAGGTAGAAATATTGGGAACTCAGTGACAGACTTTGATTTCTGACGGCTGCTGAGTTGGTTGGTCTCAGCCAGGGTAGTTATAGGGGGCACTACAGTTGGACTCAGAATGATTGGGGAGAGAAGGGAAGAAGCAGCCATTGCGCAACGACCCCTTGCTGGGCAGTACACACAAAGTGAACACTGGGCAATGGCACAATCAGGAATAGCTATGATGAAGCCCACAGACAAACATCCTCGTGACACCCACTGCCCAGACGTACACATATACAGTGCTGTTGCTATGCTGAGGTGTCGGGTGACAGCTGCACAACTGTAATTCAGGCATGAGGAGGGCAATTTGTGTGGAAAACAAAGAACCATTGTGTAAAACATTGAACTAAAACTCAGTCTGACGCCTGAGCAGATTCAGAGCATCCAGTTCATTTTCCCATTAATCTTCCTTAAGCTCCCCTCAGAAGAACTGTGGAAGTGGCACTAATTCAGACGCATTAACTCAGATTTTAAGTAAGAAAAATTAGCAGCGAAGCTGAGGTTAAACCTTCTGGGAGAGGTTATTGATTTTGCTCCCTCTCTGACAAGGACAGGCACTTTGAGGGGCCAGAAGGAGCACAATTGCGATGACGATTGTCAATGGGTAATTTAGGAGAGTCCAACAGCGCCACCCTGGACTGATACAGCCCCTATTACTGGGACTGTGTTGATAACACTAGATATGGTCAAAGCATAGCATATGTTTCCAAATCTCAACAGAAAACATACCACCCTCCACCTTCCAATCGCTCAAAAGCAGCATTAATTTTTGATGATTTGAGCTGGGAAAAAAAAAATTTTCTCAGTAAAAACTCTTTGGCCCAAATCCTCCAACCTCTGGATCATCGGAAACTGGACTCAAGCAGCGAGACGGGACCTCACTGAAGTCCTGATATGCTGACCTCCGTGGAAATTCCCTGGGAAGATTGAACTTCCGAAGGATAATTCCTCTACCCTCCGAGACTCTCCACAAAAGCCTCTGACTCTGAGTTAGAGTCAGACACTTTAGATGCGTCTGTGCTCCTTAGCTGAAGAGTTACCCAGGAAATGTTTGACAGAAAAAACCTAGGGGCGGGGACCACCTGATGCGAGTGCGGGAATAGCAACATTTCTGCAGGCTCTGGCGCCACTCGCTTTATAATCTTTCATTTATTCTCTTTGCATGTCACATGCTTGCCTAATCCAAGTATGGGACGGCACGGTAGCACAGTGATTAGCACTGTTGCTTCACAGCACCAGGGTCCCAGGTTCAATTCCCGGCTTGGGTCACTGTCTGTGCGGAATCTGTGTGTTCTCCCCGTGTCTGCGTGGGGTTCCTCCGAGTGCTCCGGTTTCCTCCCACAAGTCCCGAAAGATGTGCTGTTAGGTAATTTGGACATTCTGAATTCTCCCTCTGTGTACCCGAACAGGTGCCGGAAAGTGGCGACTAGAGGCTTTTCACAGTAACTTCATTGCAGTGTTAATGTCAGCCATCTTGTGACAATAAAGATTATAATTATTATAATACTCAGGAGTCTGTTCCGAGAAGATTTTTGGAGAGAAAATGCCAAGCTTTTTGAAAATGTCCAGTGACAAAAGGGAGCAATCGGATGCAATGGTGGTGGAGCTGCCTTTTCAATCTGCCGACTTGATCCTCGAAGGGTCTCTCAACCTTTCAAATGATGACTGCGATCATTATCAGAGTAATAGACGACATACTCCACTTGTTGACGCAGAACTTGAGTGCTCATGAGACTGTAGCCACCTGGGATGGCCACTTCCCGATTACAAAATGGACACTTTGCAAAGATTGCAGGGAAAATGGACAATACTGAGAAAACAAGCAGGTTTAGGGTTTGTCTGCATATTGGAGCCGCAGCACCCAGACAAGACCAAAACTGCAAACCCATTAGCATACTAATGGCCCATCTCCGGGAACAAAAGAGTAACATTTGAGTAACCGATACTAAGGCAGACACCCCGGCGCCAGAGGAGACCAGAACAAAACAGGCCAACAGCCACCGAGGACACGCCCAGCCATCAGGGCACCCACCCCTTTATTGGAGGAAATCGATAGGAATGATCGAGAAACTGCCCAATTAATTGGGGCCAAGTTCAAGGCCCACCCAAAAGCGCGCGAAGCCCCTTTTGGGTATAAGAAGGATCCCCCAAGAGAGAATCGCTATCTTGGCTCCGGCTCTCACCAAGGAGAGACCTGCCCAACAGCAACATCAGAACAAGTAAGTCCAAGGTCAACGCACGCAACCAGACAGACGACCTTAGCAGTTCCCCTTCACCACTTCAACCCCAGCAGCCTCAGAACCGAACAACGGCCATTGTTCCTCTGACTGAGTGGGTGCCCGAAGCTAAGTATAGGCTTTAGCAGTAGTGATAGTTTAGTCTGTAGTATTTGTGCATGAGTATATTTAACTGTATGTGTAAATAAATAAGCATTTGACATTGAACTAACTAACGGGTAGATCGAGTCTTTGATCAGTATTCGGTTTGAAGCTTGTGGCGGTATCGAGAGATACCTGCCGACTCTAGAGCAAAACGTAATTAGGATTAAGGAAGGTGACCATATTGACCGCCATATTCAGAGCCTAATAAAGGGAAACACAATTAGCAACAAGACTGAGCTGCAGAATACTAATGAAAGGCTCGACAAAATGGAGGAAAAGATCCTGAACAAAAATGTTGCTTCCTCAGCTGAGGCTCGCATTAAATCCTTAGAAAGCCAGTTACGCGGTATTTCAGAAATCCTGGAAGATTTGGAGGACCGAGGCCTGAGAAAGAATGTCCGGCTCATTGGTCTGCTGGAAGGAGTGGAGGATAAGACTCCTGTTAAGCTCTTTGAGGTATTGCTACCACATTTCTTTAAGCTGGGTGTGAAGGCTTGGTATTTTAAATTAGAAAGGGCCTATCTTTGTGACTGGGTGAATGTATGCACCTGAATATGAGCGGTCTGTATAGTACTGTGACCTATGGCCAGGAAATGGTAATACGATCTACTTCCAGGTATTGTACTAGAACCACGGTAGGCTCCGCCTCTGCCCCCCCCCCCCCCACGGCGATATATAGACCTGCCACCTGTGGGCGGCACTCATTTGTACAGCAGATACTGGCAGGCAAGTTCCTGGATAATAAAGCCTTTGGGCTGACAGTCTGCAGCTTGTTGAAATTCGAAATTTGGACTTTCTCGCTGTCATATTGTTTTTTGTCTGATTTTATTTTGTCATATATCCTGTTTGTTGGGAGGTGTTAACATTTCAGCACTGTAATCAATGCCTTATCCTTAAGAATTTCAGGGACGTTCTTTTGTGGCAGCTATGCCACGTACTCATTATATGTCATCATTTTTTCTTATCCATATCTTTATGATGGAAATACTGGCTGTTTGGTATCCTCTCTTTAATCATGGCGGAAATGAGTGGGACCTTTGCCAGGAACGGGGTGGAAGGTTTAGCTCTTCATGGGTGGGTTCGAAATGGGGAAGTGCATTTGGTTCCAATTCCCTTTTTGGCTTTTCTCTTCTCTTCTCTGTTGAGTTTGCCTCCTGATGGTATTGATCATTTGTCCGTAAGGCTGGCCTTATGTGTTCTCACTTTTGTTGAGGGATGCCCCTTTCAAACTAAAGTGGTCGTGATTTTTATGTATTTTTGTTGTCTTGGGGTTTGTGTATTGTTGACTAAATACTGTATTGGTACAGACAGGTCTTTTATCCAAGAGAAGAAACTTTTAGGGATGTCCTGGTGCTTCTTGTGTAACTAAAGAAGGGCGAGGTGTGTTGCAGCACATGCTTGAATGAAAATCATATCCTATTTTTCTTCTGGTGCTCTGTGCAATAGCAGTAACTAATTTTAAACTATGTTGCCTGAAATGTGTGGGGAAGTCATCATCCTATCAAAAGGAAAAATATCCTGGGTGCAATTCTCCGTCCCGCCAGTCCTGTTTTCCAGCGCGACGCACCCCCTTCGGCAGCGGGATTCTCCGTTGCTGCAGCCGGTCAATGGGGTTTCCCATTGTGGCCACTCCCACGCCATCGGGAAACCCGCATGTGTGGGTGCGCTGCCGGCAGAGAGGGGGATCCCGCCGACGGAGAATTCCCCAGCCTGTTCTTTCTTGAGAAGGAGTAAAGGGACATAGCTTTGTTACAGGAGACTCATTTGGATTACAAGATGCAATTAAAGGTAAAGCGGGAATGTTTGGGCCAGGTCTTTTGTCCCTCATTTACAACGAGCAGCAGGGGAGTAGCAATTTTGGTCAACATAAATGTTCCCTTTAAGGTCGAGAATTGTGTAGAGGCTAATGGGGGTGGGGGGGGGGGGGGGGGTGGGGGGTGTAGATATGTGATTGTTAAGAGGCTTGAACATGGAGAATCTGTCCCGAAAATGTATGTACATGGCATGCCGAATTACTCCCCGGAGTTTGCAGAGCTGGGTTCAGCCAATTCTTTTGTGAGTATAGCCTTTAATTGCATTCCGAATCCCTTGATGAACCAGCTCTCAGTAACTAGAAATCTCCCCACTCTGCAGGCTAGGGTGTTGGCATCAGTCTGTGAGGCGATGCGATTCCTGCATGTATGGAGGATCTTACATCCTTGAGATAAAGAGTTTATATTTTTCCCAGCCCCTCATCAGTGTCACACTAGAATTGACTATTTTATTGTGCCTAAGGCAATCCTATGTTTGGTGTCCTGCAGCTCCAGAGGTAGTATTGTGATCTCTGACCATGCTCCTATCTTCCAGGAGTTTTTGCTCGAAGGCTTTTCCCCTCAATTGAGGGCATGTCATTTTGATGCATCCCTGCTTAGGATTTAGCTCACTTGGCTGGACAGCTGGTTTGTGTTGCAGAGTAAGGCCAGTAGTGCGGGTTCAATTCCTGTACCAGCTGTGGTTATTCATGAAGGCCCCGTCTCCTCAGCCTTCCTCCCGTTTATGTGTGATGACCCTCAGGTTAAATCACCACCAGTCAGCTCTCCCCCTCAAAGAGAAAAGCAGCCTACGGTCATCTGGGACTATGGTGACTTCATCTTACCTTACTGGCCGACCTTTTATGCAAACGTTAATTGAGATACCCCATCCCTAGCAGGAGAGCTCGAACTCTGCAAAGAGCATGGGGAGGACAAGTATTCTCATCCCATAGATTCCCGTGCAGGATATTCCAGACACAGCGGAATGAGAGAGTCTAAAGTCCGCGAAGCAAACATTGTATTAATTTGGGAATTAGCCGAGTAAATACTTGGCTTTTTTGATCAAGAAGAGGGCTGACTCCAGGGCTATCCCTCTGTAAGTCCAGGGGTTAATAGGTTAATGAAAATACGGGACATTAATAGGGCATTTAGAAACATAGAAAATAGGAGCAGGAGGAGGCCATTCAGCCCTTAACCTGCTCTGCCATTCATTATGATCATGGGTGATCATCCAACTCAATAGCCTAATCCACCTTCCCCCCTCCCCCACATCCTTTGATCTCCTTCACCTCATGTTTTATATCTAACTGCTTCTTGAAAACTTAATGGGTTTTGACTGACGCCAAAATTGCGAAACACGATTGGGCGGAGAATCGGTTCCAATGCCAAAACCGCGGCAGGCACCAATTTGATGCCAAACCACGATTCTCCGTCACCTCAACAGCGGCGTCAAGGCGTTCCGGAATGCACATACAGTAAACACCGTTTATATGTCATTAGCAGGCCCGACCCGGTATTATTTGGGGCCTCCGCGATTCTCCGCCTCCGATGGGCCGAGATCCCGACAGCACGGTTCACTTGTGCGTTTAAATATCGTGAAACTGAGAGGAGGTAGGACAGAGAGGCGTGACCGTAGGCTGCCAGGACGGACACTGGCCAGACTGGGAGGGGTGGGGGACCCCTGTCAGGGCCAATGGCGGGGGGAAGGGGGGTGACGGGGGAACGGGCCGTGTGGTCAGGGTGACCCACCACGGGACTGGGGCGGTGTCCAGTCACGGACCGTCATTGCCACGGCCTGCAAGGCAGCCATCTTGCTGCACACCCCACTGACCACCCACTTTGGACCCTGGTACTGCAGAGTGACACTGGTCATATGGGTACCGCACAGCTGCACCCGTGCACCCAAACCTCTGCCATACACCCCCACCCGGCCGCCACCCGCTGATAGGGCAACAGACAGCCGACCCAAGGGCAACACATGTCGGCCTTTCACTTCTTGCAGACAATGGATATTGGAATTCAATGAGCAATGGCATCCTTCCTGCTAATCGCCGCAGTCCTGGAGGATGCCCTGAAACTGTACAAGCTGAAGAAGCTCGAGGAGCTGCCCAGGATGGAGAGCCAGGCACCCAACAGGCTGAGGAGGAGGAGGTGCCAAGGAGGTGCCGCATGAGGCCTCGTGTGTACTGGCATGCCTGTCATTCGCCTGCCGGACCGGGCATGCCGTCGCAGACTCTGGCTGAGCAGAGAGACATTGTGAGATGACGGTTGCTCTGAACGTTTACGCCAGAGTCCTTCCAGGCACGGGGTCGGGACCTGTCCGGAATTTCACAGACCTCGATGCACAGGTGCATCTGCACCGTCACAGAGGCCCTGTATGCCCAGTTGGCTCAATACACCCACTTCAATGTGGACCAAGCACCCCCCCAGCATACCCGGGCAGCGGGATTCTCCATCATCGATGGGATGTGCAAGTCCAGGGGATGATCAATGGGATGCATGTCCCCCCATGAGCACCTGCAGATTACAGGCCGCTTTACATCAACTGAAAGGGGTTCCACTCAATGAACATGCAGCTGAGATGTGACCATGAGCTGCACACAATGCACATTTGCGCCCGATACCCATGCAGTCGGCATGACGCCTTCATCCTGGCATACTCGACGATTCCTGATATCTCCAAGACGCACCTCCCCCCCCCCCCCCCCCCTCCCCTCCCCCCCCGGTTGGGGGGGTTGGCTCCTGGGTGACAAGGATTATCCACTGCGGTCATGACTGACAATGGCCATCCGGAGGCCACAGACCGATGAGGAGACCTGCTACAACGACACCCATGCAGCGACCAGGGGTGTGACCAAGCGGTCCTTCAACCTCCTGAAGATGTGGTTCAGGTGCCTGTAACGCTCTGGAGGGGCCCTTCAGTATGACGCTGGTCAGTATGAGCCAGGCACCCAGGCAACCAGCCAGGCTGAGAGGGTCGCCTGCATCGTTGCGGCCTGCTGTATCCTCCACAATATAGCGCAGCAGGAGGGCGATGTACTGGAGGAGGAGGAACTCCAGGCCTCGCCCGATGAGGAGGATGCAGGGAGGGCAGTGATGGGCAGGTCATGGGGCCCAGACAGGCAAGGGAGACCGCACAACATGTGCTCCAGGGCCAATGTGCATGGGACACTCTAATTGCCTCAAGGTTCACCAACTAGGGGGAGTGGGGGGTCAGGCCAGGTCACAGACACTGCATCCAACCCCCTCCCCCACCGGCCACCTTCCCACTGCCTGCAACACCCTCCTGAAACCCACAGTGTCTGCCCATTTCCACCCCCCTGCAGCCCAGACCAGCCCACCCCTCACATCCATTGACAGAGCACTGAGACAGGTTGTAACAGCGGTAATGTGACAATGTATATACAGGTTTGTGCCCTAGCCGCTATAACAAAACTGTACCCTGCACGCATGCCAATTTAACTTGTGTCTAACCTTCCCAGCCTTACAGGCCCTAACGCTACATTAGGTGGGTCGCCAGATGGTACAGCAGGAGTGGAGCTGCCTGCTGTGATTCCCGCCCTGCGACCTGGGTCCCATTGGCGGGCAGCTTCTGGGGCGACCGGACCTGGATAGGCCCGGCTGCTGCTCGGATGTCCCAGGTGGTGTGGTGCCACGCTTTTCCTCCCCACCGGAGTCCGAGGCGCTGCAGTGTTTCGGCACCTCCCCTGCAGGAGTCACCGGCATGGGCCCCATCACCTCCTCCTCCCTCGGGGTCCTGCAGGCTACCCCATGGGACATAGCGCAGGCACAAAGGAAGGTGGCACAGAGGGAGGTGACGCAGTCACTGGCTGATGGGACACAAACCCAGAAGATGGTGGCAGTCACAGCGTGAGTTGGCGTAGTCCCAGGCGGAGATAGTCCACTCCCTGTGCTCCATGGCTATGAGCATGCAGACCCTAGTCAAGACCAGACCGGGCCTCCAGGACTGGCAGTGCCAGCTGGCGGGGGTCCTGCACACATGGCTGGCACAGTCCAGCTTTTTCCTCTATCTGGACATCGATTCCTGGCCACCAAAAGTAACTCATTGCAAGTTCCTTCATTCAAACTATACCTGGGTGTACTTCATGTAATTGTTCCGATACTCTTTGTTGTAAATTTGGAGGAATTATTATTCTCATTCCCCACAACAGGTATCCACCTTCTACTGTCAACTCAGGTTTCCTGGAAGTATACAGCTGTGGTGGTATGTATTAGGGGTATTACGGTACCCCGTGATGCCAAGAGGCTATTGGTGGATAGACGCTGGGCCCCGATTGGATCAGCCGCCTACTGGCTCCACCCAGTAAGGCGGAGTATAAGAGCCCGGGTTCTCCCAGCAGCCGCATTCTTTAACTGTGCTGCTGGGGAACAAGTCTGCGTAATAAAGCCATCGATTGACTCCATCTCTTCTCGTCTCGTGAATGATTGATCGTGCTACAATTTATTACACAAACTTTAAAGGACATGGAGCTCCGAATCACTCCGGAGTGTCTGCGAATCAGCCCCCACGCTGCAAACTCAGCGGCCACTTTTAAACACTGGCTAGCGTGTTTCGAAGGATACCTCCGAACGGCCACCTGCGTGCCTACAGAAGACCAGAAAATGCAAGTCCTACATTCCAGGGTGAGCCCGGAAATCTACACTCTCATAGAGGACGCGGAGGATTTCCAGTTGGCCATGCTGATGGGAATCTATGTTCGACCCGTCAACCAGGTCTACGCACGCCACCAGCTCGCGACGAGACGGCAGATCCCCGGGGAATCACTGGACGAATTCTACAGTGCGCTGTTGATACTGGGGAGAAACTGCAACTGCCCATCGGTTTCGGCTAATGAACATACGGAACTACTAGTTTGGGATGCCTTCGCAGCAGGTATGCTCTCGTCCCAAATTCGCCAGTGATTGTTGGAGAGAGACGCACTAGGCCTCAAGGAGGCATCGGCCCTCGCTGCCTCGCTCGATGTGGCGTCACAGAACGCCCGTGCCTACGCCACAGACAGTGCGGCTGCCCCTTGGGCACCGTGGACCCCTGCCACGACCGACCCCCCCGGCACCCCCCACCCCCCCGCAGGCCTGTGCTGCCAGAGCGCCAGCCCACCCGGGGGGCCCCGCTGCTACTTTTGCGGGCAAATGAAACACCCCCGGCTGCGCTGCCTGGCCCGCTCAGCACTCTGCAAAAGGTGCGGCAAGAAAGGGCACTTTGTAGCGGTGTACCAGGCCCGGGGGGGTCGCCATAATCTACCGGGGAGAACCAGGACCCCAAACTCAACCCCCCCAACGATCCATGTGCGGCCAACGGGCGCCGCCATTTGGCGTCCCGGACTCCATGCGGGAGTGAGGGGCGCCGCCATCTTGGGTCCCGGACTCCATGCGGGAGGGAGGGGCGCCGCCATCTTGGATCCCGAACTCCATGCGGGAAGGATGGGTGCCACCATTTTGTGCTCCCCCGGCCACGTGCGATCAATGGGCGGCGCCATCTTGTCCACCCCCCGACCGTGTGCGACCCGTAGACGCCGCCATCTTGGCTGACGGCCAAGGACCCCGGAATGGACGACTTAACGGGGCCTGAAGAAAACGCCCCGATGCAGCAATAGCGACTGGCTTCGGTGACCCTGGACCAGTCGCAGCCCCGAATGCTCCAAACGGCAACAACGACGGTCCTCGTCAACGGGTATGAGACGCCCTGCCTGATCGACTCTGGGAGCACGGAGAGTTTTATACACCCCGATACGGTAAGACGCTGTTCTCTTTCGAGCCACCCGAGTAATGAAAAATTCCCCATTCTGTAGAGATCAAAGGGTTCTGCATCGCGAACCTCACGGTGCAGGGGAGGGAGTTCAAGAACTACCGGCTTTACGTCCTCCCCCACCTCTGCGCTGCCACACTCCTGGGGTTGGATTTTCAGTGCAACCTCCAGAGTTTAACGTTCCAATTTGGCGGCCCTATACCCCCACTCACTATCTGCGGCCTCGCGACCCTCAAGGTCGACCTGCCTTGCCTGTTTGCGAACCTCACCCGGATTGAAAACCCGTCGTCACTAGGAGCAGATGGTGCAGCGCCCAGGACTGAACCTTTATCCGGTCGGAAGTCCAGCGGCTGCTGCGGGAAGTCATAATCCAGGCCAGCAATAGTCCCTGGAGAGCTCAGGTGGTAGTTGTAAAGATCGGGGAGAAGCAGAGGATGGTCATCGACTATAGTCAAACCATCTATAGGTACACACAGCTGGATGCGTACCCTCTCCCCCGCATATCCGACATGGTCAATCGAATTGCACAGTACAAGGTCTTTTCCACGGTGGACCTTAAGTCCGCATATCACCCGCTCCTCACCACCCGAGCAACCGCAAATACACTGCCTTTGAAGCAGATGGGCGGCTCTGTCATTTCTTAAGGGTTCCATTCGGCGTCACTAACGGAGTCTTGGTCTTCCAACGGGAGATGGACCGAATGGTTGACCGGTACGGTTTGCGGGCTACGTTCCCGTTCCTTGATAATGTCAGCATCTGCAGCCACGATCAGCAGGACCACAACGCCAACCTCCGCAAATTCCTCCAGATCGCGAACGCTCTGAATCTCACGTACAACAGGGAAAAATGCGTGTTTAGCACTGACCGTCTAGCCATCCTTGGCTACGTAGTGCGAAATGGAGTTATAGGCCCCGACCCTGAACGCATGCGCCCCCTTATGGAGTTCCCCTCCCTCACTGTTCCAAGGCCCTGAAACACTGTCTGGGGTTTTTCTCTTATTACGCCCAGTGGGTCCCCCACTACGCGGACAAGGCCCGTCCGCTAATCCAGCCCACGGTCTTTCCCCTGTCGACGGAGGCCCGCCAGGCCTTCAGCCGCATCAAAGCGGATATCGCAAAGGCCACGATGCACGTGATCGACAAATCCCTCCCCTTCCACGTCGAGAGCGACGCGTCCGACGTAGCTCTGGCAGCCACCCTCAACCAAGTGGGCAGACCCGTGCCCTTTTTTTCACGCACCCTCCAAACTTCAGAAATCCGCCACTCCTCAGTGGAAAAGGAGGCCCAGGCCATAGTGGAAGCTGTGCGACATTGGAGGCATTATCCGGCCGGTAGGAGATTCACTTCAGGGGTTGTAACTGGTGGCAGAGGTCCTCGTGGAGGGTTCGGAGACGGTCCACTTGTGCGTTGGCACATGTGCCGCGGGATAGGGCATCGGAAGGTTCGTTCAGCTTTCCGGGAAAATACAAGATCTAATAGTTATCGGTGGAGAGTTCGATCCTCCACCGCAAGATCTTGTCGTTCTTGATCTTGCCCCACTGTGCATTATCGAACATGAAGGCAACCGACCGTTGGTCAGTGAGGAGAGTGAATCTCCTACCGGCCAGGTAATGCCTCCGATGTCGCACAGCTTCCACTATGGCCTAGGGAGACCGTATCCTGTCGGCCGTCGGGGTACGCCACGTAGACGTACTGGCGGTTAGCGTGGAGGAGATGAACCCTCTCAACCAATGTGTCCAATTTGTGTGCCCGCACATGTTTTCGGAGCAGGACGGGTCCGGGAGCTGACAGCCAGGTCGGGAGCGAGGTCCCAGAGGAGGACTTCCTGGGGAAGACAAGGAGATGTTCGTGAGGTGTTTGGTTGGTCGTGGTACACAGCAGTGACCGGACGGAGTGGAGGGCATCCGGGAGGATTTCCTGCCAGCGGGAGAATGGGAGATTCCTGGACCGCACGGCCAGTAGGACGGTCTTCCAGACCATTCTGTTCTCCCTCTGTACCTGTCCGTTTCCCCGGGGGTTGTAACTGGTCGTCCTGCTCGAGGCAATGCCCTTGCTGAGCAGGAATTGACGCAGTTTGTCGCTCATAAAGGAGGACCCTCTATCACTGTGTATGTAGGCGGGGAAACCGAACAGCGTAAAGATACTATGGAGGGCTTTTATGACGGTGGTTGCGGTCATGTCGGGGCAGGGGATGGCGAATGGGAACCGGGAGTACTCGTCAATCACCTTCAGGAAGTACGTGTTGCGGTCGGTGGAGGGGAGGGGGCCTTTGAAATCCATACTGAGGCGTTCAAAGTGACGAGAAGTCTTTATCAGGTGCGCTCTCTCTGGCCTGTAGAAGAGCGGCTTGCACTCCGTGCAGATTTGGCAATTCCTGGTGGCTGTCCTGACCTCCTCGATGGAGTAGGGCAGGTTACGGGTCTTAATGAAGTGGAAAAATCGAGTGACCCCCGGGTGGCAGAGGTCCTCGTGGAGGACTCTGGGGCGGTCCACTTGTGCGTTGGCACATATGCCGCGGGATAGGGCATCAGGAGGCTCGTTTAGCTTCCTGGGACGATACAAGATCTCATAGTTGTAGGTGGAGAGTTCGATCCTCCACCATAAGATCTTGTCGTTTTTTATCTTGCCCCGCTGTGCTTTATCGAACATGAAAGCAACCGACCGTTGGTCAGTGAGGAGAGTGAATCTCCTCCCGGCCAGGTAATGCCTCCAATGTCGCACAGCTTCTACTATGGCCTGGGCTTCCTTTACGACTGAGGAATGGTGGATTGCGGAGGCGTGGAGGGTGCGTGAGTAGATGGCCACGAGTCTGCCCGCTTGGTTGAGGGTGGCCGCCAGAGCTACGTTGGACGCGTCGCTCTCAACCTGGAAGGGGTGGGACTCGTCGATGGCGTGCTTCGTGGCCTTTGCAATGTCTGCTTTGATGTGGCTGAAGGCCTGGCGGGCCTCTATCGACATGGAAAAAATTGGATCAGTGGACGGGCCTTGTCCACATAGTTGGGGACCCACTGGGCATAGTAGGAAAAAAAACCTAGGCAGCGCTTCAGGGCCGTGGAGCACTGTGGGAGGGGGAACTCCATAAGGGGGCGCATGCATTCAGGGTTGGGGCCTATCACTCCATTACGCCTACGTAGCCGAGGATGGCTAGGGGGTCGGTGCTAAACACGCATTTATCCTTGTTATACGTGAGGTTAAGGATTTTGGTGGTTTGGAGGAATTTTCAGAGGTTGGTGGCGTGGTCCTGCTGGTCGTGGCCGCAGATGGTGACATTATCGAGGTATGGGAATGTGGCCCGTAAACCGTACCGGTCAACCATTCGGCCTATCTCTCGTTGGAAGACCGAGACCCCGTTAGTGACACCGAAGGGAACCCTTAAGAAGTGGTAGAGCCGCCCATCTGCTTCGAAGGCAGTGTATTTGCGGTCACTAGTGCGGATGGGGAGCTGGTGATCGGCGGACTTAAGATCCACCGTGGAGAAGACCATGTAATGCGCAATCCTGTTGACCAGGTCGGATAAGCGGGGGAGAGGGTACGCGTCGAGCTGCGTAAACCTGTTAATGGTCTGACTGTAGTCGTTGACCATCCTATGCTTCTCCCCGATCTTTACAACCACGACTTGAGCTCTCCAGGGGCTGTTGCTAGCCTCAGTGACACCTTCCTTCAGTAACCGTTGGACCTCTGACCTAATAAAGATCCGGTCCTGGGCATTATACCGTCTGCTCCTGGTGGGAACGTGTTTGCAATCCGGGGTGAGGTTCGCAAACAGGGAAGGCGGATCGACCATGAGGGTCGTGAGGCTGCAGACAGTGAGGCGGGGTATAGGGCCGCCAAATTTGAAAGTTAGACTTTGGAGGTTGCACTGAAAATCCAACCCTAGGAGGGTGTACGTGCAGAGGTGGGGAAGGACGTTGAGTCGGTAGTTTTTTCACTCCCTTCCTTGGACTGTGAGGTTAGCTACACAAAACCCCTTGATCTCGACTGAGTGAGATCCGGAGGCCAGGGAGATATTTTGATTAACGGGGTGGACGGGGAGAGAACAGCGTCTTACCGTGTCGGGGTGGATGAAGCTCTCCGTGCTCCCAGAGTCGATGAGGCAGGACGTTTCATGCCCATTGAAAAGCACCGTCGTCGTAGCAGTCGATAGTGTTCGGGGCCGAGACTGGTCCAGGGTCACCGAGGCTACTCGTGGCAGCAGTTGAATGTTTTCTTCGGGCAGTGTGTGGTCAGCCAAGCTGGGATCCTGGGAGTCCATCCAAAATGGCGGCGCCCATTGGTCGCACATGGCTGGGGGTGCACAAAATGGCGGTGCCCATCCATCGCACGTGGCGTCTGCGGGACAAGATGGCGGCGCCCGGAGGCCGCACATGGCCCTGGAGGAGGAAAATGGCGGTGCCCATTGGCTACGCGGGGATCGTGGAGAGGATTGTGAAGCCGGTCCGCATTCGCTAACCGGAGACCGCATCGACTGCCCGGGCCTGGCATACCGCCACGAAGTGACCCTTTTTACCGCATCCTTTGCAGGTGGATGCACGGGCCGGACAGCGCTGTCGGGGGTGCTTGGCTTGCCCGCAAAAATAGCAGCGGGGCCCCCCCGGGGTTGCCAGGCCTTCTTTCAGCACAACCTTGTGGGAGATGGAAGATGCCTCGGGGTCGGCCGTGGGGGGGTTCCACACTGCCCAGGGGGCTGGCGTGCGGTCGGGACGTAAGCGCGGGCTTTTCGGGAGGCCACATCCAGGGAGCCGGCATGGGCCCGTGCCTCCTTGAGGCCTAGTGTGACTTTCTCCAGCAATCGCTGGCGTATTTGGGAGGACAGCATACCTGCAACGAAAGCGTCCCGAATCAAAGGTTCTGTGTGGTCGCTCGCCGAAACTTGCGGGCAGCTGCAGTTTCTCCCCAACACCAGGAGTGCACGGTAGAATTCTTCCAGCGATTCCCCGGGGATTTTTCACCTCGTCACTAGCAGATGTCGGGCGTAGACCTGGTTTACAGGGCGAATATAATGTCCTTTCAGCAGCTCCATTGCTGCATTGAAATCGTCCGCGTCCTCGGTGAGGGTGTAGATTCCTGGGCTCACCCTCGAGTGCAGGACTTGCAGTTTCTGTTCTCCCATGGGTGTGTTTCGGCCGTTCCGAGATATCCGTTGAAACACGCCAGCCAGTGCTTGAAGGTTGCCGATGAGTTTGCCGCGTGGGGGCTGAGTTGCAGACACTCCGGCTTGATTCGGAGTTCCATTCTTTTAAATCTAGCGTATTAAATTGATGCACAATCAATAACCTCAGAAACGAGATTGGAGACAATTGAAGGCTTCAATACGAGAGATGTTCCCCCCAGCAGCGCAGGTACAGAAGAAAGCAGCTGGGGCGGCACGGCCTCTTATACCCCGCCTTGCAGGGCGGTGCTAACATGCAAGCTTACCCAATGGGAACAAGTACATTCTCCACCAATGATATTCCGGCATTACTAGGTACCGTAATCCTCCTAACACAGACTACCACAGATGTATTCTCAGGTCCTTCTCTGGATGATGTCACAGACTATCACATGACTCAACTCTTAAAGTGACCATGTAACAACACAATAATAACAACCCACATATATATAGCAAGTATGGCATAGATCATAAACTAGATGGTATGGATAAACAAATCTGTATTTCATCACTGCCTTCAGACAACTCAGTTGGATCGCAATCAACTGTGTTAATGTTCTGTCCGTGTTAAGCATTAAGTAGCTGTTTTAAATCTACCTGTGCAATGAGAACCCCATTCCACTGAAAGGGCCAATGCAGAGTGTAGGGTTAGATTAGCCTTGCTCAGGTTTCTCCTTGTTACATATCATGATGTGCAAAATTCTCCTCAAGCAAATGATCAAGTAATATTTTTGCAGTGTCTTAGGATTCTATTTATTGGCAAACTGCTGGTAAAACATTGCATTGAGTGAGGGCTTTCCAAGTCAGCGAGCTGTGAACTGTAGCACCTACTTTTTAAAATACATGCCAACAGTGGCATATTGATTAAATGCCTTTGTTTTGGATTTAGAAAAATCTGTTTTTGTTCAGTGTTGTATCTGTAGCTAGATTCCCCTTGAAGCTTCCTCACAGAAGCCTTTGAAGATGAGATGCTCAGTTCTTCCCCTCAGGCTTCCCTAAAACTAACATAGTGCTCAGCTTTTAAGTCAAGTTAGCTGAGCAAACATGAACATTGTCACATTAAGGTTGGGGTGCTGAGGGAAAGTTGGTTGACTCAGACAGTAATGAGAAGTGACGGAAATCATTCCACTACTTTGTCAATGACTTGACAAGGCCCGAAGAGCCAGGCAGTAACATTCATTAGAAAACCTTTTAGAGTTTTTAAACAAACTGAGTTTGCTACTAATGTTAACAAGTACGAAGGAGAGATTCTGAGTGGAACATACTGAAGAGCTGATGCCTGGAATCCGTATAGATTCTTCCACTGACAGGAATAATATGCAGGAGGAATAATAAAACATGTGCCATATCCCAGGAGTGAGATTTGCAATCAACAGCTGTTGTATATAGCACAGATACACAATGCGGGCTTGAAATTTGTTTCAGGAGCGAGGCAGTGGAATCGTAGCTACTGTAATAGGGTAAACATAAGTGGATGTTTAAGTAGAAAAGAAACACACTGGGATCTACAGGATTTCCCATCAGTTAGAGCCAATCACCATAGATTGTGCATGCAGTATAGACACACAGTAAGAGCTGCCTTATGCGGGAAACAATGCTGAGGCAAGGGCAGCCTGAAGTGGGACTAGAAGCAGAGTTAGGGTAGTTATAATAATATAATCTTTATTAGTATCACAAGTAGGTTTACAATAACACTGCAATTAAGTTACTTTGAAAGTTGATGAGGCAGCGGAGAGGAAGAATTACCCTTTGCTGGCGACAAATCTAAGAATACCATTTTAATATTTTTGTTGAGGGTGCACAAGGACTGACCACACAGATCCAAGAAAGAGGGCGATGATGTCACCAGGATATTATTCAACTTCATTGCAGTGTTCATATAAGCCTACTTGTGACAATAAAGATTATTATTATTATAATGTGTTCCTGCTTCATAAAAAGTTTCTCAGCAGGACTCGTGGGAATATGGGCGAACAAAAACGTATATACCCGTTTAGAAATTAATGTTAGTATGGTTAATCATGGTTAACTGACTTGTTTTAAGCTTTCTGCGTGTTATGTAGCGTCGACATGAATGAATGATTTTCTCATTTTAGGGAGGTGCAATAAAAATTGAGTTATAATAAATCCACAGTAATTTCTTCAATGAGGTTAGATATTACAGGCATGATATTCAACCTGTACAATTCGCACGTGTAATGTAACTCCCTGTACAATTTACATTGATACAGAATCACATTGCAGGTGGTAGCTGTGGCTCAACTGCTGAAGTTCACACTTAAGTCAGAAGAATGTAGGGTCAAGCCAAATTGCACAGGTATAGCCATGTAATCCAGGCTGACACAAAACTGAAAGAGTGCTGCACTGTTGGCGGCGCCAAAGTCAATGGAGTTTTGAACGGCTCGCTGCATTTTCTGGCCCCGCCCAGCTACGATAGGACTGTTAAAATTCCACTCTACAGATACATTCCACTGATCGTACAGGTACAGATTGCACATGTACAGTGCCCCACGAGTGAAACAAGGTCCAATTTCTATCTGTGTGAGTATGTATGTTATCCCTTGCACCACAGATTATGGGCGGGATTTACCGACTGTTCACACCGGCAGGGAATTCCGGTCCCACGCCGGTGCACGTTTTTCCTGGCGACGAGGGGTGCCGTCACCGGGAAATCCCGTTGACAATGGCCGTGCCGGTAGATTTGGCTGCCAGGCCACATTCGCCGCCACAAAACACGCGGCAGTGTGGTCAATAAATCTTGCCTTGACTTCCGGGTGCGGCGGTGACCAGCTAAGTCGCACGTTTCGGCAGCTCCCGTTGGAACGGACTTTTGGGCTCTTGATAAGAGCCCCAACGGCAATTTTAAACGGCCAAAATCACTGTGCGGTGAAATAGAAGGGAATCCCCCCGGATATTGATGGAAAAAGGAGAGGATAGCGGCAGGATTGCAGTGGATCCTTCGGAGCAGCGGCAAGGAAGGGAAGCTCGAAGCAAGATGGCGTCGGAAGGTGGCCGTTCGATATGGGGCCCGGAGCAACAAGAGTTCCTGCGGCGCTGTGTGGAAGAGCTGAAGAAGGAGGTGTTGGCCCCGATGCTACAGGCGATTGAAGGGCTAAAGGAGGCGCAGAGGACCCAGGAGCTGGAGCTTCGGGTCGTGAAGGCAAAGGCTGCTGATAATGAAGATGAAATTCAGGGCCTGGTGGTGAAGACAGAGATGCACGAGGCGCGGCACAAGAGGTGTGTGGAGAGGTTGGAAGCCCTGGAGAATAATTCGAGGAGGAAGAATCTAAGAGTCTTGGGTCTTCCCGAGGGCGCAGAGGGGGTGGACGTCGGGGCATATGTGAGCACGATGCTTCACTCGCTAATGGGATCGGAGGCCCCGACGGGCCCTTTGGAGGTGGAGGGAGCTTATCGAGTTATGGCGCGAAGACCAAGGGCAGGAGAAATACCTCGAGCCACAGTGGTGAGGTTTCACCGCTATAATGACAGAGAGATGGTCCTAAGATGGGCGAAGAAAACTCGGAGCTGCAGGTGGGAGAACGCAGTGATCCACGTATACCAGGATTGGAGTGCGGAGGTGGCGAGAAGGAGGGCAAGTTTCAATCGGGCTAAGGCGGTGCTTCACAAAAAGAAGGTGAAATTTGGAATGCTGCAACCGGCGAGACTGTGGGTCACATACTAAGGGAAGCACCACTACTTTGAGACGGCAGAAGAGGCGTGGGCATTCATAGTGGACGAGAAGCTGGAATAGTCTGGCGAGAGAAAGAGCTTCTGGGGCAAAGTGGTGGGGTGACTATGTGGGACGAGGAAGGGAGGGGGGGATGATTTTTCAATTGTTAACTCTTTAATCCTGTAAATTTTCTCTCTTCCCCTCGTTTGGGGGCGGGGGGGGGGGAGTATGAGGAACTGTGGGCGCCGGTGGGTAGGAAAGCGGGGCTGAGTGGGAAACGCGGGCCTCGTTCCCGCGCTATGGTAATTATGACTGGAACAGGGACGCAGGAAGGTGGGGGCCTCGCACAGTGAGAGGCCGAGGGCAAACGGGGAAGCCGAGGTCAGCCAGAGTTCGCTGACTTCTGGGAGCAACATGGGGGGTGTAATTACGCTAGAGGGGGATCTAGCGGAGGGGGGGGGAGGGAGCTAACTGGGTTGCTGCTGCTAAGGGGAAGGGGGAGCTGTTATGGGGCGGGGTGGTCGAGGCGGGAGGGCACCGTAGGTGGGATATACGGGTACGTGGGAACCGGGTGAGGAGCTGGGGTAAAAAAGGGGATGGCTAGTCGACAAGGGGGGGGGTAAAGAGCCCCCCAACCCGGTTGATCACGTGGAACGTGAGAGGGCTGAATGGGCCGATTAAAAGGGCGCGGGTACTCGCACACCTAAAGAAATTAAAGGCAGATGTGGTTATGTTGCAGGAGAAGCACCTGAAATTGACAGATCAGGTCAGACTACGTAAAGGATGGGTGGGACAGGTGTTTCATTCGGGTTTGGATGCGAAGAATAGGGGGGTGGCTATTTTAGTGGGGAAACGGGTACTGTTTGAGGCAAAGACCATAGTGGCGGACAGTGGGGGTAGATACGTGATGGTGAGTGGCAGACTGCAAGGGGAGGCGGTGGTTCTGGTGAACGTGTACGCCCCGAACTGGGATGATGCAAACTTCATGAGGCGTATGTTGGGGCGTATCCCTGACCTGGAGGCGGGAAAGTTGGTAATGGGGGAGATTTCAATACAGTGCTTGATCCAGGGCTGGACCGGTCGAGGTCCAGGGCCAGGAGGAGGCCGGCAGCAGCCAAGGTGCTTAAGGACTTCATGGAGCAGATGGGAGGAGTAGACCCTTGGAGATTTATCAGACCTAGGAGTAAGGAGTTCTCATTCTTCTCCCATGTTCACAAGGTATATTCACGGATAGACTTTTTTGTCCTGGGAAGGGCACTGATTCCGAAGGTGATAGGGACGGAGTACGCAGCCATAGCCATCTCGGACCACGCTCCACACTGGGTAGATCTGGAGGTAGGAGAGGAAAAGGAACAGCATCCACTCTGGAGAATGGATATGGGCCTGTTGGCGGATGAGGGGATATGTCTAAGGGTGAGGGGGTGTATCGAAAGGTACTTGGAGCTTAATGACAATGGAGAGGTTCAGGTGGGAGTGGTCTGGGAGGCGTTGAAGGCGGTGGTCAGAGGGGAACTGATATCCATAAGGGCACATAAAGGGAAGCAAGAGAGTAAAGAAAGGGAGCGATTGCTGAGCGAACTTCTGAGGGTGGACAGGCAATATGCAGAGGCACCGGAGGAGGGACTGTACAGGGAAAGACAAAGGTTACATGTGGAATTTGACCTGCTGACCACGGGTAAGGCAGAGGCACAGTGGAGGAGGGCACAGGGAGTGCAGTATGAGTATGGAGAGAAGGTGAGTCGGTTACTGGCCCAACAATTGAGGAAGAGGGGAGCGGCGAGGGAGATAGGTGGGGTGAGGGATGAGGAGGGAGAGATGGAACGGGGAGCGGAGAGAGTGAATGGGGTGTTTAAGACATTCTATGAGAGGTTGTATAAGGCTCAGCCCCCGGAAAGGAAGGAGGGAATGGATGCATTTTCTGGATCAGCTGGAATTCCCGAAGGTGGAGGAGCAGGAGAGGGCGGGACTGGGAGCACAGATTGATGTGGAGGAGGTGGTAAAGGGGATTGGGAGCATGCAGGCGGGGAAGGCCCCGGGACCGGATGGGTTCCCGGTGGAATTTTATAGGAAATATATAGACCTACTGGCCCCGCTTTTGACGAGAACCTTTAATGAGGCCAGGGAAAGGGGGAAGTTGCCCCCGACTATGTCAGAGGCGACAATATCGTTACTTTTGAAGAAGGATAAAGACCTGCTGCAGTGTGGGTCCTACAGGCCCATTTCCCTTTTGAATGTAGATGCTAAGCCACTGGCCAAGGTAATGGCGACGAGGATAGAGGATTGTGTCCCGGGGGTGGTCCATGAGGATCAAACTGGGTTCGTTAAGGGGAGACAGCTGAACACGAACATACGGAGGCTGCTAGGGGTGATGATGATGCCCCCACCAGAGGGGGAGGCGGAGATAGTGGTGGCGATGGATGCCGAGAAAGCATTTGACAGGGTCGAGTGGAACTACCTGTGGGAAGTGTTGAGGAGATTTGGTTTCGGTGAAGGGTTCATTGGATGGGTACAGCTGCTATATAGGGCCCCGGTGGCAAGTGTGATCACAAACAGGCAGAGGTCTGACTACTTCCGTCTTTATAGAGGGACGAGGCAGGGGTGTCCCCTGTCTCCGTTACTGTTTGCATTGGTAATTGAGCCCCTGGCCATAGCACTGAGGGGCTCCAGGAAGTGGAGGGGAGTACTCAGGGGAGGAGAAGAACACCGGGTATCATTGTATGCAGATGATTTACTGCTGTATGTTGCGGACCCGGTGGAGGGGATGCCTGAGATAATGCAGACGCTCGGGGAGTTTGGGGAATTCTCGGGGTACAAATTGAACATGGGGAAGAGTGAATTGTTTGTGGTACATCCAGGGGAGCAGAGCAGGGGAATAGAGGATTTACCGCTGAAGAGGGTAACAAGGGATTTCCGGTACTTGGGGATCCAGATAGCCAGGAGTTGGGGAACCTTACATAGGCTTAATTTAACACGATTGGTGGAACAGATGGAGGAGGATTTTAAGAGATGGGACATGGTGCCCCTGTCACTGGTGGGGAGGGTGCAGGCGGTCAAAATGGTAGTCCTCCCGAGATTCCTTTTTGTGTTTCAGTGCCTCCCGGTGATGGTCACGAAGGCTTTTTTCAAGAAGATCGAGAAAAGCGTTATGAGTTTTGTGTGGGCTGGGAAGACCCCGAGAGTGAGGAGGGGGTTCTTGCAGCATAGCAGGGAGAGGGGGGGACTGGCATTACCGAGCTTAAGTGAGTACAATTGGGCCGCCAATATCTCAATGGTGTGTAAGTGGATGGGAGAAGGGGAGGGAGCGGCATGGAAGAGATTGGAGATGGCGTCCTGCAAAGGAACCAGCCTACAAGCACTGGTGACGGCACCACTGCCGTTCTCCCCGAAGAAATACACCACAAGTCCAGTGGTGGTGGCAACACTGAAAATTTGGGGGCAGTGGAGACGGCATAGGGGAATGACGGGAGCCTCGGTGCGGTCCCCGATAAGAAATAATCATAGGTTTGTCCCGGGGAGAATAGATGGGGGATTTGGAGCATGGCAGAGAGCTGGGATTGTGCAACTGAGGGATCTGTTCTTGGACGGGATGTTTGCGAGTCTGGGAGCGCTGACGGAAAAATATGGGTTGCCCCAAGGGAATGAATTTCGATACATGCAACTGAGGGCTTTTGCGAGGCAACAGGTGAGGGAATTCCCGCAGCTCCCGACGCAGGAGAATCAGGATAGAGTGATCTCAGGGACATGGGTGGGGGATGGTAGGGTGTCAGATATATACAGGGAAATGAGAGATGAGGGGGAGAACATGGTGGATGAGCTGAAGGGAAAATGGGAGGAAGAGCTGGGGGAAGAGATTGAAGAGGGGCTGTGGGCAGATGCCCTATGTAGGGTAAACTCTTCGTCCTCGTGCGCCAGGCTCAGCCTGATACAATTTAAGGTTTTACAGAGGGCACATATGACCGGAGCAAGGCTCAGTAAATTTTTCGGGGCAGAGGATAGGTGTGGGAGATGCTCGAGAAGCCCAGCAAACCACACCCACGTGTTTTGGTCATGCCCGGCACTGCAGGGGTTCTGGGTGGGGGTGGTGAAGGTGCTTGCAAAGGTGGTGGGGGTCCGGGTCGAGCCAGGCTGGGGGCTGGCTATATTCGGGGTTGCAGAAGAGCCGGGAGTGCAGGAGGCGAGAGAGGCTGATTTTTTGGCCTTTGCGTCCCTAGTAGCCCGGCGAAGGATACTGTTTATGTGGAAGGAAGCCAAGCCTCTGGGCGTGGAGACCTGGATAAACGACATGGCAGGGTTTATAAAACTGGAACGGATAAAGTTTGCACTAAGGGGTTCGGTTCAGGGGTTCACCAGGCGGTGGCAACCGTTCATTAACTACCTCGCAGAAAATGGGAAGGTAACAGCAGCAACCCGGCGGGGGGGCGGGGGGGGGGGGGGGGGCGGTGGGAGGGCTCAGGTGGGTCCTCCGGGGTGTTTTTGTAAAGATATTGGTACTTGGTTATGTATATTGAATTGAAGTGCTGATTTTATTATTTGGGAGAGCTATTATTTTTGTTATGGCAGTTGCCATTTAGTTTATATATTATTTATTTATTTGTTAAAATACGGTCATGGTTATTTATATTGTTTTGCTGTTGTAAAAAGGGGAAAAGCCTTTGTACTGTTTTGTATGGCCGAAAAAGTTGAATAAAATATATTTTTAAAAAATAAAATAAATCTTGCCTTAAATAACTACTGTGTAGAGGTATAGATTACATATGTAGAACATTCTTTCTGTTTTCTTTTTATAAATTCAGAGGACCCAATTGTTTTTTTCCAATTAAGGGTCAATTCACATGGCCATTCACCTACCCTGCACATCTTTGGGTTGTGGGGTTGTGACCCACGCAGACACAGGGCGAATGTGCAAACTCCACACGGACAGTGACCCGGGGCCGGGATTCAAAACCAGGTCCTCAGCACCGTGAAGCAGCAATGCTAATCACTGCGCTATGCTATCATGCTTCCCAGAACATTCCATCTGAATCATAGAATCCCTAGTGCAGAAGGAGGCCATTTGGCCCATTTAGTCTACACTGACCCTCTGAACGAGCACCGTACTTAAGAGCATGCCTCCACCCTATCCCCATAACCCAGTAACCCTGAGGCAATTTGTCATGGCCAATTCACCTAATCTGCACATCTTTGGACTGTGGAAGGAAACCGGAGTACCCGGAGGAAACCCACGCACACACGGGAGGAGTGTGCAAGCTCCACACAGTCACCCGAGGTGAAATTGAACCCTGGTCCCTGGAACAATAAGGCAGCAGTGCTAACTACTGTGCCACCGTGCCGCCCAGTATTTTCTGTGAAGTTTACACAGACACAATGGTAGAAATCGGACCTCATTGCACCCTTTTTACACGCACAAAGAGCCCATTTCACGGGTCAAACTTCAGCATCCAAAGTATGCCTTAAGGACCCCTGACCTGACCAAAATAATCCTTTGCCCTTTAACATATACAGGTGAAGGCCTAATGCCTTTGGGAAATAGGATAGTGAGGAAGGGAAGAGCCAGATTTAGTGGCAGGTATGTTTAAAAAAATGTCAATTTCAAAACTTGTTCCTGTGAAGCCAGATGAAGTAGGAGTATTGAATCCACAGTACAACTACTTGTACCCACCTCTGCCAGATTTATATTGCCCCTTCTAGAAAGGAGTGTTGTTTGATTTCACTCCTAAATGACTTGGCTCATGAATTTCAACCCCCTTTGGATAAATGTACCACTCGAATTGCTGCTGTTGTTGCCTTTTGTACCTGCGCACTAGGTCCTGTTTTCAGCTTCTTCATGGATTGTTCACCAGAGGCCCAGGGGTTCACACCAGAACTGCTGGCAAATGCAAAATGGAGGATTCTCTTTCCCGTTCAGCGTACGGGGCTCATGACCTGCTCTCTGCCACCACTCCTGGCGAGAGGACTGCGGCAGGAAACCCACCCAGACACGGGGATGAAGTGCAAACTGTATACAGAGAGTCTTCTGAGGCCAAAATTGAACCTGGATCCCTGGAGCTGTGAGGCAGCAATGCAGAAACACACACCTTGGTGGGCAAAATTAGTGGACAGATTTCGGGAACACTATCTGATGAGCACTACACAGCTGCTGAAGCACATAAGGTAGAGGTAGGAACATCCAAGGGAGAGAGCATATGGAGGTCTGCTGGATCCCAGGACTCAGCTGGGTCCCAGTCAGATGTCACATCTCTGGACAAGGTTCTCCCAGAGTTGATGCAGGTGCTAGGACACAGTTGTGACATTCAGGAGGGGCTTTCAGTGACATTCCAGCACCTGCAAGGCCGATTGGAGGAGTCCCAAAGCCTTCCGGCACAGGAGATGGTGCCGGCATTGAGTGGCACCCAGGCCAACACTGCTAGATGGAAAACCTGGAGCATGACCTCTGCGCCTTAAGTGGTGGTGTCCAAGGAATGGCTCAGTCTGTGAGCCATGGCTGAGGCCCTTGACATCATGTTTCCTTTGCAGAGGGATATGTCCCAGACATAGGTGGAATTGCCGAGATACTCCAGAGAGTATCCCAGTCACTGAGGACCATCGAGGGTTTCAACACTACGGGATCCTCGAGGACTGCCAGGATTGGAAGACTCAGAACCTCACTCCAGTTGCCCCTCCATGCCATGGAGTCACACCTTCAGGGAGGAAGAAGTGCTGGAACACAGCCCGGGGCCTTTCACCAAGGAGACTAAGGCGGTCTTCAATTCTTCTGAATCCTCCCATCCTGACACCGGCGCATCTCAAGGTCAGAAGAGTGGCACAGAGATGCCTGTGACACTGCTCACTCGGACGGGGCACTCTGACTCCAGGTTCCCCCAGAGGACATCCGCTAACAGCATCAAAGGTCACAGGTAGTAGAGGGCAGCAGGCTGCCGCCACCTCTGATGTGTATCCTGGGTCACTCCTAGATGTAGCAGTTGACCATGTAAGATCAAAAGAGTAAGGAGCAGTGAGTGGGCATTTGTGAGGCCACTATCTGTAGCTAGGGGGAATGGAAATGTGTCACATTAAAATGTTCACCATTAAAACATCTTGTACCCCATATATGTGAAGATTCTGTCACTCTAATCTTCACAGTGGTCCAAGATCAAAAGCCCCTGATGCCGACTCCGTCATGAGGATGGGTGTCTGGGATTCAGACGTTTGCAGCAACTGTGGCATACCAGAGCTTTCCTTACAGCAAGTGGTCATCACTCTCCTGCCTTGTATAATGACTCACTGACAGTGCCGCCACATGCCCATCACCCAGAAGTGATGTAACATAGACCCTTGGAGGGGGGAACAGGGTGGTCCAGGAAAGGCCGATGTGATTGGAGGTGGGGGATGAGGGGATGTGTTGAAATGACGGACACAACGTAATTTTACACAAATCTCTAGACAATGAGGGTCTCCCTGATCCTCCATGCATGTTGGACCTTTGCTGCCACCTGCCCTCCATCCTCCGGCTCCTCCTCGCGCTCATCCTCCACCCCCTCCTGGTCCTCCTCCTCCTCCTCAGAAGAGGTCACAGTCTCCTCCTCCTCCTCATCCAGCATGTCAACCTGCTGTTGTGCAGGATTGTGTAGGCCATAGCAGACCACCACAAAGCAGGAGATTGTCTGGGGAGTGCACTGTGGAGCCCAGCCGGAGCGGTCCAGGCAGCAGCACCGCATTTTGAGCAACTCGTGCAAGGCTCAATGAAAGCACGGGTGGCAACGTGGGCCTCATTGTATCAGGTCTCCGCCTCAGTCTCAGGTCTCCGCACTGTTGTCATCAATCATCACCTCAACAGGCATCTCATGTCCACCATGAGGCAACCCGTCATCCTGTGGTGGTTCTCAAAGATACCGGGGTTCTCAGTGTGCTCCAGGGTGTAGCTGTCATGCACGCTCCCAGGATGCATGGTAGCACAGTGGGTAGCACTGTTACTTCACAGCGCCAGGGTGCCAGGTTCGATTCCCGGCTTGGGTCACCGTCTGTGCGGAGTCTGCACGTTCTCCCCATGTCTGCATGGGTTTCCTCCGGGTACTCCGGTTTCCTCCCACAAGTTCCAAAAGATGTGCTGTTAGGTGAATTGGATATTCTGAATTCTCCCTCTGTACCCGAACAGGCGCTGGAATGTGGCGACTAGGGGCTTTTCACAGTAACTTCATTGCAGTGTTAATGTAAGCCTACTTGTGACAATAAAGATTATTATTATAGCAGGCACACGCGTACATGATAGGAGCGTGATGGTCACACACGATCAGGGAGTGGAACCCCTTCCTCTTAATATAGGGCACTCCCTCTGATGCCCCGGTGCTTGCAGGGCAACATGCGTGCCATCAACGGCCCCCTGGACCTGCAGCATCCCGGTAATAGCAGCAAATCTTGCAGCCTGGGCCTCTTGGTGGGCCTAGTCCAGGTCGATATATTCAGATGCTCGGGCATATAGACCATCTGCCACCTCCCGGATGCACCTGATGACTGTGGGCTGATGACTGTGAAATGCCGCACCGATCCCCACTCGAGCCCTGGCATGGCCCTGTGGCATAAAGGTTGAGGGGTGAAGTGCCATGTCTGTGACGATGTGGCATAGATGCCGCACTGTCTGTTGAGATGTAGTCTTCTGCGGCATATGCTGCTCATCAGCTCTTTAAAGGACCAATGACTCCTGTCACCCTAGCTCATCGCTGGGCTCCCATTCTAGCCCCCTCCTTGGCCTGAAGGGCAGCCGGGTCTTGAGGGTGTTCGCCAGCCCCCTGCAGATGAGGTGCTGCCTCCAGCCTGCAGTGGTCTTGTTGCCCTCTTCGGCATCTGCTCACCTCGGCTGTGACAAGCACAATGAGGGCTGCCTCCATGGCATCAGCACCAACAATCATCATTGTTTCTGGAAGGAATTGGAGAAGGACCGACAATCAGTTCGGTCTTCCATCCCGGACTCTCATATCTTCCAAGCCTCCCCCACCATGACTGTCCCGCCTTCTCTCAGAGTGCCATCCAGTGAGCCAGTTGTGCTGGCAAACTTCCCGCCAGGAACCTCGAAACCCCAGACCTCTGCCAGCAACGTTAGGGATGTTGTGTTAAGCACACTGAGATAACACGGTCTGCAACTAGATGCAGCTATAACTGAAAGAGACTCCAGACCTTGAAGTTAGTTCAATTTGATTTATTGAACCTGTCACACAGTTGGCTCAGGTCTCTGTGAGTTCGACTCTCTGCTAACCTAGTGTGATTACTCTGTCTGACTGAACCTGACTAGCTCTTAGCCACGTGCTGGAGGTGTTATGTGATATATACACCTGACTCACTGTGTAGATGTCCCCAGTGGAAAGAGGCGGAGTGTGAGTGCCTCGTGCCTTTAATAGTGGGAAACCACCCCCAAGTGTTCTGCCTGCTGATTGGTTATGTCCTGTTCTCTGTGTTCATTAGCTGCCTGTCTGTATCTCATTATGTGCATGTCTGCATATCATGACAGTGCTCAGCTGTCCTCTGCTCATCAAGACACTCAACCTTGCACCATGAGAGGGTCCTCAGTGGCAGGATATCCAGTTCACCAATCATCCTTTCAGACCGGGCACTTGTTCTTGCAAGGAGGCACTTGAGAGTTCAGGAGCATGAAGTGCTATCACAACTAACAGGGTTATTCCCTCCTTTGAAATAGCCTTCAACTGTGAAGCTAGAGGCTGCTCACAGTCAAAGGGCTGAAATTGGCTTTCATGAGACAAACTGCAACATGGCTCTGTCCTGTGAGAATTTGGTAGGACAGACAGGCTGAACTGTGGTTGCCTCTGTTATGGGTCGCCACAATATTTAAAGGTGGCTTGAAGGCCTCACAGATGAAAAGTCCCTCCCCTCCCTCCCTGCCCACGGCTGATTCCCGACCTAGACTTCTCCAGCTCCCTGAACAACCCCAACCCTCCTGAAGCCCTTTGGGCCTCTCCTGCTATTCAACAGGTGCAATGGGATCGGCACCGGGTGCAACGGGATGGGAAAATCACACCCTCTGTCTATGATAACAGATTTCAGTGATTGCTGCTAAAATGACCGGTCTTCTTTCCCTGATTTCTCCCTTCCTAAATTAGAAAAAATTTCAGTTTTTCAATTCAGGAACACAATTACTCAATCTAGAAAATGGACTGAAGTACATGTAATTTCCACATCTATTCCTTTTAATAACTTGGAATGGAAACCATCAGGTCCTGGAGATTCCTCCACCTTAAGTCTCATTATTTTCTCCATTATAATTTCAAAGGTTTATTAAACCTCCTATGGTCTATATTTCAGGTCTTGTACTGCTAGTATTTTGCCCTTTTCCTCCACTGTTACATAAAGTGCAAATCTACCACTTTATTATCCATGACTGTCTGAAATGTCTCTAATACACCCACCTTTCCTTTTAGCACTTTCTTTCTCTTATTGTTAGGGAAACAAAGTAGTTTTAAGGGGTTTATATTTATTTGGTAAACATTAGAAATAAGATATAGTTTCAAGTGGGTTTAATTTAATGTTTCTGCACCTGAAAAGGTAAAACTTGTGGTTAGATTCATTCTAGATATGTTTGTATATGTGAGGGTTGGTTTAAATTCCAAACATGACTCCACTGTGCTGAGAGAGGGCTATGGCATGAAGAGTAAATTAACCAGTGGTTGCTTAGCAACTGGGGCCTTGTCAGGTAGAGAAGCTTTTAAGTTTTAATTTAGCTAATTTGATTGCAGTTGAAGCTAGGTAATGAGAGAGATGAAAGTTCTCACAGCCCTGCTCGAAGCAGTTGTTTTTAGAAGGTTAAAGGTCTCTCTCAGCATTGCTAGAAGAAAAGCTATACTAGGGAGTAATGGTTAAGAAAACAGTTGCTCAAAATCTAAAGTCCAGCTCATTAAGGAAACTAGAGAAATGAAGAGGCGTTTCCAAGAAGTCTCGAGTTAATGGAGCAGAGGAAACTGGGAACCAGAACAGATTACTGTCCAGTCAGGTTAGAGAGTTGAAAAGACATTGTATTGTGAGAGGCCAGAAAAATATCTGCAGATTTATGCCATCATTTAATGGATATCTAATTGACATCTAATCAACATCTTGACCATGAGCCACGTGGAGAATGCTGGAGGAGAGGCTGCAGGACCAGGCAAATCCAATCTCAAATCCCAGTGTTGGGGTGGTTCTGTTCCCCAGCAAATGAGGAAGAGTCTGATTCCAGCGTGGATTTTATGATGGGATTGGAAGCAGTGGCCCTGACGATGGGAGAGTTGGGAAGAAGCAATCTTGTTCCCCTTGGCCCACAAGGAGTGCTCCTTAATCGTGTCCTCACCTTGCTGCAGCTGTTGGGTATTCCAAGGCCCAGAAAGCCCTTCCGGCTACAATTATGCCAGCAAAACAGGTTAAATCCAAGGCTTTCAGCCACAACGACATATTTAAAAGCCACTCCTGAGAACCCTCTGTCCCATCTGGTTAAAAGCTGCAAGTTGGAGGGTTGGGGCTGAAGCAATTCCATTTTATGGCCTTTTGACCCCCCCCCCCCCCACCTCCCCCGCACCCGCACCCAATCTGACTCACTCCCCTGTGTTCAAATTTCCCCCATTTCTCTGCTCATAGGTTTGATCTTGTTTACACTCTTGACTCTTTATATGAGGTAAATTAATTGTAAAGTCTTACATCCAGCCGTTACAATCTGAATGTTGCAAAGTTGTCTTCATCCCTATTCCCTTGATTAGTTAATTAAATCATAAGGTTACAGCGCATAACATTATTTTACTCATGCTTATTGCTGCCATACTGTGACAGATCAGTAATTAACATTGCTGTGATTAAAAGCAGCTCAGATGTTTGCTTATTAACATGGATTTGCTCATTATTGATACAGCACTTGCAGTTCATTGTCAGATTGAATGTTACCTACTCTGACTGTTGATTTGGGTCTGTTGATACATATTGCGTACTATCTATTTGTGTGTATATGGAAGGAGCATCTGAACTCTCTCTGTTATATCCACAGGACAGCCTCTGCTCCAACCAGCTCCCATATGTTTGTGAAAGTAAGTGTCCCCAATGATGGTATTAAGCAGAAGTGATTACCCAGACAGCGTCAGGAATATATTAAAAGGCAATTACCCTGCACAGGGACTGTGCCTTTGAAGTCTCGTCTTATTGTACACATTAAAAATGTATGACTCAATAGCTATAGATGCACATCTCAGCTTCTTCGGACTCTGGAATTTGCTGTTTACAAGTATAGAGATTGCATGTAATGATCAACAAAGATTAAGGTCAAAGAACAGAGCTGTTCAGAATTGGTCCCATCACTTGAGCCAGATGAGAACTGAACTTCACCTGTGAAACTCTCCTTCAAGAGAATGCTCAGGCAACGTATTCCATTTTTCAACAGAATTTTCTGAATTCTGAAAGTTTTTCCATTGCACAGCAAGCATCTGATAGTAACATCACAACAATGCTACTTAGGAGGAGGTGACAACAACTTTAAATGGTGTAGTGTCTTAACGTAAACAAAGCCCCAAAGCAAAATGGATGCTGAACCAAAGAAAGAGATATGAGGAAAGGGCCATGGGGTTGGTTTTAAAAAGACCCTGAAAGGAGAAGAAGGAGGTGGAGAGGCTTAATGAGCAAATCCTAGGGAATGAGACATGGAAGACAGGCAGCAGGCCAGGATTAGAGGAACAGTAGGATCTGAGAGGCTAGTAAGGCTGGTGCAGGTTACAGAAATAGGCACAAGTAAAGTGATGAACATTTTTAAACACAAAGATTGTCAGCCACTTTCGGTCAGTAAGAGGTGGGGCATGATTTAACCATCGGGTTGCATCCAGCACGGATCTGGGCACGGCGGTTAAATAGCGGAAAAAGCCAAAATTGTGATTCATGCCAGGCGCGAATCAGTTTGCCATCCAACCAGCCCACTCCCAATGGTGACACCCAGTGCAGTCAATCAACACACAGGACAGAACATAACCAACCACCAGGCAGAACACTAGAGTGTGGTTTCTCACTATAAAACACACGAGGCATCAGCACTCTGCCTCTTTCCACTGGTGACAACTGTCACCTTCTACACGTAGCTCAGAGCTAGCCTGGTCTAGTTAGTTATAACAAGCACGCTTAGATTAGTGGAGTGTCAAACCCACAGCAAACTGTGTGCACTGCTTAACAATTTCAATAAAGCGTATTGAACCAACATTCCAGTTTGGAGTCTACTTTCAAGTACAACTGCATCCAGTTGCAGTCCGTGTTACCCCAGGGTGAATAACATGACAGGGGGGAAGAGTTGGGGGAGGGATTTTCGTCTGCGAGGCCTTCAAGCCATCTTTAAATATTGTGGCTATCCAAAACAGGGGCAACTACAGCTGCAGTCTCTCTGCCCTACCAAACACTTTCAGCATTCACCTGAGGTAGGAGCAGTGCTCTGAAAGCTAGTGATTTGAAACAAACCTGTTGGACTTTAACCTGCTGTTGTAAGATTTCTTACTGTACAACACTTTCAGGACAGCTCTGTTCTTGGTTATATGCTCCCTTTAACTCCCTTTGACTGTGAGCAGTCTCTAGCTTCACAACTGATACGTCAAACAAAAAACACTTTGATGAACAGATCATTTCTACGACAAGGTTCTGGACATGAATACACATTTTCAGTCTTATCCTCCCTTTCTGTTGAGGTACCTGCGAGGGGTCATACCGTATGTTTGTTTGTTTTTTGTGAAAATTAGGTGATATAACTTTGTATTAGTACCAATATGGAACAGTGATGTTTCCTTGTTGTTTAATGGTTAATGTGATCTGTGGAATGTTACGTAGTTAGTTTGCAAATCTTTGTCACTGTTGACCATTTAATAAACAAAATATTCTCAAGTGGCTTCTCGTGGGTACACGTGCCATGTCTCGAAGATTATTGTATCACATTTCAATCAAATGTGAACAGTTTGCCTGACCTCTGGAAGCGTCAGCATCATAGAGGCAGCAGCCAACAAACAAACTCAAGAGCTGGGCTTCAGCACTGGGGATATCCACACACCAAAGTGTGAGTGTGTGGATCTGGGAGGGCACCCGAGCACAGTCTCCCTAATAGGATCTAGGGGCTCCTGATATGGCCAGGATGAGTGTGCAGAGTGAGTTCTCCAACACAACTGGCTCACTGAATGGCACTCAGAGAAGGCGGGACACGTAAGTGTGGGGGAGGCTTTGGGGATTTGAGGGTCGCGGGGTGGAAGCATGAATTGATTATCGGTCTCTCTCCTTCTCCAATTCCTTACAGATACCAAAATGGATGCTGGTGTTGGTCCCTCGCGTTGCTGGTGGCAATCCAGGTGGCCAGACACCAGATAAGGCAGCAGTGTCGACGTAGGTTGGAGGCGGTACCCCATGTGCAGGAGGCCACCGCACACCCCGAAAACCCAGCCACTCACCAGGCCGAGGTGGAACCCAGAGGGGGAGGTCAGCAATAGCACAAGGTGTACAGACGCCATTGATCTTTTGAGGAGATAAGGGACAAAGTATGAGGGGCATGGACAGGGTGGATAGGGAGCAGCTGTTCCCCTTCGTTGAAGGATCAGTTACAAGGGGATACAAATACCAGGTGAGGGGCAGGAGGTTTAAGGGGGATTTGAGGGTGGAGGTGGACTGAAATGCACTGCCTTGGGAGGGTGGTAGGGGCGGGCACTGCCTTGCGAGGGTGGTAGAGGCGGGTTGTCTAACATCCTTTAAAAAGTACCTGATGAGCACTTGGCATAATATTCAAGGTTGTGGCCAAGTGCTGGCAAATGGGGTTAGGTTGACAGGTCAGCTGTTTTTCATGCGTAGGTGCAGGCTTGATGGGCTGAAGGGCCTCTTCTGCACTGTGGTATTCTAAGATTCTGTGAGCATGTACCGCAGAAGGCTTTGTCTGAACAAAGAGACAGTGCAGCACCTATGCCATGTCCTCACGGTCTTGGCACACCCTGGAGGAGGAGAACACCTGCTCCCAGTGACCATGACGTTCACTGAAGACCTGAACTTCTATGCCACCGGTTCATTCTAGGGCTCGGGCAGGACTTGTGTGCCATTTCACAAGCTACAGTCCATGAGGTCACGGATGCCCTGAACGTCCAAGCGGCTGACTATGTCAAATTTGCGCTGGACCGAGCCCACCAAGATGCCCAGGCTGCAGGATTCTGCGACATTGCCGGGATGTCCCAGACGGCGCTTCTAATTAATGGCATGCATGTTATCTTGGCATTAAGTAGTGCCCTTCATTAAAAGGAAGGGTTTCCCCTCCCCGAATGTTCAACTCGTGTGCAACCACCTCCTCTGGATCATGCACTTGTGTACATACTTCTCAGGGAGCATGCATGACAGCTACAGCCTGGGACACTCGGAGATCCCCGGCATCTTTGAGGACCACCCCAGGATGACAGGTTGGCTCTTGGGGGAATAAGGGATACCCGCAAAGGTCCTGGCTGATCATGCCGCTGCGGAGGCTGGAGACAGAGGCAGAGACCTGTTATAATGAGGCCATGCTGCCACTCATGCTGTCATTGAGCAATGCATCGGACTGCTTACAATGCGGCTCGAACGTCTGGACCGCTCTAGTGGTGCCCTGCAGTACACCCCCCAGAGGGTCTCCCACTTTGTGATGGCCTGCTGTGCCCTCCACAACCTGGCACGCATTCAGGCGACATGCTGGAGGTGGAGGAGGGACATGCAGCCTCATCTGAGGAGGAGTAGATGGCCCATGAGGGAATGGAGGATGAGCTGAAGGAGGATCCATAGGAGGAGCCAGAGGATGGAGGACAGGCTCCTCAGTTTATGCCAAAGTCTGGCTCCTGTCTTTCTGCTGACAGCAGGCTCACACCCATCCTCAGTACAAATTTGGTTATCGGGGCATTTGACATTGGACCACTATGCCCAGAGAATGGGAGGGGTGGGTAGGGTGCGGAGGTCAACAGGGGGTGGGGGTACAGGCAGGCGGCTGTGAAGATTAACATAACAGAGGCTTCACATGTATCAGGTGTAATATGTCTTCATTGTGAACATTGACATTTCCATTCCCCCTAGCTACAGATAGTGTCCCCCGCTGCCCCCTCCCCCTCCAAGTGCCCAATCAGTGATCCGCAATCTTCTTGATCTTACATGGTCTACTGCCAGGTCTAGGTGTGTCCCCAGGTTGCACATCAGAGGTGGAGGTAACCTGCTGCTTTTAGCACCCTGTGGCCATTGATACCCTTGGCGGATGACCTCTAGAGGGCTTGGAACCGGAGGGCAAACTTACCGGTGTCACTGGGTTTGCCATACCACCCTGTTTTACTGCCCTTGAGATATGCCGGTGTCAGGAGGTACTGGAGACCACCGTCATCTCCTTGGTGGCAGGCCTCCAGTTGGCCTGCAGCACTTGCTCCCCCCTGACAGTGCCTGTAGCCCCTGGGCGTCCCATAGGATGGAGGGGTAGCTGGAGTGAGCTCCAGAGGCCTCTGTGTCATCTGAATCTTCCAGTCCTGCTGCCTCCCTGTTGTGTATACCAAGGTGTTGACGCCCTCAACAATGCTCCTCTGTGACGTGGTGACATCTACAGTGCCTCTGCAATGTCCACCTGCCTCTGGGACACATCCCTCAGTGACTGGGACGCTCTGCAGTGCCTTGGCAATGTTCATGTCCGTATCGGACATATCCTTCAGTGACTGGGACATGATGTTGAGGCCTTTAGCTATGGTTGTCACAGACTGAGCCATGCCTTGGTCACTACCGCTCAAGACCTCAGTCCGGCGAGCGGAGCCCCCCAGTGTACAAAACGGGGCTATGTGCGGCCTCGGCTGCATGTTCCCCATTGAGGCCTCTTACACAACACGAGTTGTGTTGTATCGCCATGTGTTTCTTGGTGTTGCGAGTGCTGGGAAGCACGCAGCTAAACGTGCTTGCGATGAGACTTTTTTCCCCAATCAGTTGAATTGCGCCCAGAATCTCAGCTCTGGGCCGAATAGGATATCCAAGTTGGAAAGAATTATTGAATCCTTGAATCCATTGCCTAGGTGATGTGAGTGTCAGAGAAACCTGTGACCTCCAGTATCAAACATTGTGAAAGACTGGGTTGTGAAGAATATATAGGGTGGGGATGATTGAAACCAATAAACATCAGTGCAATTCTGGGTGAATGATGCATTGGTGGAGGTGGGGGGCTGGGTTCTCCAATTTTGAGGCTATGTCTGGAGCATGTGACTAGTCTTACGACCAAAAAGTCGGCACCGCCCCCGCACCGATGCTCTGTCCGGTGGGGGGCTAGCAGCCCTGCCACGTAAAGCTTCCTTTACCTGCAGATATGGACGGAGAAATGCCGGGTCCGTGGCCCCGCATGCACACGGCGGCGACCAGCAGCGGTCACGCCTGCCGGATACTGACCCCTTGTAACCCTCTCCGCCACCCCCAGACTACCCCCCACCAGTCCCCCCAGCCCTGCCGAAGCCACCCCGGCCAGAGGAATAGCTCCCCCCCCCCCCCCCCCACCCCCCCTCTCCCTGACTGTGGCGCTATTGGACACAGTCCGCAGCCACCACGTGAGGTCCCCGAAAACTGTGTCCCACGCAGTCGGGAAGTAGGCCCATCGGGGGCGGAGCATCAGAGGAGGGCCTCAGGTGATGTCCTGAGGCCGTCCCAACGGTGTGTGGTATACTCAGCGATGGCGGCTTTTTTGAGGGGGCGGAGCATCCGAAAAACACGCCGCCTACGATTTCGGCGTCAAAACGGATTCTCTGACCAATTGCTGAACGCGATTTTGGCGTCGGCAATCGGAGAATCCAGCCCGACATCTTTCAAATGACATGTTCAGCCTAAGACCCAGCTGCTCTTTCAAATTGTGTAAAAGACCACATGGCACTACTCAAAAAATAACCCATGATATACTGACCAATATTTATCACTGAACCAACAGATTACCTGGTCATTTATCTCCTTATGCTAATTATTGGACCTACCGTGCACAATGTGGCTATCATGTTACAACAGTGAATACACTTCGAATATACTTCATTGACTTTGTCTGGAGATTGTAGAAGGCATTACATGTGTCGTGTTGGGTGTTCCGATATACAAACGAACCAACACGGTTGTAGATGGTACGACTCTGTTTTATTATTCTGTACAATAACAACTGTTAACTTCTGGCTGTGGTTCATACTTCACCAGCTAACCTGTGTACCCAGCCCTAGCACTAACTTAGAGAGGCACTCAGCATATAGTGTATGTCTGAGTGGCACGCTGTGAGCTCTGTGCTCTGAGCTATCTCCTGGTAGAGTGAGCAGGAACTGTGGTGTTCCCTGTTTTACAGTACGTGTGCTCTCACTGGTGATTGGCTGCGATGTTGCATGTGTGTTGATTGGTCCGTCTACCTGTCCATCAGTGTGTGTGTGATTGCACCATGATATGTTAATATGGGTATCATGACAACATGAAAGTAAGCTCTTACTTTTCATCCTGTTCTTGGTACTTCATACTCTTGATCTTAGACTAGTTTCACATTATTAATACTTCTGTTTTTTTCTGTAGCTGAAGATATTCAATTAGTTTGATGGAATAGTGCAAGGATCAGCCACAATTCACCTTGATGAGGCAAGAACATTTGTTTTATTCCTTTCTGGGATGTGGACATCACTAGCAAGGCCTGCATTTATTGCCCAACTCTAATTGCTCTTGAGAAGGTGGTGGTAAGCTGCCTTCTTGAATTTAATCGAGTGCCTTGCTGAGCCTTTCAGAGGCTAAAGTCGCCATAGTCCCAGGTGACCAAAGGGGAAGAGCTGACTGGTGGTGATTTAACCTGAGGATTACCACACCTCAGGCGAGGGGCAAGGTTGGGAAGGCGAGGCCTTCATGAATAACCTCAGCTGGTACGAGAATCGAACCCGCTCTGCTGGTCTTGCTCTGTACCATGAAACCAGTTTCTAGCTAACTGAGCTAAACCCATTTAGTTAAGAGGTTAGTTAAGAGCCAACCACATTGTTGTAGATCTTAAGTCACTTATGACCCCAGAGGGCAAGGATGGCAGATTTCCTGCCCTAAAGGACATTAGTGAACCATAGGGGTTTTTAAGACTATCCAACAATTTCATGGTTATTATTACTGAGACTTCGGCAGTAGGGTGGCACAGTGGTTAGCACTGCTGCCTATGGCGCTGAGGACCCGGGTTCGATCCCAGCCCCGGGTCACTGTCTGTGTGGAGTTTGCACATTCCCCCCCACAACCCAAAGATGTGTACGTTCAGTGGATTGGCCATGCTAAATTGCCCCGTAATTGGAAAAAATAATTGGATACTCTAAACTTATATTGAAAAAGATTTTTACTGAGACTAGCATCTGATTCCAGGATTTATTTAATTGAATTTAAATTACCCAGCTGCAATAAGGGGATTTGAATTATTGGTCCAGATCTTCCAGTCTCCGGGTCATCATTTGGATGTACGACCAAAGTGCACATCACTGCAGAAAGTCCTGCTGCCCAAGAGATTTGAACTTCCGATGGGCAATGCTGCTCCCTGGAACCCTCCAAAAATGTCTCTGACACTGAGTTAGAGTCAAAGACTTCTCACAGTTCCGCAGATAGTCATCTAGGAAATGTTGAACACATTAAAACCTTATCTAATATTTGGGTAAATACACAACTGGCCCCCCCAATCACCCGCACTGAGTCCCTGGCTATCCCTCCTGACTTCACCCTTCGACTATGCCTCAACACCCCAATTAGCCCTGACTTGACCCAACCTAACCACCCCTCCACACCACACTACACCCTGGGCAACATGACTAACCTCCAACCAGACATGACTACCAACCCAATACTCGACTACCCCCCACCAACCCAACATAACTACTCTAACCGAGACACCACCTCACCCACCAGCCAACCTACCCACTTGGCCCAGCTATCAGTTCACCCACTTGCCACTTCACCCACCCTAGTCAACCATTCAATGGTCCTTTAAACTTACCATACGGAAGCCAGGACCTTAAAAATGATGCTGTGTCCTGACTTTCCCTGACTCTCCACATTTCTGGGAAAGAGGGGCTCAGATAACCCAGAACAACATGTGGAGCAGCATTGAAGGCGGGGGAATGTTTCAGCAATGCGGCAATCTGACGATGATTGGCACTTTCTCAGATGATCTGAGCCCATGACTCCAGGCTTGTCCGCTATGCTATCAAAGTTCCCTATGCAGGTCAGATGGTTGCTGTATTAAATTTCCTGTTGTCCCCTTTATAGTGGTTAACATCTGCCTGGTGCTGTCAACATTCTGCCTGAGGATAGGTTAGAGAAAGTTCCCTCTATGGTTGACTATATCCTTTGTCCAAGATTGTCAAGTGTTGTCTGCATGGTTCATGGATGGTAGACCTCAGGTAAGTTGAAACATTTTAAAAACATTTTGAAGCGATGAATACCATGCTGAGTTAATTGATCTTAACTGTAGTCGTAATTAATACTTTATATCAGCCTTTAGGTTAGGCAATAAAAAAGTTAGACAGAGTCTTACCCTTGAACACTTCAGTCAACCCATCCCTTAATTGCTATTATATTAGCTTCCAATATGCAAAAGATTGTAGGAATAATAAATGTCATGTTTCAATGACACAGAATGTGGAATTTGGGCTGGAAGACGTAAAGTCTTTACAAGAAAGTAATTTATTCACAGAGTAAGCAGTTAAAACTATTAACCTTATGTTGTAGATAGATTAGTTGTGGATTAAAAATTATCCAATGGATTCTAGTCACTGATGTAGAATAAGCCGTTCAACTATCAAGATAAATATGACAACACCATCCAGAGCTTGTCGTTGGAGCTCTCCTTCCTGGTAAGAATGGGTGAGGAAAAGACATGCAGACTGTGGAGTTGCCAAGTTTGAGATGTAATGGATATATTGGATCCGTGGGCAGTCATTCCTCAACAAACAAAATGGAGAAATTTCAACAATTCATTGCCTGCTATGAGACAAGCGTTATCAACAATCCATGATGAAGTAGAGTTAGCATATTTGGCTCAATTACTTCCTCTACTTCATTAATTTTCAAATTTTCTTGCAGGCCTAGAGATCCTCCGTCTTCTGAAGGAAGACCGCGATCTGGAAAGGACCCTGCGGACCCCAACACATGGACCCGGCCATCGCCTCATCCGCAACCGCAATCCCAGAGACATCATCCACTTAGCGGCCTTCACCCCATCCACGCCGGAATGGTCTGGACATCCACCAACCTGTGAAGACAAACCGCAGCCCGACAGCGACCCGGAACGCTCGACCGCACAGACCCACCTATCGACACAGGAACCGCAAGCAAGGCAACAAATCCTCCATCCACACACCGACCAGAGTGAATAACCTCATTGGACACAACTATACCCTTAACACTGTATACTCTCACCGTCTCCCAGGCTCGAAGAGAAGCAGTCACTGCAGGAAGCATGGAAAACGTTCAGGCCTGTAGTGAGAGTGAAACAACACGGCCCCAAAGCCCCTCTGCCCAGCTTAATCCGAGCTAATGTCCAATCTCCAGAAAACAAGCTAGACGAACTTAAAGCCAGACTCACTTTTCAAAGAGAACTAATGGACTGCTGTGTGCTCTGTTTCATGGAGACATGGCTCACTCCTGCTTCGTCGGACTGTGCCCTACAACCAGAGGGCTTCTAAATCCACTGAATGGACCGTACGATGGCCTCAGAGAAGGCATGGGGAGGTGGGGTCTGCCTCCTAATCAACACCTCCTGGTGCCTAGATGTAGCAACACTGGCGAGTTTCTGCTCCCCGGACCTAGAATACCTGACGCTAAAATGCCGCCCCTACTACCTTCCACGGGAGTTCAGTTCCGTTATCCTGACGCGAGTGTACATCCGACCCCATGCGAACGAGAAAATCGCACTGGACGAAATATTCACCACCACAAATAGCCTTGAAACGAAACATCCCGAGGCCTTGTTCATTGTAGCTGGGGACTTCAATCAGGCCAACTTCAAGAGTGTACTACCAAGTTACCACCAACACGTCACCTGTTGCACCAGAGGCCCAAACATCCAGGACCACTGCGACACAAATATCAAACATGCGTACCGCTCTATCGCCTGCCCACACTTTGGCAAATCTGACCACAAGGCTGTGCTCCTGCTCCCGGCTTATAAGCAAAAACTGAAGCTGGAGAATCCGTCAAAGAAAGTCGTGCATTGTTGGTCTGAGGAATTGGATGATCTCCTATGGGACTGCTTAGAATCAGTGGACTGGTCAGTATTTAAAACTCTGGGACCAGCCTGAACGGGTACGCCACGACAGTAACTGACTTCATTAGTAAGTGTGTAGAAGACCATGTGCCAAAGAAGCAAATCCGTGTGTTTCCCAACCGGAAACCCTGGATGAACAGGGATAGCCACTGCTTGCTGAAGTCTAGGTCTGAGGCGTTTAAGTCAGGCAAGAAAGCCAGATATGATCTAAAAAAATCCATCAAAGGTGCCAAAAGACAGTACCAGACTAACCTCGAGTCCCAGGCTAGCCACACGGATCCCCGCCGTCTGTGGCAAGGTCTGCAAGACATAACGGGCTACAAGATGAAGGAATGTAAAATCGTTGGCTCCAATGCACCCCTCCCTGATGAGCTCAATGCATACTATGCCCGCTTTGAGCAAGAGGTCAGCGAAAGCGAGCCCTCCACCCAGAAGCCGCGGATGAACTTGTATCTTAGATCACCACTGCAGACGTCAGAGCAGCCTTCTTGAAGGTCAACCCACAGAAAGCCACTGGCTCGGATGGGGTACCCGGGCGAGCACTCAGGTCTTACGCAGATCAGCTGGCGGGGGTATTCGCAGACATCTTCAACCTCTCTTTACAACAATCTGAGGTCCCTATCTGCTTCAAGAAGACGGGTATCATCCCTGTACCAAAAAAAGGTCAAGCAGCGTGTCTTAATGACTATCGTCCAGTGGCTCTGACATCCATCATCATGAAGTGCTTCGAAAGGTTAGTCATGGCACGAATCAACTCCAGCCTCCCGGATTGCCTTGATCCACTACAGTTTGCCTACCGCTGCAACAGGTCCACAGCAGACGCCATCTCCATGGCCCTGCACTCTACCCTGGAACACCTAGATAACGAAGACACCTATGACAGACTCCTATTTATCGACTACAGCTCAGCCTTCAACACCATCATTCCTACAAAACTCATCTCCAAACTCCGTGGCCTTGGCCTCGGCTCCTCCCACTGCGAATCGATCCTGAACTTTCTAACCCACAGGCCACAATCAGTAAAGATGGGCAACAACACCTCCTCCACGATCGTCCTCAACACCGGTGCCCCACAAGGCTGTGTCCTCAGCCCCTACTATATTCCTTATACACCTATGACTGTGTGGCCAAATTCCCCTCCAACTCGATTTTCAAATTTGCTGATGACACCACCGTAGTGGGTCGGATTTCAAACAATGACGAGACAGAGTACAGGAATGAGATAGAGAATCTGGTGAACTGGTGTGACGACAATAATCTCTCCCTCAATATCAACAAAACGAAGGAGATTGTCAACGACTTCAGGAAGCCTAGTGGAGAACATGCCCCTGTCTACATCAATGGGAACAAAGTAGAAAGGGTCGAGAGCTTCAAGGTTTTAGGTGTACAGATCACCAACAGCCTGTCCTGGTCTCCCCATGCCGACACTATAGTTAAGAAAGCCCACCAACGACTCTACTTTCTCAGACTAAGGAAATTTGGCATGTCAGCTACGACCCTCACCAACTTCTACAGATGCACCATAGAAAGCATTTTTTCTGGTTGTATCACAGCTTGGTATGGAGCCTGCTCTGCCCAAGACCGCAGGAAACTACAAAAGGTTGTGAATGTAGCCCAGTCCATCACGCAAACCAGCCTCCCATCTATTGACTCTATCTATAATTCCCGCTGCCTCAGAAAGGCAGCCAGCATAATTAAGGACCCCACGCACCCCGGACATACTCTCTTCCACCTTCTTCCGTCAGGAAAAAGATACCAAAGTTTGAGGTCACTTACCAACCGATCAAGAACAGTTTCTTCCCTACTGCCATCAGACCTTTGAATGGACCTACCTCGTATTAAGTTGATCTTTTCTCTACACCTTGCTATAACGTAACATTATATTCTGCAGTCTCTCCTTCCTTCCCAATGTAGGGTATGAATTGTTTGTATAGCATGCAAGAAACAATACTTTTCACTGTATATTAATGCATGTGACAATAATAAATCAAATCAAATCCAATCAAATCAAATCAAATTAAGTGTTTGAATTGCAAAGCTACTTTTTGTAATTAACAGCTAATTACTATCTTGCATTCTTCTAAATGAAGATGTCATGAAGTGAAAGGCTTATACAAATTGTGCACAAGTGTCAGCCAACAGCCTCTGCAAAGACCTCACTTGTGGAAAGTGGATTTACTCTTAAACCAATCTTTTTAACACATGAGGTAAGAGATTGGGATGACCAGGAGGTAAGGCACCTTTACCAGAATAATGTAATGTCTACCAATTTGCACAGAGTGGGATGGGACCTATACTTAAGTAATGGATAAACTCAGCTGCCTCATTAACCTGGTATGTGCAAAGTCTTGAGTTTACACCACCTTGCCAGTTACATAGCACTGGCTACTTTTACAGGAGTCAATGATACATTTAAGCTTATTAGAACGACTAAAACATCTAGCTCCTCTGATGTCTTAGCAGAGTGTTTCTAACTCCAGATTGTTGTACCTCTCGCAGAGAGGTTTTGTTGAACTCTTGATGTCTCCTGAATTAGCATGGGTTTTCTTTGTCTGGGTGGGCTATCCTCAGATCTTTGTCACATAGTAGACCACGCTAATGTCAAACTTTGTGTTTAGGAGCGAAGGACATGTTAACAGTTTGGCTGTTCTGTCTCTGCTAATTGTATTGCTTCACAGCAACATCATCTGAAGACATGGGACCAGCTTCTATAGTATTCTAATGATGCCCAGTTCTACCTCTCCACTACCCTCTCAATCTCACCTTCTCTGTGTTGGCCAACCCTGCATCTAGCTTTAAATTGGCTAGTTGGTGACAATAGTTCTTGTTTGTGCAATCAATTACATTGGGCAGAAATCAATATGCTCACAGGGTCTAAATTCTAAAATATTTAATTGCTGTACAATACATACAGACCAAACAATTCTTGCCTTGATCTGGAAAACAGAAATGTGGTTTGGAACTCTTCTGGTTCAATGGCTACCTCTTTTGCATTTATACTAAAGTAGCTTGCTTTTAACAAGAACCAGAAAGCCATCCTGTTAATAGACGTAGGTACTGTTCCCTGTTACACACTGTACACAAAGATTATTCAGTATTTTAGGAAAAATGTATAGCAGTACAAAACATCCTGGCTACTTTAACAGAATCCATCCCATTAGTCAACAATAATTTTCCAGTAGAGGGCGAGGCTAGACTGCGACACGCAGTACAAGGTTTGTGACAAACTCATTCTTTAATGGTCATATTGCTTTTGCTAGCCACAAAGTCTATGCTGTAAACTGCAATAACCTCCAATGAAAGCCAAAAATCTTTTTCTTAAATCCATACCCTCGTCACCAATTCTATTCTTCTCCAGCAACCGTCTCGTGTTCACTGTCCATAGCCTCTCCAACTCTCTTTTCCTTTTAAGACCGTTTTAAAATCTAGCCCTTTGATACATCTTTGATAAAGACACCCCTCCTATTATATCATTCTGTACTTCAGTGTCCACTTCTGTCAGACTCTGCTTCTGTTCAATATTTATATTTATACAGGGCCTTTTAACGTACAAGACCAAACCAAGTGCTTCACAGGTGCATTGTAAAATAAAATGTCACCGAGTCACATAGGTCAGATGACCTATCCTGGGGTGGCACAGTGGTTAGCACTGCTGCCTCACAGTGCCAGGAACCCGTGCTCTATTGCAGCCTCGGGTGACTGTGTGGAGTTTGCATATTCTCCCCATGATGGTGTTGTTTCCTCCGGGTGCTCCGGTTTCCTCCCTCAGTCCAAAGATGTGCAGGTTAGGTAGATTGGCCATGCTAAATTGCCCCTTAGTGTCCAAAGATGTGCAGGTTAGGTGAGATTATGGGGATAGGGTGGGGAAGTGTGCCCAGCTAGTGTTTTCTTTCGGAGAGTTCGGTGCTCTTTCGGTACAAGGTTGATGGGCCAAATGGCCTCCTTCTGTACTTTAGGAATTATATGATCAAAAGCTTGGTCAAAGAAGTAGATTTTTAAAAAAATGTCTTAAGGGACGAAAGCAAGGTCAAGCGTCAGAGGGGTGTAGTGAGTGTACTGCAGACCTTGGATGTGGATGACAAATGATGGAGCAATTATAATTTGGGGTACACAAAAATCCAGATTTAGAACAGTGCAGATATGTTGTAGGGCAATGGGGTTTGAATTTTCAATGCTGAAGGTGCTATGTAAATGTAAGTTGCTGTTGTCTATACTTAGCTCTTCAATCCACCTAACCTACACATCTTTGGACTGTGGGAGGAAACTGGTGCACCTGGAGGAACCCCATGCTGTCATGGGGCGAACATGCAAACTCTACACAGTCACCCTCGGCTGGAATCGAACTCGGGTCCCAGGCGCTGTGAGGCCAAACCTTCAGGGACAACCATGCCTCAGCAAGTCCTAATATTAACGGGACACTTCCTTTATTGGATTGGATTGGATTTGTTTATTGTCACGTGTACCGAGGTACAGTGAAAAGTATTTTTCTGCGAGCAGCTCAACAGATCATTAAGTACATGGGAAGAAAAGGGAATAAAAGAGAATACATAATAGGGCAACACAAGGTATACAATGTAACTACATAAGCAACGGCATCAGATGAAGCATACAGAGTGTAGTGTTAATGAGGTCAGCCCATAAGAGGGTCATTTAGGAGTCTGGTAACAGCGGGGAAGAAGCTGTTTTTGAGTTTGTTCGTGCGTGTTCTCAGACTTCTGTATCTCCAGTGCAATAGAGTATTTATATAGGTTATGCTGAAGTTACTGGTGAGCAAAACCTATAATTAAATATTTTGTGTATGTAGGATTTGCGTTGGCAAATCAACTTTTTCTTTCTTATCATGTTGTGTAACATCAACATGAGTGCACACAAGACATTAGACTTTCTGTCTCTTTGAGAATTATATGTTTTCGAAGAAGAGTTTTACCCTGGGACCTTGCTGCTTTTATTAGCTCTCTGACTCATTAACACAGGCATTAGAAAGCATTGCTCTACAGGAGTGCTTCAACATGTTCTCAGAAGCAAGATTAACAGAATAAATCTTCGCTAAAATAGTTGTCATTGTGCACTTTAACAAACTACCCATTGTGGTGGTCAGTGAATTGGGATTATTCAGGATGTTGTATTACCCCACCACCTGCTGGTTGCTAATTTCCTGGTAACATTGTGTGGTTGTCAGTGCTTTCAGTTTGTTAAACAGTGCTACTCAATAATGTTTTCTACGGGACTGTAACACTGGCTAAGGTTTTGCAACATGCTGCAAGTGGCATGTTGTGACATAGGCCTCCATGTGAAATCTGGTAAATAATCAATGGGGTGGATTCTGCCGCCCTGCCTGCCACAAGAACGCCACGGGCGAGAGCCGATAATGGAGAAATCCATTGACCTCGAGCGGGTAGCCAGGCGGACGCGGACGGACAATCCCGCCCAATATTTGGAGAACATGAATTTAGCACATCTTAGGACATTCCAAATTGTTTTGCTGACAGAGAAGTACATTTGAAAGTGTTGCGACACGGGTCAGTTTGCAGCCAGCAAGATCCAACAAACAGCAGTGGGATGTTACCAGATAAACTATTTGGTTAGACCTAAGAAATAATACAAGTGTCATATTATACAATTGAGTGTAGGCACCATCTCGTGGGAAAGGGACTTGCAAGGAAATAGTAGAAAAACGCTAGAATTATAGAATAATGAGGAAATATAATTATCCTATTATGGACAGGGTAGTATAAAGGCAGAGGGGGATAAGAGCTTCTCTGTTCAGGGAGGAAGGGGTGAGGACAGATGTGCGGGAAACTGGTCAGGCACAGTTGAGGGCCCTGTCAACCAGAGTTGGGGGGGGGGGGGAGAGCAAATCCTCGACTGAGGAAAAAGGAAGACTCGTCAGAAGTGCCATTGTGGAAGGTGGCATTATTGGAACAGATATGATGGAATGGAGTCTTACAGGAAGCAGGATGTGGGTAGCTGTGGAAGTCACTGGGCTTGTAGTGAATATTGGTAAGCAGTGTCAGTGATGGACCATGTGAGGTTAGAGAGGGGTGAAGATTGGAAGCAAAAGTGATTCATTTTCCAAGTCCAAATGAGAGCATGAGGCGGCACTGACACAGTCATTGATTTACCAGAAAAAGAGTTGCGGGAAGTGCCATTTTCGAAGAAGAAGAATATTGGGCTTGAATCGTTAACTCTGTTTCTCGCTCCATAGATGCTGCCAGGCCGACAGAGATTTTCCAGCATTTCCTGTTTTTATTTCAGATTTCCAGCCTCGGCAGTATTTTGCTTTGTACTCAATGAGTATTTTACAGCTGTCTTTACCGAAGGAAAAGATGCTGCCAAATTCAGAGTGAAAGAGGAGATAGCTGAAGTCCTGACTGTGCTGACATTGAAAAGACGAGGAATTAGAATTGCTGACTTTACTTAACGTTGATAAGTCACCTGGACCAGATCAGGTACACCCGGGTATAGTGAAGGAAGTAAGGGAGGAGGCACCATAATCATCCCCCTTCTTTAGATACAGGGATGGTGTCAGTGGACTGGAGGAAAATGGTACATGAATAAACCCAGTAACCACAGGCAAGTCAATTTAACCTCGGAAATGCTGTTATAAACAATAATACAGGACAAATTTAACAGTCATTTGGAAAAATGTGGTTTAGTTAAGGAAAGCCAACACTGTTTTAAGGTAAATTGTGTTTAACTGATATGAGGTTTTTTTTTCTCAGGAGACAACAGAGAGGGTTAATGAGGGCAATGTGGCTAGTTTGATGTACATGTTCTTCCATAGCCAGGTAGTCAGCAAAGTTAAATCTCGTGGAATAAAGGGACAATTGCAGCATGGAAATGAGGTTGGTTGAATGACAGCAAACAGAGATTAGTATTAAACGGTTGTCTTTCAGACTGAGGGAAGGTTCCACAGGGTTCAGTATCAGAATCACTGCTCCTCTTAATCTATATTTATGATGTTGAGTTGGTTGCACGGGGCACAATTTCAAAACTTTACAGATGACACAAAACTTGTGCACTGTGAGGAGGATGGTGATAGATTTCAAAAGGACATTGGCAGAGTGCTGGAATGCAGGGACACATGCCTGATCACATTTAATGAAGGGACATGTGAGGTGGTGCATTTTTGATTGGAAGAATAAGGAATGAAGAGGATCATTTGGGCATCCTTAGATAGGGGAGAGTATATAGCAACCATTTGAAAAACCTACAGTTCCACCATTTTACTGGAGAAGTTGAATTTCAGACTATGGAATTGCCATGTTTAACAGATATCACAAGGACACAGTGTGTCGCTGAGAAGCCAGTTTTCAGGCAGAGAAACTGCATATGTTACAATTCAAGGTATATTCTACAACGTGTAACAAGGTACCATTGTGATGGCCCCAGTATGTCTGCTGATAGCAAAAGGGAGCTGATTTAAGGGCTACCCCCAGATATAGGCCCACCAAAATCACTAATTGCAAGACAACATTCGTGCCTTTGTAATGATTGGATGACTTAATTAAGCATGCGGGCCTTTGATATGATCGGTTAAGTATTCTCATATACTATGCATGATGTAACCTTAATCAATAGTCATGATTGGATATAGATAACTAGTAACGAATGATTGGTAAATGCCAATTTCTTGTAATTGAATCTCAAAGTATAACTTCTGTACCATTCTTGAACCTGGACCTTTTGGTGTCCTAATTAGAATACCGAGAGCCCCAGCTATAGCTTGTAAATAAAGACTAGTTTTTAATTCCCAAGAATCTTCGTCTGGTCCCTCATGAGAGTGAAGGTGAAGTACAGTACAGTCAAATAGCTGTATATTTTTGCACTCAAACAAGGAGAGACAATATAAAATAAAGGATGCAATTTCATAGAGAGTGCAGGATCTGAGGGATTTGGGGGTTTATGTGTACAAATCGTTGAAGATGTCGGGGCAGCTTGAGAAAGCTGTTAATAAGGCTGATGGGACACTGAGCTTTACAAATGGAGGCAAAGAGTAGAAAAGCAAGGAGGTTATGGTGAACCTTTATAAAACACGGTTCAGCCTCGATTGATGTCCAGAGTTGGGCACAATACATTTTAGGAAGGATGTGAAAGAATTATCGAGAATGCAGAAAGGATTTATGAGTATGGTTCCAGGGTGGAGAGGCTTCAGTTACGAGGATAGAATGGAGAAGGCAAAGCATGTTTCCTTGCAAGGGAATGTTGAGAGCAAATTTGATAGAAGTGCTCAAAATCATAAGGGGTGTGGACAGAGTAGTTGGGGAGACAGTTGTAGGGAAAAACTAGAACCAGAGGACACCATCTAAAGGGGTGATCCTTTAAACCAAAGATGAGGAGGAATTTCTTCAGCCAGAGGGTGGTGAATCCGTGGAACTCTTTGCCACAGAAGGCTGTGGAGGTCAAATCACTGAGTGTCTTTAAGAAGGAGGCAGATAGGTTCTTGATTAATAAGGGGACCAGGGGTTATGGGGAGAAGGCAGCAGAATGGGGATGAGAAAATAACAGGCATGCTTGAATGGCGGAGAAGACTCAATGAGTCGAGTGGCCTAATTCTGCTCCTATGTGTTATGGTCTTATGGCTTTCAAAATAGAATTGGGTCATTTATCTGAAGAGAAAAAAGTTGCGGGGCTACAGTGGGTCTAGCTGAGTTGCTCTTGTAGAAGCAACCAGACAACCTCTTCTGTGCAGTCACCATCCTATAATTCTAGGCTGCTTATGATGTCGGTTGTTGGTCAGGGCATCAGGAGAACACCTCCATTTTGAAATTGGGCCGTGCAATGTAACCTCCTCTTTGGTGCACATGTGCAATTTGTTTATGTGAACAGTCTCTTCTAGTTATTTTTCATGGCTGCACATGCACAGTGGAATAGCAGCTGACTTTGTGTGTAGCCTGGGCGGTGATGTGTTGGGTAGGCTGGGTCGATGTGGATTGCGCTTGATGCAGTGTAGCGAGAGACAGACCTCCAACACTTGATAAGATGCAACACGATTTTATTTAACATCTAAACTATTACACATGTTCAACTGTGGGTTGACACTATGCTGACTTGACTGGAGACCTGATACTAGCCTAACCAGACTTACTGGCTACCACATGGTGTTTGCACTGGCCAGCTCACTAACTCTGACTGTCTCAGAGGCTGGGTCCCGAGTGAGCGGGAAAACTGGTGCCCTCTGGCTTTATAGTGGTCGTGTCCTATCTGGTGATTGGCTGCTCCGTTCTGTGTGCTTACTGGTCATCCTGTGCGTCAATCACTGCCTGTCTGCACTCCACTGTATACATAGATGTATATTATGACATCTCCCCCCTTTTTTTTTTGGTTCTGTATTGTGTGTGTTGAGATAATAAATATTAAGGTGCATGTGCGTGTCGAGTATCCCTCTATTCCCATCCTATTCATGTATTTGTCAAGATGCCCCTTAAATGTCACTATCGTCCCTGCTTCCACCATCTCCTCAGGGAGCGAGTTCCAGGCACCCACTACCCTCTGTGTAAAAAACTTGCCTCGTACATCTACTCTAAACCTTGCCCCTCGCACCTTAAACCTATGCCCCCTAGTAATTGACCCCTCTACCCTGGGGAAAAGCCTCTGACTATCCACTCTGTCTATGACCCTCATAATTTTGTAGACCTCTATCAGGTCGCCCCTCATCCTCCGTCGTTCCAGTGAGAACAAACCGAGTTTATTCAAACGCTCCTCATAGCCAATGCCCTCCATACCAGGCAACATTCTGGTAAATCTCTTCTGCACCCTCTCTAAAGCCTCCACATCCTTCTGGTAGTGTGGCGACCAGAATTGAACACTATACTCCAAGTGTGGCCGAACTAAGGTTCTATACAGCCGCAACATGACTTGCAAATTCTTATACTCAATGCCCCGGCCAATGAAGGCAAGCATGCCGTATGCCTTCTTGACTACTTTCTCCACCTGTGTTGCCCCTTTCAGTGACCTGTGGACCTGTACACCTAGATCTCTCTGACTTTCAGTACTCTTGAGGGTTCTACCATTCACTGTATATTCCCTACCTGCATTACACATTCCAAAATGCATTCCCTCACATTTGTCCGGATTAAACTCCATCTGCCATCTCTCCACCCAAGTCTCCAAACAATCTAAATCCTGCTGTATCCTCTGACAGTCCTCATCGTTATCTGCAATTCCACCAACCTTTGTGTCGTCTGCAAACTTACTAATCAGACCAGTTACATTTTCCTCCAAATCATTTATATATACTACAAACAGCAAAGGTCCCAGCACTGATCCCTGCAGAACACCACTAGTCACAGCCCTCCAATTAGAAAAGCATCCTTTCATTGCTACTCTCTGCCTTCTATGACCTAGCCAGTTCTGTATCCACCTTGCCAGCTCACCCCTGATCCCGTGTGACTTCACCTTTTGTACTAGTCTACCATGAGGGACCTTGTCAAAGGCCTTACTGAAGTCCATATAGACACCATCCACTGCCCTACCTGCATCAATCATCTTTGTGACCTCCTCGAAAAATTCTATCAAGTTAGTGAGACACGACCTCCCCTTCACAAAACCATGCTGCCTCTCACTAATACGTCCATTTGCTTCCAAATGGGAGTAGATCCTGTCTCGAAGAATTCTCTCCAGTAATTTCCCTACCACTGACGTAAGGCTCACTGGCCTGTAGTTCCCTGGATTATCCTTGCTACCCTTCTTAAACAGAGGAACAACATTGGCTATTCTCCAGTCCTCCGGGACATCACCTGAAGACAGTGAGGATCCAAAGATTTCTGTCAAGGCCTCAGCAATTTCCTTTCTAGCCTTCTTCAGTATTCTGGGGTAGATCCCATCAGGCCCTGGGGACTTATCTACCTTACTATTTTCCAAGACGCCCAACACCTCGTCTTTTTGGATCTCTATGTGACCCAGGCTATCTACACACTCTTCTCCAGACTCAACATCTTCCAATTCCTTCTCTTTGGTGAATACTGATACAAAGTATTCATTTAGTACCTCGCCCATTTCCTCTGGCTCCACACATAGATTCCTTTGCCTATCCTTCAGTGGGCCAACCCTTTCCCTGGCTACCCTCTTGCTTTTTATGTACGTGTAAAAAGCCTTGGGATTTTCCTTAACCTTATTTGCCAATGACTTTTCGTGACCCCTTCTAGCCCTCCTGACTCCTTGCTTAAGTTCCTTCCTACTTTCCTTATATTACACAGGCTTCGTCTGTTCCCAGCCTTTTAGCCCTGACAAATGCCTCCTTTTTCTTTTTGACGAGGCCTACAATATCTCTCGTTATCCAAGGTTCCCGAAATTTGCTGCATTTATCCTTCTTCCTCACAGGAACATGCCAGTCCTGAATTCCTTTCAACTGACCCTTGAAAGCCTCCCACATGTCAGATGTTGATTTACCCTCAAACATCCGTCCCCAATTTAGGTTCTTCAGTTCCTGCCTAATATTGTTATAATTAGCCTTCCCCCAATTTAGCACATTCACCCTAGGACCACTCTTATCCTTGTCCACCAACACATTAAAACTTACTGAATTGTGGCCACTGTTCCCGAAATGCTCCCCTTCTGAAACTCCTACCACCTGGCCGGGCTCATTCCCCAATACCAGGTCCAGTACAGCCCCTTCTCCTAGTTGGACTGTCTACATATTGTTTTAAGAAGCCCTCCTGGATGCTCCTTACAACCTCTGCCCCGTCTAAGCCCCTGGCACTAAGTGAGTCCCAGTCAATATTGGGGAAGTTGAAGTCTCCCATCACCACAACCCTGTTGTTTTTACTCTTTTCCAACATCTGTCTACCTATCTGCTCCTCTATCTCCCGCTGGCTGTTGGGAGGCCTGTAGTAAACCCCCAACATTGTGACTGCACCCTTCTTATTCCTGATCTCTACCCATATAGCCTCACTGCCCTCTGAGGTGTCCTCCCGTAGTACAACTGTGATATTCTCCCTAACCAGTAGCGCAACTCCGCCACCCCTTTTACTTCCCCCCCTATCCCGCCTGAAACATCTAAATCCTGAAATGTTTATCTGCCAATCCTGCCCTTCCCTCAACCAGGTCTCTGTAATGGCAACATCATAGTTCCAAGTACTAATCCAAGCTCTAAGTTCATCTGCCTTACCCGTAATGCTCCTTGCATTAAAACATATGCACTTCAGGCCACCAGACCCGCTGTGTTCAGCAACTTCTCCCTGTCTGCTCTGCCTCAGAGCCACACTGTCCCTATTCCCTAGTTCTCCCTCAATGCTCTCACCTTCTGACCTATTGCTCCCGTGTCCACCCCCCTGCCATACTAGTTTAAACCCTCCCATGTGACACTAGCAAACCTCGCAACCAGGATATTTATGCCTCTCCAGTTTAGATGCAACCCGTCCTTCTTATATAGGTCACACCTGCCCCGGAAGAGCTCCCAGTGGTCTAGATAACGGAACCCCTCCCGGATGCCAAAAGGCATCCGGTTGTAGCAGTAGCGACCGAATGGGGTATTGAATGAGCACAGCTTGCAACTGGATGCATCCAGCTGTATTTGCCAGAACCCCTTGGAGGCGTCCAGCTTCATAAAGAGTTTGGCATGAGCTCTCTCGCTGGTCAACTCCTCTCGTTTTGGTATCGGGCAATGTTCCCTCATGATGTTGCGGTTTATATCCTTGGGGTCGATGCAGATTCGAAGCTCCTCTGACGGCTTCTTGACGCAGACCATGGAGCTGAACCAGTCCGTGGGTTCTGTGACCTTTGAAATGATGCCCTGGTCCTGGGGGTCCTGTAACTGCTGCTTGAGGCGGTTCTTGAGGGGTGCCGGCACCCGACGTGGTGCGTGGATCACAGTGGTGGCGTTTGGTTTGAGCAGGATTTTTTATCGGTATGAGAGTGTGCCCATTCCGTCGAACACGCTGTGGTACTGCGTGATGATGTCATCAATTTCAGCCTGGAAGTTCTCATCAGGTGAGGCCATCTGAGGATGACATGGTGTGGACTCGCTGAACCAAGTTCAGGAGTTTGTAGGCCCGAGCACCGAGCAGGGATGCTCTGTCAGGTCCCACAATCTCAAATCGCAGTGTCACTTTAAATGACTTATTGGAAACTCCGAGTTGGCATGAGCCACTGGCAGCTATGGCATTGCCATTGTAGTCAAGGAGCTGGAAGGCCGGTGGAAGAATGCTTGGTCTGACGCAGATGGTGTCAAGATCGGATTTGGAGATGAGGTTCGTCGATGCGCCGGTGTCCAGTTTGAACCTGATGCGGGCCTTGTTGACTGTGAGGACAGCATACCATTCGTCGTCGGGATCCATGCTGAGGATCGGAAGGTGCTTCGCTGTCTTGGAGAAAGGCAGCGCATGCTTCGTAATGATGCCCACCCGGTATGGAGATTTGAGGCACGCAGCATCAGGATCTGTTGGGCTGTCTGGGTTGGAGTCTGGCATGGCTTGCTGTATTGAACAGATGCTTCTGCGCCGAGGCTGGGATCGCTGGATGCTGGGCAGTGGAGCAGATCTGCAAAGGGCTGCGTAGTGGCCAAGCTTGCCACACTGTAGACACCGTCGTGATTTTGCCAGACATTGCCGCTTTAAATGTGCGGAGCCACAATTCGGACACGTCATGATGCCAACGTCAGCGTGTTCCGTGCGCCATCGCGCAAGCGCAGTGCGGTCAAACAACGTACGCACCTGTACAGTCAGGTCGTCGGTCTCGCCGTCCCCTCGGTCGTGGCGCGCATGCGCAGGGTCCCCGGAAAAGCGCGCGAAATGGCTACTCTTGTCGATACTTAGGCCCTGCATTTGTGCGATGGCCTGCACCCGTTCCGCCTCGTGGGAGGTTAGCTTTGCCGTTTCTGCCGCCCTGATGTGGGAGTACCGATTGTTAGCATGTTCGTGGAGAACGCACGTTTCGATGGCGATGGTGAGGGTGAGCTGCTTGACTTTCAGGAGCTGCTGGCGAAGGGAATCGGAGTGGACCCCGAAAACGATCTGATCCCGGATCATGGAATCAGTGGTCGAGTCATAGTTACATGACTGCGCGAGGATGCGGAGATGGGTCAGAAAGGATTGAAAAGGTTCATCCTTACCCTGAAGCCTCTGCTGGAAAACATACCGTTCAAAGCTCTCATTCACCTCAATGTCGCAGTGGCTGTCGAACTTCAGTAGGACTGCTTTAAATTTTGTCTTGTATTCGCCTTCAGCGAATGTAAAGGAGTTGTAGATGTGGATGGCGTGGTCCCCGGCTGTGGAGAGGAATAGTGCGATCTTCCTGGCATCCGATGCTGCCTCGAGGTCGGTGGCTTCTAGATAGAGTTGGAACTTTTGTTTGAAGATCTTCCAATTGGAACCGAGGTTGCCGGCGATGAGGGGCTGCGTAGAAGGGCGGATGTTTTCCATGTCACCGGATGGCTGTTTGCTGGTCAACGCGGATTCACTCAAGGTAGGTCCGTCAATTTTCAGCATTACTCACTGATACCATGATGTGTTGGGTAGGCTGGGTCGATGTGGACTGCACTTGATGCAGTGTAGCGAGAGACAGACCTCCAACACTTGATAAGACGCAACATGATTTTATTTAACATCTATACTATTACACATGTTCAACTGTGGGTTGACACTATGCTGGCTTGACTGGAGACCTGATACTAGCCTAACCAGACTTACTGGCTACCACATGGCGTTTGCACTGGCCAGCTCACTAACCCTGACTGTCTCAGAGGCTGGGTCCCGAGAGAGTGGGAAAACTGGTGCCCTCTGGCTTTATAGTGGTCGTGTCCTGTCTGGTGATTGGCTGCTCTGTTCTGTGTGCTTATTGGTCATCCTGTGTGTCAATCACTGCCTGTTTGCGCTCCATTGTATACATAGATGTATATTATGACAGGCAGGGCCTTTCAGCTTGCTGCTGTCACATTGTTCAGAATGGCAATTCTGTAGAAGTGTCATTTGGGACTCAAAACTCTCTACAGGTGTGGCCAGAACTTCTGGGTTTATCCAGCATTTTCTGCTTTTAGTTCAGATTTCCAGCAGTATTTTGCTTTAATCTGTTGGGGGCTATTGGTGCCATGGGATCTTTATGTCCAGCTGAGAAGGTTAAAACATGACATTTTCACAGCTCACCTGATACTGCACTGATACATTAGTCTAGATTATGTACCTGAGTCTCTGCAATGAGGCCTGAACCCTTGACACTCTGACGTGGAAGTGAGAGTGTTACCTCTGAGCCATGGTTGACAACTGGCACTTCACCACAGGAAGAGAAACAAAAAAATAACGCCACAATACAGTAATAATGGCACAGGTGTGTATCTTGTATGTAGGTTGTAAACATAAAGCAGGAGGGGAACGGTGAGCAGGATTTTCAAAGAACCACAGAATTAAGATCCGGTGTGGACGGCGGAAAGTAAAAATCCTTGTCCCAGTGGTTTCTTTGGGATCCCATCCCCTCTGTGACAATTTCAAATTTTGAAATGCTGTGGACAGTGGGAGCAGACAACCCAGGAGCCTGCTTCAATCAGCAAGGCAGAAGCGGCCACAAACATGGCTGCCACTTGCCTTTCCCACTGGGTCTAGGCAGGCAGCTCCCACCTCGTGGAAGCGCTCGGTATCTCTACTGTACGCCGAGCTCACCTCTAGGCCAATTAGACCATTTACATTTTAAAATTGGAATGCAGAAACGATGCAGCTTGGGGCTCATCTCTCTACATGGATGAACGAAGGTGGGTTAGATGGACACCTCCTGTGGTCACATTGAAGGAAGAATGTTCAGATAGAGATTGGTATTTACTTGTGTAGCTGGCAGTTTAGCCTCGGCCATCACTATCTTTCTGCACTGCATGATTCGATAAAGCTCTTCATTTCTCTGACTCTGGTGCTTTGCGTAACCCCTTCTCTTTTGTTCGCCATTGGCTGCTGTGCCTTTGTCCACCTGGATAAACTCTGGGATTCCTTTTCTAAAGCGCTCAGCCTCTCCTTTAAAACCCGCCAACCTATTTGGTGACCCCTCTTAAAAATCTCCTTTTAGCTCTGCATCCATTTTGTTTGCCCCCTGCACCTTTTGTGAAGAACACTGTAACGTTATTTTCTAGCTAGCTTAAAAGCACCACATAAACGTGGGTTATTATTGTTCAATAAATGGGACAGTAACCCTGCCAATTGCAATATAAATGTTGAATTTGTGTACAAATTTCATGCTGAATATGGCATGTGCAAAATTGTTAAAGAAATCTTTTTTATTTATTAGATATTCTGGCAGAAGCTGCTTTTTCCAAACCGTACCGAAAACCATCAGTTGTATCTCCATGGTGCTAAAAATAGGGGTGTGAACTGATGCAAGCTAAACCTCATGCAACATTAATATGTAGATGAAGGCAGAGTCCGCAGTGTAATGGGGCCACATGGGCCAGACGATTGCAGAAACTATTCAATATGCATAAGTCAAGTTGAGGCTGATCTGCCACTTTTTTTATAAAAAGGAAGACCATCCTGGTGAAGAAAAAAAGATTATCATAGAATTTACATTGCAGAAGGAGGCCAATCAGCCCATCCAGTCTGCACCGGCTCTTGGAAAGAGCACCCTATCCAAGGTCAACACCTCCACCCTATCCCCATAACCCAGTAACCCCACCCAACACTAAGGGCAATTTTGGACACTAAGGGCAATTTATGATGGCCAATCCACCTAACCTGCACATCTTTGGACTGTGGGAGGAAACCGGAGCAAACCCACGCACACACGGGGAGGACGTGCAGACTCCGCACAGACAGTGACCCAAGCCGGAATCGAACCTGGGACCCTGGAGCTGTGAAGAAATTCTGCTATCCACAATGCTACCGTGCTGCCCCAAAACAAACCAATTATTCCAAAGAACAAATGAACTGTGACACTGAACGAAAAAGAGCTGGAAGCTGGTGAATGTAGCCACATTCAAAGCAACTTTTAACTTCAAATGTATAGGGATATTAATGGAACACAGTGTGGTAGTATGCATTAGGGGTCATGTGGGACTGTGAAGCCATGATGCTATTGGCTGACAGATCCCGGGTCCTGGTTGGCTGTTGATCCCTAGCTCAGCCCTGAAGGCGGAGTATAAGAACCTGGGCTTCTCCCCGCAGCTCCAGTCTGTTGCTGAACTGCGGGGAACAAGTCACGCTTAATAAAGCCTCATCGATTTCATCTCTATTCGTCTCTCTCGTAAGTCATTGTGCGCTACAATTTATTAAGCGTGCTTAAAGGACTATGGAGCTCAGGATCGCCCCGGAATGCCTGCGGATCAACCCCCACGCAGTGAACGCGGCAGCAGTTTTTAAACACTGGCAGGCTTGTTTCGAAGGCTACCTCCGAACGGCCCCCGGCCGGATCACAGAAGACCAGAAACTACAGGTCCTGCACTCAAGGGTAAGCCCGGAAATTTACCCTCTCATAGAAGACGCAGAGGATTTCCCGACGGCGCTCGCAGCACTAAAGAGCGTCTACGTTCGTCCAGTGAACCAGGTCTACGCACGCTACCAACTCGCAACGAGACGGCAAAGTCCCGGAGAATCACTAGAAGAGTTCTACGCCGCGCTGCTAATTTTGGGACGGGGCTGCGGCTGCCCGCCGGTAAACGCGACGGAACACACGGACATGTTAATTCGCGATGCGTTTGTGGCAGGTATGAACTCTCCCCAAATCCGCCAAAGACGTTTAGAAAAAGAGTCGCTAGGACACTCAGAGGCACGGGCCATCGCAGCTTCCCTAGATGTGGCCTCGCAAAACGCCCGCGCCTACGGCCCCGACCGCGCGGCAGCCCCTTGGGCTCCGTGGACCCCCGTCGCGACAAACCCCCCTCCCCCCCTCCCTCACAGGCTTGCGCGGTTAAGGCGCTAGACCATCCCGGAGGGGCCCGTTGCTATTTCTGCGGGCAGGCGAAACACCCCCGGCAGCGCTGCCCGGCCCGCGCAGCGACTTGCAAGAGCTGCGGGGAAAAGGGCCATTTCGCGGCTGTGTGCCGGTCCCGGGGGGTCGCCGCTGTCCCCGGAGAAGAAAGAGTCCAGCGCATCCCAAACGCTCCCCAACCCCCCCAGCGCCCCATGTGCGACCCGCTGGGGGGTCACAAAATGGCGCCGCCATTTTGGGTCACAGCCACCACGAGGGGAGGATGGGCGCCACCATCTTGTGACCCCCCAGCCATGTGCGATGCATGGGGGCGGCCATTTTGTCCACCCCCGACCATGTGCGATCCGTGGGGGCGGCCATCTTGTCCACCCCCAGCCGCGTGCGATTCATGGATGCCGCCATCTTGGATGACAACAAAGGACCCCAGCATCGACGGCTCCACGGGGTCCGAAGAAGACGCTGAGACACCACGACCACATCTGGCCTCGGTGACGCTGGATCAAGCACGGCCCCGGACGCTCCAGACGACGACAACAACGGTGCTGATCAATGGACACGAGACACCTTGCCTGATCGACTCCGGGAGCACCAAAAGCTTCATCCACCCCGACACGGTAAGACGCTGTTTTTTGACCATCCGTCCGCATCAAAGCGGATATCGCAAAGGCCACGATGCGCGCCATCGACGAGTCCCTCCCCTTCCAGGTCGAGAGTGACGCCTCCGATGTAGCTCTAGCGGCCACCCTTAACCAAGCGGGCAGACCCGTGGCCTTCTTCTCCCTAACCCTCCACGCCTCAGAAATCCGCCACTCCTCAGTGGAAAAGGAAGCCCAAGCCATAGTGGAAGCTGTGCGACATTGGAGGCATTACCTGGCCGGCAGGAGATTCACTCTCCTCACTGACCAACAGTCGGTAGCTTTCATGTTCGATAATGCACAGCGGGGCAAAATTAAAAATGACAAGATCTTAAGGTGGAGGATCGAGCTCTCCACCTTCAACTACGAGATCTTGTACCGTCCTGGAAAGCTGAACGAGCCGTCCGATGCCCTATCCCGCGGCACATGTGCCAACGCACAAATAGACCGTCTCCAAACCCTCCACGAGGACCTCTGCCACCCGGGGGTCACTCGGTTCTACCATTTTATAAAGTCCCGCAACCTCCCCTACTCCGTGGAGGAGGTCCGTACTGTCACCAGGAACTGCCACATCTGCGCTGAGTGCAAACCGCATTTTTTCAGGCCAGATAGAACGCACCTGATCAAGGCTTCCCGCCCCTTTGAACGCCTCAGTCTGGATTTCAAAGGGCCCCTCCCCTCCACCGATCGAAACACATACTTCCTGAACATGGTGGACGAGTACTCCCGTTTCCCTTTCGCCATCCCCTGCCCCGACATGACAGCGGCCACAGTTATTAAAGCCCTTAGCACTATATTCACACTGTTCGGTTGCCCCGCATATATCCATAGCGACAGGGGGTCCTCCTTCATGAGTGACGAGCTGCGCCAGTTTCTGCTCAGCAAGGGCATAGCCTCGAGCAGGACGACCAGCTACAACCCCCGGGGGAACGGGCAAGTAGGGAGGGAGAACGGCACGGTCTGGAAGGCCGTCCTACTGGCCCTACGGTCCAGGGATCTCCCATTTTCACGGTGGCAGGAGGTCCTCCCGGACGCTCTCCACTCCATCCGGTCGCTGCTGTGTACCACCACTAACCAAACGCCTCATGAGCGCCTCCTTGTCTTCCCCAGGAAGTCCTCCTCCGGAACGTCGCTACCGACCTGGCTGGCGGCCCCAGGACCCATCCTGCTCCGGAAACATGTGCGGGCGCACAAGTCAGACCCGTTGGTCGAGAGGGTTCATCTCCTCCACGCGAACCCGCAGTACGCCTACGTGGCGTACCCCGACGGCCGACAGAACACGGTCTCCCTGCGAGACCTGGCCCCCGCCGGCAACACGCACACCCCCCCGACACCGATCACCCCCTCCCTGCCACCGGCGCACCCCGTGACCGCCCCCTTCCCGGGAGGATCGGTCCTCCTCCCATGTCCGACCAGGAGTGAAACAGAAGCAGACACCGAAAAGCTCCCGGAGACGACAACGCGGGAACAAGCACCACCAGCACCGGGGCTGAGGCGATCGACAAGGATGACCAGACCGCCCACCCGACTCGTGGCATCGGTGTAACACAAGAATGTTGTGGACTTTAACGAGAATGTTCTTTTTCCTCTTACGAATATTGTAAATAGTTCACAAACCCTGTACATAGCCCAATGTAGGGCAAAGTGTAGAACATTGAAAGGACATGCCAAAAATTTTCTCCTCCCAGGACCAGCCTTGTAAACCCCTACCACCATGCGAAACACCACCCCGCCGGGTTCATTTTTAACAAGGGGTGAATGTGGTAGTATGCATTAGGGGTCATGTGGGACTGTGAAGCCGTGATGCTATTGGCTGACAGATCCCGGGTCCTGGTTGGCTGTTGATCCCTAGCTCCGCCCTGAAGGCGGAGTATAAGAACCTGGGCTTCTCCCCGCAGCTCCAGTCTGTTGCTGAACTGCAGGGAACAAGTCACGCTTACTAAAGTCTCATCGACTTCATCTCTATTCATCTCTCTCGTAAGTCATTGTGCGCTACACACAGGAAATAGTACACTGAACAAATACAGATTCCATTTCAGTGACTCTTTACTCCACTGATACCAAACAAGTTAAGTTTTTTTTTAAACATCAAACCATCGTGGGACCAACTCCAAAACCAAAGCTTTGAGAGCTGGCCCACCCGTTTTCTTCCCTGAGAGCCCACTGAAACCCACTCAGCAATCTCAATGCAGAAAAATCCAACAGACCCACAATCTCCAGCCGTCCGACAGCCACCACAGGGCCCAGTGACCAGGCCGGTTTTCACAGCCTTGCCTGCACAGAAAATGTGAGGGAGACAGCACGCCTCCCCCTCTACACTAACAATAATTTTGTTCAGTGGAATGACTTCCTCCCATTCTCAACACAAACTGGAGTGCAGTTCCCCTTGGTTATAACAGCACTCTGCTCATCCTGGTTGTTTATCATTTGTGAGCCAAATAGTGATATCTAGATTTTTGGATTAGCTTTAATTCCACATCAGCGTGAACCTGTTTAAAGCAAATGGGACAAAAACAGAACTAAAATAACAACAGGTAAACTTAAATGTGAGTGTATTCCATCATGGGGAACATTACAATGAGGCCAATCACAAGGTCACCCACATGTTTATTGTCCAGCAGAAGCCTCTTGCTAATAACCAAGAGTCAGTGAGGCCAAGTAAACCACTCACATCAGTGTTCCAGACTAGTAAACTCATTAAGTATAAAGTAGGGTTTAATCTGCGAATTTCCTGGACTGTATGTCTCAGTATCATGTTGTGTGACATATCCTTACCATGAAGTACGTCTTCAATCTAGATTAATAGCACTCTTTGATTTGCAAATGTACTGGTCTGAAAATGTATTGATCTATAAATCGAGATAGCATTGCCATCCGTAAACATATTTGAAATGTTTAAATTTATCCATCTGGTTCAGTAATATCTTTGAGGGAAGGAAATCTGCCACCTTTACCAGTCGGGCCTACATGTGACTCCAGACAGACTCTCCCTCTCTCACACACACTCTCCCTCTCTCACCCACACTCCCTCTCACACACACACAGCAGTGTAGTTGACTCTTGCCACCTGAAATGGTCCAGCAAGCTATTCAGTTCAAGGGCAATTAGGATTGGGCAGCAAATGCTGGACTCGCCTGAGGCACCGACAATCCGTCAATTTTTTGAAAAAGAACTCTTCACATATTCTATTTATTTATAATTACAGCTAAAACGCCAAATGGGGAAAGCTCTGAAAATATCCTTTCAATAGGGCCATGGAGGGAGCCCTAAGGGACAGTGTTTTGGAGTGGTGAAACAAGCTTTGCAGTTCTTGACCCCCTTGGTTCATTTTGACCCTGGGAAACTGATCATGTTCACATGTGATGCCTCCCCTTACAGTGTAGGGACAGTATTATACCATATGATGGGAGATGGTTCTGTGCATCCTATCGCCTTTGCCTCGAGGACCCTTTCAGATGCGGAAGGAACTATGCCCAGATCGAGAAGGAGGACTTAGCAGACATATAAGGTGTGAAGAAATTCCACTAATATGTGTATGGACAGTGATTTTACATAGTCAGCACCCATAAGCCACTATTGGGGCTTTGAAACGAAGGCAAGCTTATACTGACCATAGCTTCGGCTAGGGTGCAGCATTGGGCCTTGTTGCTGGCGGCCTACAATCATGCTTTCCAGCACGCAGATTGCCAATACATTGAGCTGACTCCCCTGCCGAAGAGGGTCCCACTGCCACCAATTCCTCAGAAGATCATAGTGGATTTGAACTTTCTAGACACCATGCCAGTGTTAATTGAACACATTTGTAACTGGACCCAGAGAGACCCTATACTATTAAAAGTAAATATAAGAATCTTCATTGCCACAAGTAGGCTTACATTGACACTCCAATGAAGTTACTGTGAAAAGCCCCGAGTCGCCATATTCCGGCGCCTGTTCGGTTACACAGAGGGAGAATTCATAATGTTCAAATTACCTAACAGCGCGTCTTTCGGGACTTGTGGGAGGAAACCGGAGTGCCCGGAGGAAACCCACACAGGCACAGGGAGAAGGTGCAGACTCCGCACAGACAGCGACCCAAGTCACGAATCGAACCTGGGACCCTGGACCTGTGAAGCAATTGTGCTAACCACTGTGCTACCATGCCGCCCATAAAAGGTGGCACAATGAGAAACCTGAGCAATTAAGGCCCTATTTTACCTGTCAGATGAGTTGACCTGCGAGGATGGTGTGATCGTATAGGGATTATGAGTAGCCATTCCGCCTCCAGCCCGGGAGCCCCTCCAATTGGAGCTGCATAATGGCCATCCACCGCAAACAGAGATGAATATACTGGCACGCGGATACACCTGGTGGCAAGGCATAATGCCATCGAGGAATTGGTATAAAAGTGCCACCCTTTTCAAACACAGCTATCCTTGCCTCCATCAGCCACTTGGGAATGGCCAGGTTGCCCGTTAACCCGGGTCCATATGGAATAATTGGGCCCTTTCATGTTTTGATGCCCACTCTAAGTGGCCATCTGTACAGGAGATGGAGACTACGGCCACGGTGCTTTGCGCTGGGTTCACTATTCACGGACGTCCGGTGACCATCATGTCGGATAATGACACCCCTTATACATGGATAACCTCCAGGTTTTCATCTAAGTCAATGGAATACGACACAGTAGGACAGTCCTGTACCACCTAGCTTCCGATGGTTTAACTGAGAGGGCCGCTCAGACCTTCTTGAATTCAGTGTGGAAACAGTTTGACAAACCAATGCGCTAGCGATTGGCCAATTGTTTTAGTTGTTGCATAATTCAACCCCCCACATCATCACGGGGTCACACCCGCTGAGCTGTTTATGGGTCGTTGCCTCAGAACCTTGTTGTATCTCATGTTTCCTAATTTGGCGGAGAGGATGGAGGCACGTCGGGTGTCCCAGCGAAGTCAATGGGCTACAGAGTGGGGCAACAGGTCGTTCTGGGTGGGAGAAACATGTTATTGGTTCGCAACTTTGCCTCAGGGCCGCCTTGGCTAGCTGGACAGATTGAGACACAGTCGGGGCCTGTGCCACCTGTGGTCAATGTAAATGGAAGGACTATCAAAAGCCCATCGACCACTTGAGGAGTCAGGGGGTTAGGGTTAGGGTTGGCCCCCAATTTGTAGCCAACAAGTTCTACCAGTATTATAGGTGCACCTGCAAATATTTCTGACCAAGGGAAGCCAAGGTTTCCTAAATCCATTCAATCAGCTGTACCTGTGGAAGGTGGTGAAGCCAGTTCTCCTGTCATTGAGATGGTGTCTCCTGAAATGTCACCAGTTGCTGACAACTTGACTGCCTCTAAGGATTCTGAGCCTGTTGGAGGGCAGGGGAGGTCTGGGAGGACACGGAGGTTTCCAGACCAATTGACTTTTTGACAGACTCTCTTTCCCATGTTGTCTTTTGTAGTGTTTGCAAACTCTCTACGGCAGAGATGAGGAGAACATTTTCTACTTGGAACCCTCAGCCTCCGAAGGCAATGAAGACGGGGTCATTGAATATTATTAAGATAGAAGTTGATAGATTCTTGTAGAGAAAGGGAATCAAAGATTATCGGGGGTAGATGGGAATGTGGAAACAAACAAATCAGCCAAGACCTTCTTAAATGGCTGTGCAGGCTCGAGGGGCTGAATGGCCTACTTCTGCTCCTATTTCATATGTTTAAATGTCATTATCGAATTACCGTTCCAGATAAAATTAGTTAACACAGCAAAAACTGGGCAAGGTTAAAACTTGCATCTTCCAAGCTGCATGGCGCAATATCAAACAGGGCAGTGCAATTTTTAACTGTGCCATTAGGGAGCCTTGTAACTAGTGGTTGAGCTGGTGATCTGAAATAAGTAACTGATTGGGTGCCTTTAACATCTGCTGGTACCATCTGTGGACAATACAATTGTAAAAGATTGTACCCAAACTGCTTTTTCATCTGACACAAAGACAACAGCGTCCTTTATGTTCAGGGCACGATTCCTCACTGGGCAGAAAGAGCACACTGGCATGGTGTACTACAGTGCCACTATGCCATCCACACCACAATGCAAATTCTGCTACAGCACTGCAGCAGAAAATCATCAATGGCAGCAGCACCACTCAGCATTTACTGTTGCACTTGGCGCATGTGCTCTGTAGAGTAAGAATGATGGGGGACAGCAGCAAGCAACTGCGTCCCATACTGAGGAGGCTCAGGCCTGAAGCATTCCTATCTAATCAGCACTTGAACCATCAGCTGGAGTGGGCAAAGCAGAAAATTTAAGGCTTTTAAAAAGTCTTTGTAACAAAACCTCAAAACACACGGATAAAACAAAGAAAGGGAATTGAGACGACAGCTGGATGTGTGCTGACTCAAAGATAAAAGCATGAAACCTATGGGATTGTATTGCATTGTGTTCGGATGTAAGAGGAATACCCAGCTCTCCGATTAAAGGGGCAAGTCATCCGACCCCCATAGGGAAACCCTTTGCAGTTCGTTGGGGGTTTCCTCTAAACATCAAGCAGGCAGGTCTGCCACATGCTTGGAATGGTTGGTATCAGATGTCAGTGATGAATATCAGGTGGTCTAGCTATCGCAGCCGCTTACTGCTGTCCCTGGGGAAGACACAGGATGAATGGTGATGAAGGATCCAGGTGGATGGCAGCTGATGAATCCTGAGCTCCTCTGGAACAGATGGGAGATAGTGGTGGAATGCAGCAAACTCTTCGTTCAATGGTAATGGGGTGCCAGAATCACTTGGGTTTCATTAAAATCATTTCCTCAGAAGCATGGGTTAATTTCTGGCTCATTTAGTGTTTGTGAAAGGATTGATGCATCAACTTGGAACTGGGAGGAAATATTGGTTTCCAGTTACGGCTTTTACAATTTATTTAATTCTGTACATTTTGGAAACTTTGAAAAATTGATGGTTCCCCTGCTCTTTGTGACAACTGTAGGAGAGGGAATGTACGAGACGATTCTTCGACGGTGTAGCTGAAGTTCACTCCCTGTTCTTGTCTCTTTCTAACACCCCCCATCCATTCATCCTATTACCTGATGCTTTAATCTCTGCCAGATCTTCTCCCTTTCGTGCTCTTTCTCCTCCCTCCCACTCCAAGCTCAACGTTTTTTCAGAGACTGAAGAGTAAGTTGCAACAGCCAATCTACCAGCCTCTTTCTCCCATTTTCTCTTTGCTTTGTGTAGTAAAGAACATTTGCATCAGTCAACATTGTTTGTCTTGTGACAGAGCGATAAACACTCTCTTTATATTAGCAGAATACTTCAATTTGGATCACCCTGTCTGCTAAATGCAGAGAATGATATTATCCTGGAGTGAGAGTTAATCCTTTTTTATATGTACAATACCATCTGTGAGTTTCCAGCCTGAACTCACTGTCATGTGAGAGTACCTTTAAGGAATGGGTGTTTATAAATGGGTGTGTATATAAATATCTGTAGTGAGAGTGCCTTTAAGAAATGGGTGTTTATTACTGCAGTGATGTCAGAGAGTGGGTGGAGCTGGGCTGTCTGTCAGCTTTTTACTTTTGTTTTAGGCTGTTTGCTGCAGGGTGTGTTTTAGTTTCGTTTTCAGAGCTGGATAGCTGCAGTCACAGCCAGAAGGTGTGTCAGAGTCTCTCTCTGCAATCTAAAGACTGTAAATCGATCCTGGTGATTTAAAACTAATAACAGTAGTGACTTTAACCTGATGTGCTTCTGGTGAAAGGTGTTTTAAGTCTTATGGATGTTAAAAGGAAAGCTTAAAGGATTACTTAGTGTTGTATTTTTTGGGGGTTGTATTTGAATTAATGGTTGCTAAGATGTTCACTGTATGTTTTAAAAAGGTTAACTTGAGTTCATAGAATAAACATTGTTCTGCTTTAAAAAAATACGTTTCCATTTCTGCTCTGCCACACCTGTAGAGTGGGCCGTGTGCTCCCCATACTACAATCTAGTAAAAGTTGTGGGTCAGGTGAACTCCATGATACACTTTGGGGTTCTCTAAACCCTGGCCCATAACATCGCATTTTTAAAAAAATATTGACAGGCCCCAATCAAAAATGTTGTGCCATGCAGACCAGCATTTTAATCTAGAAATATCAGTTCTTGGACCTGGCTGTTATTGTGGGAATATGGTAATTGCACCCTGCTGTCATGCTGTATGGTGTGAATGAGGAGGAATATTTGCTGAATATGTGTTTACCAATAGAAAAAACATGTTACAAAAGCTACAAGAATCGACAGTCACTGTAAGAAGGGCGTAGTTTTTAAGGCTAATTAAGTGCGCATTGCATTAAGTGCGAATCCGATTCATTGAATACTCAAAAGAAGATGAGGAAAATGTTAAGCATGGAGTGTTTTATAAAATCTCAACATAGATGGTGAAGGCTACCAGATGTATCTTAGTTTAATCATCCAGAAGGTGCTAACAACACACACCATCCAGCTATTTCTCATCTAAAGTTTTGAGTTACTACCGTACATGAATAACCATTCTACAGGGACTCGGGTTCGATTCCCGGCTTGGGTCACTGGCTGTGCGGAGTCTGCACGTTCTGCCCATGTCTGCATGGGTTTCCTCTGGGTACTCCGGTTCCCTCCCAGACGTGCTGTTAGGTGAGTTGGACATTCTGAATTCCCCCACTGTGTACCCGAACAGGTGCCGGAATGTGGCGACAGTTTTAACAGTAACTTCATTGCAGTGTTAATGTAACTTGTGACACTAATAAAGATTATTATTATTATGTTGATGCCTTCATGTGAAGGTTTCCTGACATTAAATTGGCCTGTGAGTGTGAAGTTGTGCCCTCTTTTCTTTCCCAGTTGCAAAGCACTCTACATGTACTCCAAAACTCGGCACACCAAAGGCACTCGGCAGAATGGGATTACAGGGTATTGAATGTCACTACAGATAAATATAGGTGTACAGAATTTACTCACTCAGTCCCATTCTTAGATCGAAGCTTTGTCCAAGTGGAAAATTAAAAGATGTTTGCTAATTATATAGTGAACAGCATTTTCAGTACGTAGCCACCAGGAGGCATACTGGAGATGTAAATATGTCAGTAACGGTTTCAATCCTATTAATAGTATAATGACAATGGCAGTAAACTCAGGATAGAATAAACAGTAACAATGATCCTGATTCTGAAACACCAACAATATTATATTCAGAGTAACAGACAATGTATTACATACTAAGTGAGCCAACGTGTGAGATGTGGGAATACCTCAAGCCACAGTCCAAACGATATATTTTTTTGCAATAGAGACAAACTTTGGCATTTCTTACTGTATTTTTATTTATTTATTTATTGACAGGTGGAGTGTTCCTACAGACATGGAGGGACCCACTCTTCCACAAAACAACTTAAATTCTGATATCTGTCTATTTAACTGGACAAGCAGAGATGGAAAAGAGATTTTTAGTTTGTCTGCTGGAAGCCACAGTTTAAACAGAATACAAAATGTTTACTATCTGTAGCCTTCAATTGAGTTACTTGCCAAATGACTGTGCATCTTTTAAAAAGTATTGTTGTTATCAATCATGGCCATCCCCTTGGGTAATCCACTCCAAGTATTCACCACTCTCTGCAGATACCATAGCGACGTTAAGATGCATCTTGCCGAATACATGACAAGGATGGGAATAGCGGGGTATGGACCGCGGAAATGCAGATGGTTTTTGTTTAGCAAGGCATCAAGATCAGCGCTGGCTTGGAGAGCCAAAGGGCCTCTTCCTGTGCTGTGCTTTGCTCTCTATCAGTTTGATATTCACAGAATTAGGGATACTCCATGAACCTTTAAAAATGGCAGCTGGGTCCAAATTCTGGGATTCCTGACCCCATTCCCAGCATCCCCACATTTTCACCAGTGCAGGTTAAGATCTGCACCCTGTGCTCCCTACCTGACCTGCTCCCCTGCAGGGATATGCCTGTTCTAATCATCTGCAACTTTGAATTGGACCAGCTTTTATAGGACTCCTGGTGCATGGCAAGGTATTGTGAACCATAGTCTGGATGAGGGAACCTTTGGAAAGGTAAGTTCAAATAAAGTTCTCACCCATGTATCTATTCCAAGCTATGTGCTTCCCCATCCTCCATTGGCCCTGATACCCTCCATGCCAAGCATTAGCACTTCTGTGCCCATTTATCCACCACACACTTTGTGCAGAATCAATGAGCTCTATAGTAACAACTAGGATATGTAAAAAAGCATTCTAAAAGTCACTAAAAGATAACTTTCTATATTCTTAAAAGGAATTTGTTTTCCCTCCAGCCCTATAAAAGTGTCAATCATCTGGTCGCTTTAAAGTGTCAATAACAGAAAGTGCAAGTACTTAACGTTTTAATCTTTTATACATAAAATTGTGCAATTGACAGAATTGATCAATCAAACTATGTTTTCCCTAGTATGCAGCTGATTCAACAGAATAGTGGATGTCTGGGCCCTGTATCATGTGGTTTGGGGCGAGTGGTTATGGTGAAGCCAAGAAATCAAGGTATGGGGAGGGGTTGCAGCTATGCAGCATTTCTGTGGGGTTTGGAGGACGTGGTAGCTTGACCACAGTTAGTTGAATGCATTGTTAAAATTCAATCTCCTTTACTTCTAAAGATATTCAAATAACAGTACAGTATGGATTCAGAAACTAGCATCAGTTTTACATAACTACACACAAGCTCCTTATAGCGAATACTGAAACCCACCCAAGCCCATGCTACTGGTGAGGTCACCCGCGCATGCTCCCATTGGCTAAAGACATCCATACATACAATCAAATATGAAGATGCTTACTATAACACTCTCTATAACACTTCTTTTCTCTCCCCCCCCCCCACTCAAATTTCAAACCCCCTTAAGGAAAGAAACATAATGACACATGTCTCAACTATAAGTCAGTTTTTCAGTAGCTTTGCGACTCCGCTGAGATCTACACAGAGCCACTGGTGACCCAATAGACTAGTGAAGTTTGGCTCACTTGAGCTGGACTTATGGGCACAGGAGTAGATTTGGTGTTTGTGAATAAATGTCCCACAACCTCTCCCAGAGTAGAATCCATTGGATGTCCCTGACAACAGGAACCGCTTCCTGTCGAATTTCCTTCTGTCATGTGATCCGGAAACCTAGCTGTCTCAGAGTCTTGGCGCAGACGAACATGACCCAAATAACTGCCATTAGTTAATTTTGCAACTATAGATACTGGACCACTTTGGTTAAGAGTAACTCCAGGCAGCCATCGTTGGTTACTGCCAAAATTCCTTACATAGTCACAATCATCTGGATTGAAATGCCTCTCTTTAGCATGGCAGTCATGCCTCTCCTGCCTTTCCAGTCTCCTTCCCACTCTCGCTTTGACAGCTGGGTGTAACAGATCTAGGTGAGACTTTGGCTTCCTACCCAACAGCATCTCAGCCGGTGAGAATCCTGTTGTTGCGTGTGACATGGTACGATATTGGAATAAGAACTGTGAGAGCTTAGTTCCGAAAGTCCCGCCAATCATTCTCTGCAGTCCTTCTTTCAGTGTCTGTACAGCTTGCTCTGCTAAACCATTCAACGCTGGATGAAAAGGGACAGTATGCACATTGCGTATTCCATTTCTTTGCATAAACTCTTGGAACAAATCAATTGTAAACATTGTCCTGTTATCAGAAACAAGAGAATCTGGTAATCCATGAATTGAGAATACTTGGTGTAGCTTCTCTATCGTATTTGGAGCTGCAATGTTACTCTCACCACTTAGGATGCACATCCATGATGACTAATAACATATGATCCATAAAAGACCCTGCAAAGTCCATTTGAAGTCTAGACCAAGGATGGTCAGACCACTCCCAAGGATGGAGTGATGCTGGTGGCACCATCTTTTGGTTTAGCTGACATGCAGAACAGTATTTCACATTCTTCTCAAGTCCTGATCCATATTAAACTATCAAACATACGACCTTGCTAAACTTTTCATTCGGGAGGTGCCCGGGTGAGCCTCATGTACTTCATCCACGCCTTGCAAATGATCAGGGGATGGGATGACCACGCTAGAATGCCAAAGAATGCAACCATCCTGCACACTCAGCTCACCTTTGCATTTTACAAATGGCCTTCATCATCCTCTACAATAGTAGACCATCCTGCATTAGGAAACTTTGCGCTTGGGACAGGAAACGATCCCTCTCCATCCATTGTTTAATCTGTTTGGCATTTGAAAGTCTCTCCAGCAAGATTAATTGTCTTCGGACGAAATACTGATTTGGACGGCATGTCCCGTAAGGGAAGACGACTCAGTGCATCTGCATTTGCGTTGTCCTTCTCTGCCCTGTGCACGATGTTGTACTGGTGGGCTGACAATGGGAGAGCCCAGCACTATAATCTCGCCGAGGCCACGGGATGCACCTGAATTCGCCAAAAAGATTCATCAACGGTGTGTGCTCTGTACATATGGTGACTGAACGTCAATAAAGATACAGATGAATCCGTTTCACTGCAAAAACAATGGCTAGACCTTCCCTGTGCAGCTTCGAATGGAACGCATTGACGCCACTATCGAGGCACTTGAGAATTGCAATTTGGCGTGAACTCAGCACCCGCCACAATTCTGGCGCCAAAACCGATTATCCGCCCAACCGCCTTTCCCGATTTCGGTATTGGCTGAAAGAGGAACCCGCCCGTTCTATTCGAACACTCTCTTGGGGATGTTGATTGTGAAATACTGTTTTGAGTCCTCCTCTAACAACAGCTGCTGATAGACTTGACTCGTGTCAAGTTTGGAAAAGTCTGCCTCCTGCAAGGGTTGAAAACCGATCCATTGGGTAAGCGTCCAGCTTTGAAAGCTGATCAATGGTAAGTTTGTAATCCCCAGATATGTGCACAGTACCTTCGCTTTTCAGAACCGATACAATTGGAGCTGCCCGACGTGAAAACCGAATGGGCTCAGTGAATCTTCGCCTCCGCAGCCGCTCTAACACCTCCTCCATTTTGCCTTTCATGGCGTAGGGAATTGTCCTGGGCTCAAAAAAGTGAGGAGTAGCTCGAGGATCTACAAATAACAAAACTGTAGCACCACGCAATGTACCCAGTTCATTTTTGAGAAGCTCAGGATATTTCTGAATGACACCCTCTGTCATTTTTGTGTGCTTTATCTTACCCCACTTCAACTAAATCTCTTGACAGTAACACCCGAGTAGACCAGGCCCATGCCCTTTTACTACTAGGAGTTGTGTTTTTGCTTCTTGGATGTTATATGCAATGTCCATTTCCAACACTTCAAACAATGGTATAGTCTGACTGGTGTACATCCGTAGGTTGATCCCTACTGGAGTAAGGGCCTGTACCTGCTTGGAGATTCAATTTTTTCTGTAGGGATATGCAGGGGCAGCTGTGTCCACCTTCTCCTTAATGTTCCATCCATCGACCACCACTTGTTCCGTCCATCGACCTCCACTGTAACAATGGGCGGGATTCTCCGACTCCCCGCCGGGTCGGAGAATCGCTGGGGGGGGACGACGTGAATCCTGCCCTCGCCGGCTACCGAATTCTCCGGCGGCAGGGATTTGGCGGGGGTGGGAATCACGCCACGCAAGTCAGCGGCCGCTCCCAGCGGCCCCCCCGGTGATTCTCCGGCCCGTGATGGGCCGAGTGGCCGCCCGTTATCGGCCAGTCCTGCCAGCGTATATTACACCAGGTATTTGCCGGTGGGACTTGGCTGCACGCGCTGCCTCCGGGATCCTCGGGGGGGGGATCTGGCCCTGGGAGGTGCCCCCACGGTGGCCTGGCCCACGAACGGGGCCCACCGATCCGCGGGCGGACCTGTGCCAAGGGGGCACTCTATACTTCCACGGTGGCCGATGTGGACCTCTGCGATGGCCGACGCAGAGATGAACCCCCCTGCTCATGGGCTGGGATGACGCCAGCACACGCTGGGGCTCCCGCGCATGCGCCAACTTGCGTCGGCCAGCGGAAGCACTTTGGTGCCGGTTGGCGTGGCGCCAAGCCCCTTCCCCGCCGGCCCAGGTGGCGCAAACCACTCCGGCGCCGGCCTAGCCCCTGAAGGTGCGGAGGATTCACGCCACTCCTTCGTACTGTAGCTGGCCGCCCCGCCGATTCCTGCAGAATCCCACCCATGATCTCCACGTGCACCTCACTCACATTAAACATGTTGTAGGAGGGCTCTTCATCCTGCTCTATGCTTTCCAGGTGATGTTTGGCAGACTGCAGCTTCTTTGAATTTGAATTTCCCTGCCCTGCCTTTGACTTGATCTTAGTACTCCTGCACCTTTTAGCCAAATTTCCCTTTTTGGTGCAGTTGTGACAGACAGCATTCATGAATTTGCAATGATTTGCATAGTGTGTGCCTTCGCAACTGAAGAATTCCACTGCTTTCCTTTTGGTTATTTTCTTTCTTGATGTATTGCACCTGGCCCCCCCACAATTAGCCTTTTGAATATCTTTTGCTTTCTTGTCAGCCATTTCCAGTCCATGAGAAAGCTCTAGAGCCTCAAGGTCAATGTGGCTTCTCCCAAAAAATGACGCCGTATGCTATCTTCATTAAAGCTAGAGACGAATCGGTCCTGGATCATGTCCCCTAATACTGCCCCAAACCCACAATGCTCCAAGTGCTGATGTAATTCAGCCACAAAAGAAGCTACCTGTGGTAGTACCAGGTATTGCGGTACCTGAGAGGTGGATGACCATTGGTTAGACCCAGGAGTCTACCATTGGCTGTTGTACATAGCTCCGCCCTGACAGGCAGAGTATAAGAACCGGTGCCATCCCAGCAGCCTTCACTTTCTGTATCGAAGCTGCTGGGGAAGAGTTCTAGCAGATTAAAGCCTTCAGTTATGAATCACTTCGTCTTGAGAGTAATTGATTGCGCATCAATTTAATCTGCTACAACTTCAGTTGGAAGGATGGATCTCCGTATCAAACCGGAGTGCCTTCAGCTCAGCCCCCACGCGGACAACTCAGCTGCTATTTTTAAACATTGGCTGGCGTGCTTTAAGGGCTATCTCGACACGGCCGCCGACACCCCCACGGAAGGACAAAAGATGCATCTCCTACGCTCACGGGTCAGCCCTGGGATCTACCCTCTTATCGAGGAGGCGGAGAATTATGCTGCCGCGATCAAACTTCTAGAAAGACATTATATCCGCCCTGTGAAACAGGTCTACACTCGTCACCTGCTGGCGACTAGGCAGCAAAGACCCGAGGAAACGTTGGAAGACTTCTACCGGGCGCTGCTGGTGCTGGGCCGAAACTGTGGCTGCCCGCCAGTTTCGGGGAGCGAGCACACGGAACTTTTGATCAGGGATGCTTTCGTGGCAGGTATGAGCTCACCCGATATCCGCCGAAGACTCCTAGAAAGGGACACTCTGGGAATTAGGTTTCTACAAATACATAAAACTAAAAAGAGTGGCTAAGGTAAATATTGGTCCTTTAGAGGATGAGAAGTGAGATTTAATAAAGGGAGATGAGGAAATGGCTGAGGAACTGAACAGGTTTTTTGGGTCGGTCTTCACAGTGGAAGGCACAAATAACATGCCAGTGACTGATGGAAATGAGGCTATGACAGGTGAGGATCTTGAGAGGATTGTTATCACCAAGGAGGTAGTGATGGGCAAGCTAATGGGGCTACAGGTAAACAAGTCTCCTGGACCTGATGGAATGCATCCCAGAGTGCTAAAAGAGATGGCTAGGGAAATTGCAAATGCACTAGTGATAATTTACCAAAATTCGCTAGACACTGGGGTGGTCCCGGCGGATTGGAAATTAGCAAACGTGACACCACTGTTCAAAAAAGGAGGTAGGCAGAAAGCAGGTAATTATAGGCCAGTGAGCTTAACTTCGGTAGTAGGGAAGATGCTGGAATTTATCATCAAGGAAGAAATAGCGAGGCATCTAGATGGAAATTGTCCCATTGGGCAGACGCAGCATGGGTTCATAAAGGGCAGGTCGTGCCTAACTAATTTAGTGGAATTTTTTGAGGACATTAACAGTGCAGTAGATAACGGCGAGCCAATGGATGTGGTATATCTGTATTTCCAGAAAGCCTTTGACAAGGTGCCACACAAAAGGTTGCTGCATAAGATAAAGATGCATGGCATTAAGGGTAAAATAGTAGCATGGATAGAGGATTGGTTAATTAATAGAAAGCAAAGCGTGGGGATTAATGGGTGTTTCTCTGGTTGGCAATCAGTAGCTAGTGGTGTCCCACAGGGATCAGTGTTGGGCCCACAACTGTTCACAATTTACATAGATGATTTGGAGTTGGGGACCAAGGGCAATGTGTCCAAGTTTGCAGACGACACTAGGATAAGTGGTAAAGCAAAAAGTGCAGAGGATACTGGAAGATTGCAGAGGGATTTGGATAGGCTAAGTGAATGGGCTAGGGTCTGGCAGATGGAATACAATGTTGACAAATGTGAGGTTATACATTTTGGTAAGAATAACAGCAAAAGGGATTATTATTTAAATGATAAAATATTAAAACATGCTGCTGTGCAGAGAGACCTGGGTGTGCTAGTGCATGAGTCGCAAAAAGTTGGTTTACAGGTGCAACAGGTGATTAAGAAGGCAAATGGAATTTTGTCCTTCGTTGCTAGAGGGATGGAGTTTAAGACTAGGTAGGTTATGCTGCAATTGTATAAGGTGTTAGTGAGGCCACACCTGGAGTATTGTGTTCAGTTTTGGTCTCCTTACTTGAGAAAAGACGTACTGGCACTGGAGGGTGTGCAGAGGAGATTCACTAGGTTAATCCCAGAGCTGAAGGGGTTGGATTACGAGGATAGGTTGAGTAGACTGGGACTGTACTCGTTGGAATTTAGAAGGATGAGGGGGATCTTATAGAAACATATAAGATTATGAAGGGAATAGATAGGATAGATGCAGGCAGGTTGTTTCCACTGGCGGGTGAAAGCAGAACTAGGGGGCATAGCCTCAAAATAAGGGGAAGTAGATTTAGGACTGAGTTTAGGAGGAACTTCTTCACCCAAAGGGTTGTGAATCTATGGAATTCCTTGCCCAGTGAAGCAGTGGAGGCTATTTCATTAAATATTTTTAAGATAAAGATAGATAGTTTTTTGAAGAATAAAGGGATTAAGGGTTATGGTGTTCAGGCCGGAAAGTGGAGCTGAGTCCACAAAAGATCAGCCATGATCTCATTGAATGGTGGAGCAGGCTCGAGGGGCCAGATGGCCTACTCCTGCTCCTAGTTCTTATGTTCTTATGTTCTTATGTTCTTACTGAGGCACGGGCCCTGGCAGGGTCCATGGATGTTGCCTATAGAAATGCGCAGTCCTTTGCGCCCGAACGCGCGATGGCCCCCTGGGCTGCGTGGCACCCCGCAGCGGCAGCCCCACAGGTTTTCCCCCTGACCCCGCAAGCCTACGCGGCGAGACGGCCCGCTAACGCTGCCAGGCCCCGCTGTTTCTTCTGCGGGCAGGCGAATCATCCCCGCCCGCGCTGCCTGGCCCGCACCGCCGCCTGCAAAGGGTGCGGCAAGAAGGGCCACTTTGCGGCGGTCTGCCATGCCCGCGCCATGGCCGCGGTCTCCAGCGACTATCGGCAACCCCCCTTTCAGGCCCCGACCGCCCAGCGCTCACCGCCACCCCCCTATCCTAAGGCCACGTGTGACCCGCGGGCGCTGCCATTTTGCCCCCCGGACACCACGCTGGACGGGTGGGCGCCGCCATTTTGTCCTTCGCCGCCACCATCTTCTTCATCCCCGGACACCATGTGTGACCTAGGGGTGATGCCATCTTGGATGGGGCCCCAGGCCCCCAGCACAGCTGACTACACGCTGCCCGACCAGAACCCTCAATTACTTCAGCTGGCCTTGGTGACTCGGGACCAGAGTCGGCCCCGGACGCTTGCAACAGTTACAACGACGATCTCCATCAACGGCCACGAGACATCTTGCTTGATTGACTCTGGGAGCACGGAAAGCTTTGTTCACCCCGACACGGGAAGGCACTGTTCACTTGTCACCCATCCTGTAAATCAAAGGATCTCACTGGCCTCCGGGTCAAACTCGGTGGAGATAAAGGGGTTCTGCCTAGCGAACCTCACTGTCCAGGGCAGGGAATTCAACAATTTCCGCCTGTACGTCCTGCCACACCTCTGCACAGCCAGCCTCCTTGGGCTGGATTTCCAGTGCCATCTGCACGGCCTGACCTTTAAATTCGGCGGCCCTATACCCCCGCTTACTGTCTGCGGCCTCGCGACCCTTAAGGTCGACCCGCCTTCGCTGTTTGCGAACCTCACCCCGGATTGCAAACCCGTCGCCACCAGGAGCAGACGGTACAGTGCCCAGGACCGGACCTTTATCAGTTCGGAGGTCCAAAGGCTACTGAGGGAAGGGGTCATCGAAGAGAGCAACAGTCCCTGGAGAGCTCAAGTAGTGGTGGTAAAGACCGGGGAGAAATATAGGATGGTCATTGACTACAGTCAGACCATCAACAGGTTTACGCAGCTGGATGCGTACCCTCTCCCCCATATAGCCGACCTGGTGAACAGGATCGCGCAATACAAGGTTTTCTCCATGGTGGATCTCAAGTCTGCCAACCACCAGCTACCCCTCCATAATGGTGACCGCCAGTACACTGCCTTCGAAGCAGATGGGCGGCTCTATCACTTTTTAAGGGTTCCCTTCGGTGTCACGAACGGGGTCTCGGTCTTCCAGCAAGAGATGGACCGAATGGTTGACCGGTACAGCTTATGCGCAACATTCCCGTATCTGGATAACGTCACCATCTGCGGCCATGACCAGCAGGACCACGACACTAACCTCCACAAATTTCTCCAGACCGCGAACATCCTTAACCTGACATACAATAAGGATAAATGTGTGTTTAGCACCGACCGTCTAACCATTCTAGGCTACGTAGTGCGAAGTGGAGTCATAGGCCCCGACCCTGAGCACATGCGCCCCCTCATGGAGTTCCCCCTCCCTCACTGCCCCAAGGCCCTGAAGCGCTGCCTCAGGTTCTTCAGCTATTATGTACAGTGGGTCCCCAATTATGCAGACAAAGCCCGACCCCTGATCCAGTCCACAACCATCCCCCTGTCGATGGAGGCCCGCCAGGCCTTCAGCCGCATCAAAGCAGACATTGCTAAAGCCACGATGCGCGCCATCGACGAGTCCCACCCCTTCCAGGTAGAGAGCGATGCGTCCGACGTAGCTCTGGTGGCCACCCTCAATCAAGCGGGCAGGCCTGTGGCTTTCTTCTCCCGTACCCTCCATGCTTCCAAAATTCGCCACTCCTCGGTCGAAAAGGAGGCCCAGGCCATAGTAGAAGCTGTGCGAAACTGGAGGCATTACCTGGCCGGCAGGAGATTCACTCTCCTCACTGACCAACGGTCGGTTGCCTTCATGTTCGATAATGCGCAGCGGGGCAAGATTAAGAACGACAAGATCTTGCGGTGGAGGATAGAACACTCCACCTACAATTACGAGATCTTGTACCGTCCGGGGAAGGTGAACGAGCCTCCTGATGCCCTGTCCCGCGGCACTTGTGCCACCGCACAAGTGGACGGCCTCCGATCCCTCCACGAGGACCTCTGCCACCCGGGGGTCACTCGTTTTTTTCATTTTATCAAGACCCGCAACCTGCCCTACTCAATCGAGGAGGTCAGGACAGTCACCTGGGACGGCCAAATCTGCGCGGAGTGCAAACCACACTTCTACCGGCCAGAGAGAGCGCACCTGATAAAGGTTCCCGTCCCTTTGAACGCCTCAGCATGGATTTCAAAGGCCCCCTCCCCTCCACTGACCGCAACACGTACTTCCTGAATGTGATTGACGAGTATTCCCGGTTCCCATTCACCATCCCCTGCCCAGACATGACCACAACCACCGACATCAAGGCCCTCCAGGGTATCTTTACACTGTTTGGTTTCCCCGCATACATTCACAGTGATAGGGGGTCCTCCTTTATGAGCGACGAACTGCGTCAATTCCTGCTCAGCAAGGGCATCGCCTCGAGCAGGACAACAAGTTACAACCCCCGGGGAAACGGGCAGGTAGAGAGGGAGAACGGAACGGTCTGGAAGACTGTCCTGCTGGCCCTACGGTCCAGGAATCTCCCGCCGGCAGGAAGTCCTCCCGGTGGCCCTTCACTCCATCCGGTCACTGCTCTGTACAACCACAAATCAGACACCTCATGAACGTCTCCTTGTTTTCCCCAGGAAGTCCTCCTCCGGGACCTCGCTCCCAACCTGGCTAGCGACACCCGGACCCATCCTGCTTCGGAAACATGTGAGGGCGCACAACTCGGACCCGTTGGTCGAGAGGGTCCACCTGCTGCACGCCAACCCCCAGTACGCCTACGTAGCGTTCCCTGACGGCCGCCAGGACACAGTCTCCCTTCCGGACCTGGCGCCTGCTGGAGCCCCACGCGCACCTGAACCATTGCCCCCACCGCCACCCTCCCCACAGCTCCTGACTGGAGGGTCAGCACTCCCGCCGTTCCTGCTTAGGCCCGACCACACACCGACGCCCCCTACAGGTGCTTTCCCCCCCTGTCCACCTTTTGCCCCAACAGCGCCGCCGATTGGTGACGAAGCTGCCAGGGAGGACGACATCACGCTCCCGGAGTCGCAACCGCCGGGACCCCCATCAGACTCACCGCCGAGGCCTGGACACTCCAGAAGGACGTCCAGGCCACCCGATCGACTGATTGCTGCACTATGAACACTTTGTAAATTCCCTCGACATCACGGTACCTGGTCATACCATGCGAAAGGCAATTATTAACGCTGGCCACCACCCCTGCCGGGCTCTTTTTTAACAGGGGGTGAATGTGGTAGTACCAGGTATTGCGGTACCTAAGAGGTGGATGACCATTGGTTAGACCCAGGAGTCTACCATTAGCTGTTGTACATAGCTCCGCCCTGACAGGCAGAGTATAAGAACCGGTGCCATCCCAGCAGCCTTCACTTTCTGTATCGAAGCTGCTGGGGAAGAGTTCTAGCAGATTAAAGCCTTCAGTTATGAATCACTTCGTCTTGAGAGTAATGATTGCGCATCACTACCGACTTACAAAAATGTCAATGGAACTTTAAAACATTGGACAATCACTGAGGGCTTAGGATGATGATGATTTGCACTCTGCAAATGAAATGTTCCAACCCCCCCCTCCCCAGCCCGGTTACCATGGTGTTGCTAAATTCCTCATTCACAAATAAGTTTGCCCCACACACACTCAGGAGGATTAAGTACTGTTTAGCCTCAGCTGCAATTCCATTTGCCAAGATTGGATTGGATTTTGTTTACTGTCACGTGTACCGAGGTACAGTGAAAAGTATTTTTCTGCGAGCAGCTCAACAGATCATTAAGTACATGAAAAGAAAAGAAAATACATAATAGGGCAACACACGGTACACAATGTAACTACATAACACCGGCATCGGGTGAAGCATATAGGGGTGTAGTGTTAATCAGGTCAGTCCATAAGAGGGTCATTTAGAAGTCTGGTAACAGCGGGGAAGCAAAAAGTCTCCATGGGCCTCGGAGAATGTTCAAACCTGCAAGGTGAGATAAGAAAGAAAGGTTAGTAATAATGGTTAGTAATAATGGTTAGTAATAATTTTAAAAGATTAGAACGATTATAAGATAAGTGAAAAGAGGACCTGTTAGGGAGAGCTCGCAGACAGTCGCCACACTCCGGCGCCATCTTGCTGCTGAAAAAGTGTCCTGACCTTTCCACATATTCAGTCCAGTCCTCATGCTCCTCCACAATCTCACTGATAGTCCTGAACATAGCCATAGCCGCCCACTCGTTTTTCTTCAATAAACCCGCCAAACCCCGCTGGTTAGAGCTCTCATATATGCTGTTCAAGTGACAAACTAGCTACTCATTGTACAAGACTTCACATTGCCATGCTGCGCCTCAAATTTTTTTATCCTGTTTAATCCTTCTCGTCAAAAAGATGGCGCAGTGGCTAGCTGCTGCCTCACGGCGCCGAGGTCCCAGGTTCGATCCCGGCCCTGGGTCACTGTCCGTCTGGAGTTTGCACATTCTCCCCGTGTCTGCGTGGGTTTCGCCCCCACAACCCAAAGATGTGCAGGGTATGTGGATTGGCCATGCTAAATTGCCCCTTATTTGAAAAAAATGAATTGGGTACTCTAAATTTACAAAACAAAAGATGTCATAACTTGACCACAAAAAGGTAGTCGAACGTGTAGTGAAAATTCGATCTTTTCTTATCGAGGTAACAGTACAGCATGGATTTGGAAGCTAGCAGTTATACAGGGCTATACACAAACTTCTTGTGGCGAATATCGAAACCTGCGCATGCACGCGCTACTGATGACGTCACTCGCGCATGGTCACACTTGCTAAAGACTTCCAGACGTATAATCAAATAGGAAGATGCTTACTAAATATAACAGAGGATAAATCTGCTCTCATACACGTACTTCGGTCAGTTCTGTCATAAAACTGTAATCAGTGCACTATGTATTTTCCTGAAACAGGATGGTATTTCAGCAGCTGAAGCTCTGTCACAATGACAGCAGGCCAATCGTTAGGTTAGCTGGGTGCTGAGTCCAACAACTTCATATTAAAGCCCTTATCACTCCTTAACACGATTCTGGAAGGTTAAAATGAATTCATTCCACTGTGTTGACCTGAATGCTCTTTCTGGTCTTTAACTTTTAAAAGAGCTGGCGAGCGGATGCCTTCATGTTGAAGCGCCTTCTCAGTTACCTAACTTGTTCTGCATCCTGTAGTTCTTCTCAAGCTGAAAGGCCTATGTCTGTCCTCCAGCTTCAAGAGCCTATCTGCTCTCCTTACTCGGGCAGGGAATCTGCCTCCTTGCCTATTAAGTGGGCATCTCCGTGAAAATTCCAATGAGTAACTGTTTTCCTGGATGACATTTCATGGAAAAGTCCTGACTTCTGTTTCCCGCCCTGAAGTGAAAATTCAACACATACCCAATTTCCAAGTTCAGCTTCCCAATCTGTCTAAAATCCTCTACCTCTGATCAATCTGCTCATGATTCTCAGAATCGTAGAATGGTGACAACACATAAGGAGGTCATTTGGCCCAGCGAGTCTGCCAGAGCAACTCTGCTAGTCCTGCTCCCCTGCCTTTTCCCTGTAGCCCCACAATGTTTTCTATTCCGATAATTATACAGTTTAATTTTGATAGCCATGATTGAATTTGTCTCCACCATACCTGCACAGCGAATTCCAGATCCTAACCCCTCATTGTGTAAAAATGTTTTTTCTCATATGGCCTCTGGTTCTCTTGCCAATCACTTTGAATTTGTGTCCTCTGGTTCTCAGCCTTCCAGAATTGGGAACAGGTTCTCCCCACTTATTATGTCCAGACAACTCATAATTTTGATCTCTATTAAATCTCCTCTCAACCTTCTCTTTTGTAAGAAGAACAACCCCAGCTCCTCCAGTCGATCCTCATATTCAAAATTTCTCGTATCTGGAACAATTGTCATAAATCTTTTATGCACCTTCTCCAATGTCTTCGTCCTTTCTAAAGTGTGATTCCCAGAATAGGACACAACACTCCAGTTAAAGCTGAATCACCATTTTATTAAGGTTCACCATAACTTCTTAATAGCAGAATACTGTGGCCCTTTTGATCAAGATCATCACACACATGCACACACACACACATAGTGTTGACACCCAGCTGAATGCTACCATGTGTATCATTATTGGAACACTACGCTCAACACCATACCCTTGGCTGCCTGACCTGACAAACATCACTCTTCCACATATCCGCCGACTTGCAACAACCGACAAAATGACAGAAAAAGTTCACAATGTCCCCACCTGCCACATCATGCTGATCTATTCAGCCCACCCAAGGTACAACTCCCATCAAGAAGGTTGACCTGGAAAGCCCTCCCACACAGGACTTCAACGCAAATTCCACCTGGACAAATTAATGTGAATCATTGGACATGAAAAACTAGTACACAACAAACAAATGGCCAACACGGTGGCACAGTGGTGAGCACTGCTGCCTCACAGTGCCAGGGACCCAGGTTCAATTCCAACCTTGGGTGACTGTTGGTATGGAGTTTGCACTTTCTCCCCATGTCTGCGTGGGTTTCCTCCGGGTGCTTCAAAGATGTGCGGGCCAGGTGGATTGACCATTCTAAATTGCCCCTTAGTATCCAGGAATGTACAGGTGAGGTTATGAGGATAGGGTGGAGTGAACCTGGGTAGAATTCCCTTTCAGAAGGTCGGTGCAGACTCGATGGGCTGTGAATGGCTTCCTTCTGCACTGTAGGGATCCTATAATGTACCTGGTCCCAAACCCCACCCAACAGCTGCCCGGTTTCAACCTTCTAAGGAAAGATTGGTCCACCTTTAACAGGTTCAGGACAGGCCACAGCCCATGCTTGGACAACCACCACAGATGGGGCATTAGTGCCAGCCCTCTCTGTGCCTGTGGGAGAGAGCAAATTACACACCACATGATAGAAGGATGTCCAATCCTCAAACTCAGTGGAGGCCATCCACACTCAAAACAGCAGGACTGGAGAAAATACTTGGCATTCAATAAATAAATAATAACTTATTAGCTTTTGGACTCTATGCCTCTGTTTATCAAACCTCATATCTGCTTTATTAACCACTTAATACCCTGTCCCCTCTGCACCACCTTTAGAATTGTGCCCTTTATTTTATTTTGCCTTTCCTCATTATTATTACCAAATAGTACCACTTCACACTTTGCTGTGCCAAATTTCATCCACTATGTGTCCGCCACTCCACCAATCTGTCTATATCCTCTGTTAAAATGTCTTAGGCCCATTCTTGGTATACAATGTAGACAGCAACAATCTCAGGGAGCCTCACTGTTCACTTCCGGACTCTCAGAAATATTACTGTACCGAAACAAACTCTGTCTCCCTTCAATGCAACCAGTCACCAATTCAGTTCAATAACTGCTCAATCTGTATTCTGTCTGCCTATCTGTGCTGATGCCCTTGCTGAAATCTAGATTAGTAATGTCCATGGGGTTCATCTTATTCACAAGCTCTGATATCTTATCAAATAATTCTAAGTTTTTTGTGCACTATCTTCCCCCCCCACCCACTTGAAAACATATCTTGCCCTTGTGATCGCGCTCACCTCGGTGGTTTACGATACCGTTATTTGAGAAATAATTCAATCCTTTCCTGGCTCATTGGCCTTTCAATTCTAGAACATCCCTCTTGCCATTTTTTAAAAAGATGGATATCATGTTCCCTTCTGACTATTGTTTTTGTACAACTCCTGACTGTAGCTATTCCCTGAGGATCAGTGCCAAGGCATGATCAATTTCATCCACCATTTCCAAAGATACCTGTAAGAATACAGGCCGTCTGGCCCCTATTGTCCTTTCTCAATGCCATCAAAACATGCAATATTTTGTATAACATGGCATTTAGTATATGTAACATACTATAAGCACTATATTAGAGAGTTAGATTAATATTGTATAAGTTGTATGGGCTTGTTGGAAATAAACATTATAAAAATGAGTGATGTAATCCCTTCCAATCACTGTCCTGGGCTGAATCCCCCTTCTGTGATGGAGGATATCTGAGACCAAATTTACAAGGAAGGTTGGATATAGGCGTATGACTACAGAGCCAAACAGGAATATTTGGGCAATGCTTTGTTTATTGGACATGGTTAGAGTGAAGCTCCGTTGCATTTCTGTTGCGGATCTTTTTTTCTTCTTGTAACTCATCGTTCAATTGAACCAAGAAAAATATTTCCTTCAGAAAATATTGAAAATAATAGAAGGTACCTACGGTATGACATTACAGAACTAGGTTTTGCACTTGGCAAATGCTAGCTAGTTGCAGGTGGAGCTACAGTGCTGTCTTATTTCGTGTTGTGGGCAACTTAATAGATTACGGCTGGTGAGTGGCCACTTTGGGCAGAATATTCCTCTGTCCCACATGGGGCGTATGTGGGGGCAGGAATGGGGGTTTGGATCGAAGATGGGTATGTATGTGAATTCGCACCAGCAGCCGGAATGCCACATCATCAGCACTTTTCTACCCATGGACTATTTTTCCAGAGGTGGGATTGGATGTAGAAAGACTGCAAGTCCACAGGTGGTAGGGCCAAGAAAGGTAAGTTTATGGCCAATTATCAGAGATCAAATGGAATTTCCCAGTCGGTCTGCAGGCCGCTGGGTAGTGTCAGCAACAGGCCAGCTGCCTGATGGTGACCTCCTGGTGACAGACCAGGGGTCCAGCACTCCAGTCAGGCTTTGAGTTCCTCCCCACGCACCTGAGTAAAGCTGAGGACACAGACCACCCTGTAGAGAGGTTCCGCCTTTACAATGGTGGCTCAGCAGTTGTAGCCATTCTTTTATTTCCAAATTTTTAAAAGATGCTGAGAGACTGCTTCAATGTAAAGCTGGCCTTTCCACCTATTTACACTGGTAGCTGTATCTCCTTCCATACTCGAGGTCCTCCTATTAGGCCTCCAGCTTTGAGAGTTTCCTGAAGGACAGCGAGCATGCCACCTATCACCAATTCAAGGAAAATCACTGCTGGCTGACTGCCCCCAACCCAATGAGGGACCGGGATCCCCATTTGACCCTGATGTTGGGATCTCAAAGCAAAACCCAAAATCTTGCCTTGTGTGCCCAAGGCAGAATCGCAGCCAGGGCTGAAAAAGAATCGGTTGTAATTTTTCCCCAAGTGCATCCTGCGGGGTTATTCTTAGTTTTTAAACAGCCTCAGTCATTTGGCTGTAATTTTGTATAACTAACCAGAGAGATTGGTTTTGTATCTGTGCCAGAGAGGAGTGGAGTTGTATTTTAAAAGATAAACCACAGCTATCTTTGCAAGTCATGGTAAATTGGGAACTGGTGAATAGTTCCAACTTCCACTCCTTCCATCAGTTACTTTGTTCCACCCACGATTCAAAGTGACTCTTTTATTGGCTGATTTTGGTGAGATTGACAGAATCTAGCGTCTTAGCACAATCGGCAAGTACTTCCTGTTCGGAAGGAATACTGTAACATGCATTTACCAAAATAGTACGCGGAGATTCAAAAGAACAATGACAATAAAATGAATTTGAATATGATCAGATGCAGCTGACCAGCCTGCGACGGTGACTGTTGGTCGGCTGCTGCACCATGAGTTGCTGGACTAATAATCCAGAGACGCAGGGTAATAATGCTCTGGGGACCCGGGTTCGAATCCCAGCATGGCACATGGTAACATTTGAGTTCAAGAAAAATCTGGAATTGAAAGTCGAATGATGACCATGAAACCATTGGCGATTGTCGTAAAAACCCATCTGGTTCACTAACTTCCTTTAGGGCAGGAAATCTGTCGTCCTGACCTGGTCTGGCCCACATGTGACTCCAGATCCACAACAACGTGGTTAACTCTTGAATGGCCTCAAGGATGGGCAATAAATGTTGGCCCAGCCATGGACGAATGTCCCATGGACGAATGAAAAAAAAAAACATTTGGGCACAATACGCCCTGACAACCACACCCATACTTTCCCATTGGAATTACGGGGCATCAATTAGATATGGAGAATCCTGGTTCTTCTTGGGAGATGATTGGAGAGAAATACTCAACGGTGAAATTTACAAAAGAACTAATTCAGAGGTTAGAACATAGAACATAGAACATTACAGCGCAGTACAGGCCCTTTGGCCCTCGATGTTGCGCTGACCTGTGAAACCAATCTAAAGCCCATCTACACTATTCCCTTATCGTCCATATGTTTATCCAATGACCATTTGAATGCGCTTAGTGTTGGCGAGTCCACTACTGTTGCAGGCAGGGCATTCCACGCCCTTACTACTCTCTGAGTAAAGAACCTACCTCTGACATCTGTCTTATATCTATCTCCCCTCAATTTAAAGCTATGTCCCCTCGTGCTAGACATCACCATCCAAGGAAAAAGGCTCTCACTGTCCACCCTATCCAATCCTCTGATCATCTTGTATGCCTCAATTAAGTCACCTCTTAACCTTCTTCTCTCTAACGAAACCAGCCTCAAGTCCCTCAGCCTTCCCTCATAAGATCGTCCCTCCATACCAGGCAACATTCTGGTAAATCTCCTCTGCACCCTTTCCAATGCTTCCACATCCTTCCTATAATGCGGCGATCAGAATTGCACGCAATATTGGGCAAGATAAGCAGTTAAGGTCAGGCTGTGCCACAGGTCACTGAAATCTTCCAGTGATCCAGCAATGGTCTGAGGTCAAAATAGCAGATTTGTTATTCGGCCAAGACCGGCAAAAGGAACTGTATTATTAGAGTGAAAATCAAGCGAATAATTTAACAGAATGACTGGAATATCCCTTTAAGTTGATTTCCCTGCATTTGGGCTGTTCCTGCTGCTGTCGTTTTACTGGCAAGCACTCCGCACCAGTCCTGTTTTAAGAAGCCTGTCGCATGGACACACCACAATGTAATAAAACATTGGTTGTGAAGTCTCGACTTCTTGTTAATTGTGTTTATTCTAGGCAGGAGATGGGAGTGCAAGAGGCAAGAATCATTTCCATCAGGTTGGCCTCACATTTACTGACAATTGGAGAGTGAATCCTCCTCCTTCAAAGGTGAAAGGCGACTGTGGTGGCAGAATTTATTTACTGTGACATTTCCAGTAGCTGCAGCAGCCTTTGTTTCATACACACACAAGGCTGGAACCACAGCTTGCTCAAAAAAAATTACACAACTTTAGTCTTTTAAAAGCAGAACAACATCAATAGCATTCCCTCAGGGGAAAAAAATATTCCTCGTTACCTTGTCTTCATTCCCCTGCTTCACAATATTTCCAAATACCTTTTTTTTCCGAGGCCTTATTGATCAGATCTGGGAGACTGAAGAGAGCACTTGTTGAACTTTAACCTCTGAAATGGATTTTTTTTCTGAACCCTCGGCTTGATAGTTTTTTTTTTCTTTCTTTTCTACTTCTGAAGGATTTATTCTCCCCGTGTTCATTCGGTATTGAAAGTGGATTCACTCTTCTCGCTAGCTTTTTTTACAGATGAACTTTACAGCTGAGCAGGGTCATGAGGAGCTTGGAAAACTTCTTTGAGTAAATCTTGCCAATCTTCGACTGTGATGTGTGTACGAGTATGTTCCTGTTTGTCTGGCTGCAGGCATATGTGAGTGGCTGGCAGAATTTTCCACAAAAATGACAGTGTCAGGTTCAGTCAGAAAACCAGTGTGTTTCTCCCCAGAGACACCATCATGTTTCCCGACGAGATCTACCCACACTTTGCCATTTGTTTGAAGGGGGGGTGAGGGGGCGGCGTGTTTTGCACATTTGTTGTAAGGGCGGGTCCTAAATGCACCGACAACTCAAAAATGAGATTAAAGAATCTCTCCCCACAGACATCCGGACAGCACTCCCCACCCCTCACTGATGCCATGTTTCCGACCCCCTCACCCCGAACACAAATTGCCGGCACCGGGGCCCTGTATGTGCAATCCCCTTCAGATTCTGCCCCTGGCAGTGCCAACCTGATTCCTGCCAGCGCCGCATTATGTCAGCAGGTGGGAGCATAACACATTCCCAGAAGATTTGGTGTTAAGACAATTTTTTGAATATTGAAATATAATTAAATGAATGGTAATCAGGTTTATGTCCTCTCTAAGAGGGCCGGGGAACATCCTGATTGTTTTGCACCCGGTGCAAATCCCGTTTCAGGCTTCTCCTGGAATTTTCCTGATATAGCGGAATATGTGCAGGGCGCAACGTGGCCCGAAAACCATCCGTAGTGTGTTCGAGTGCATATGATTGTGTCCATGCATGTAGGTATGTTTGAGTGAGTATGTTTGGCTGCATGATGCATGCATGTGCATCTATCTCTGAGATCTGAAACAACCACAATTTCAAAACAGTACAGGGATGCTGCATTAAAGTGCAACTTTCAGAAAGAGTAACTAGCTGGGTGTCTGACAGGGAGAAAGGGTAAGAACAGTGTACTGTGACAGCACCAGCCTTGCTGATGCCTGTTATTGTGATGAATGTAAGTAATTATTATATGTTATGCTTTATATTTTGGTATTAAAACGCTGGGTTCAAATACATACGGGTAATATGTTGCTAAAGCTGTAAGTAAGGGGCCATAAAAAATGGGATCATTGTTTTTTAACCATTCACTTGTTCAAATATAGATGGCTAGTGGAATATTCTTTACAGAAAGGAGGTTCTCTGGGGTGTAGATAATTAATGAGGGATGGTGTGTAGTCCTAGCAACGCAGTCATCGGACATCTCAGTGGGATACAGATGCTGTAATTCATGGGGGAGCCAGGTCTGCCTGTGGGTTTGGCAGTTTTACTACAGGATTTGAGTCTGACAAGACAGAAGAATTTTCAGGTTGTTCCTGAAAGGGTCTCTTCAGATGTCTGCACAGAAAACAGCAAGTAACCCTCATTGCTAACTTTATTTATGAGGAGATTTTGAACTGTATTGGGTTGCTTTTTTGGAATATAGATAGTGGCAGGTATAGATAGTGAGTTAAAGATTTTCCTTTTATTTAAGAATTGATTAACTGTTAATTGTAAAGCTATTTCTTTGATGTTAATGTGGCTAATTTTGTGTTTAAATTAAAGTTTGTTTTAACATAAATGATACCTACTGGTCAGAGTCATCACTGCTGGGGTGAAGTATCCTTTCCTCACACTTTTACAAATTGCAAATTGTTTGGGGTTCCTCGTCCAAAGATTGGGGTCTGGTCCCACATCCGAATAATATCAGTTAACATCAGACCTGCACCTTTCAGATACACTTGACGCTAGTGCAGCCACGCCGTGTGAATGTTGTACTGGCTGCCTTGTTTCTGCAGTGTGAGCAGGCAGTGGCTGGGAAATTGGGTTGGGCAGAACAGCTGCCTTTTGAGGACTGAAATAATGTCTGAAGCACACAGCTGCTGCGATTTTCACCATCTTAGCACATGTGCAGCTAATGTTCGCCAGAGGTGGGAAAAGTGGGCAGATCATGATTTCAGCTGCTTCATGATCCAATGTTGACTTGATGCCAGTGCTGCAATTTTGAAGCACCGCTCTCCAGACAATTGCCCAGCCTAACCTGCCCAGCTCAACACACGTTAAGCAGCATCAGGGTTTTTTTAAAGGGACAATCAACGACTTTCAGACTTGTTGTTTATTTATTTCTACTGGCTGTTGCTATAACAAGCGTTCGGTGCTTCCCAGAGTGCTTTCAAGTTTCGAAAGTCGAGGAAAAATGGTGCAGCCTGTGGTGCTGAATATTTTCCTGATTTCAAAGCTTCTGCAAAGGCCACTTGCTCACGGACAAGGGTATGGCAGTAGACATTCCCCATGTAAAACAGCATGACTGGGAAAATGAGTAAAAGATAGTCAGCAGGTCAAGTTACTAGAAAACAAAAAAGGAGGAAGGGGACAAAGGATCTCAGCAAGAGTTCATAAGCACCCAGCATATTCAAGAAGAATTCTCCCACTTGAACCTCAAGAGGGAACAATGGATGGAATGTTATAACCTCCCCTCCCCTGGGAATAGGCTGGCTGGTGAAGGGCGTAGTTGGCGTCAAATCAGGTGGGATGGCAAGTGTGCAGGCATGACACTAACTGCCTCCATTGGTATTTTATTAGTGTCGGGTGGTCCATCCACTGAGGCCCTTCAGTGGCCAATTACTGGCCTCTTCCTGCTGCTTCAAGTATTTTATGGGTGGTGGGAATTGGGGTAGGACCAATCACATGATACACTTCCATCTTGGGGGGAGAAAGGAGGTGTTCTATGTTCTATGTTCAGTGTGCGTTCGTTCTATGCAGCGGCTGCAGCATGGATGGTGGAGGGACTTTGGCTTTTAGTAAGACACAGCACAAGGCCACGCAGGATGGTCTTTGAGCGACTCTGAGTGGAGAAGGTCAGCTTTCAGATTGAACTTCCTCTGCATGGGTAGCAGCAGTTTGGCTGGCTGGCCAAGAAACATCAACAAGAACACTTCTGACTTGGCAATGGTTGGAGTACTAATTCTGAGAGGTTTGTGCTCCACTGCACCACTACCATTCTCCCAGGGCAATGCCTTGGTAACCCTGAGATAGAGAACAAAGATTAGAGATGTCGTTAACCCTAAGTGAGGTGACGATTAGAGAGATTAGCTGGGATAGAGGGCAAGATTAGAGTGATCAATAGCCCTTAGATAGTGGATAATTGTTGCAGTGACTATTGGTTCTGTGAAACAGGGCAAACGTTAGAGTGACCTTTAGGCCAAAAGGTTTGGCTCTGCACCATCTGTTTTTCAGAGCTATGGGCATTGATTTGTGTGTGACTTGGCTTTCATGTCATGCAAACACTCTCCAGGTATTACTTTGATGAGTATATTACAGCAGCCAAAGTTGGAGTTGTCCACAAGGGGCGATGTTACATGTGGTGAAAGTCTTGGTTTTCACTTCAAAGGATCTGCCTGCAACTCTTGCTCCCTGTCATGGATGCTATAGTTATCATTCTCCCTTGGCGTGCAGCATTACAAGAAGATTGAGCAGAGGCAACCCAAAGGAAGAGGAGGAGACCATGGGCGGGATTCTCCGTCCTGCTGCAGCCTTTTTCTGGTGTGACGCCCCCCCGCCGGTAGTGGGATCCTCCGTCCCGCCAGCCGGCCAATGGGGTTTCCTATTGTGGGCATCCCCCACACCGTCGGAAAACCCGTGGGTGTGAGGGCGCTGCCAGCAAAATGGAGGATCCCGCTGATGGAGAATCCAATTCCATATCTGCTCAGCGTTTTCATGGAGTATTAAAGTTACCTTAGCCTCAACAAAGAACAATGCGTTCAATGTCTCCTCAGAGGAGGACAAGAATGGCACTACTAATTGCTGTCTAGATGATGATGACCATCAACTTCTCTGAGCTGGGATCTTATGGCTGGAGTAGGCAACACCTCACGGAAGGTCACTGATGTCCTCTATACCAGGAGACGGGTACACATTGCATTCTCTTTCCAGAGAGAAGCAGAGCTGCACATGGTATTTTCCTCATGTGTTGGGTGCTATTGACTGCACACACACACATCGCTTTGAGGGCTCTGCACCTAATGCAGAGAAGTATTGTAATTACAAAGGGTTTCATTTTCCTGAATGTGCAGTTGATGTGAAACTATGCTCAGAACGTGGTGCAAGTGAATGCCAGATATCCTGACAACAGTATGATGAAAATGCATGCAACCCTCCCAACTAGTACTCTGTAAAGAGCTAACCATCCAACATCTAATGAGGTGCTTTTAACTTACAGTTGCTGGTGCGGAGTTAGTGGAAATACCGTTGTTATATATGAGAAAAGGTATGGAGGTGCCACACTCTTGAATCTCTTACAAACACGATGAGAGGTTTTATTAGGAGATGTAACATCATACAATACAGGTCATGTGACGCTTCACCAGCAGGGATGTATTCTCCGATACACACCACCCGTGTTGATTTGTATTGGAGGAGTTTTGCATATCTTTTGGATTTTCAACGATCTGGTGCTAGATCTTGACCAGGAGATCAGAGGAGTTGGTTGGCCTGTTGGAAGAAAGTCTGCTTCAGTAATGGGGCCATACCTGCAGTTCCTCTTAGGCTGTAGCGTGATTTGGAAAAGGAACAAAGGCAGCAGGGAGGCAAGCAGTGCACATAGGGTGGAGGAGGAGGAGGAAGAGGAGGAAGTGTCCAGTAGTCCTTCACTCTGATCGAGCTGTCCGTAAGCCTACGCTCAGACCTCAGTTCTTCTAAGATATCATTACTACACCTCAATTGATCCGCAATTGCACATATTTCAATCCATCTGTTCCGAAGCATCACAGCACCCTCGAGGTCAATGTCCTGAAATAAAAGACGCCAACAAAAAAACATTCCATAACAAACTTATCAACAACGCTTCCAACACTACAGACAGAACTGAACGATTCACCCTGGTGCATTCCCTTAGTGTCTGTCCTGGTGCTCCTAAACAGTACCACCTTAATGGCTGCAGCATTGCTGCTGACTTTCATGAGGGTTGACTGTGGATGGTGTTGCAGGATGACCTTACGCAGCTATGAGCCTAGAAGGGCCATTGTCAGGCGGCACCATCTCAGCACAGGGGGCAGTAGTCTGGGATCAGCTGGGCTGTACTGAAAGACACTGGCAGAGTGGCAGTGGTGGGTTCACAAATGCTGGTATTCTGAGAGAGGATAGCAGATTAGTGCACCATGAAGCTCTGAGCACTCCTCCGGCCTGACGCCTCAGTTAGTAATCTACTTAAGGACAGATTGCTGGACTGAGGTGAGAGAGGGGACTGTAGAATTAGGGGCACAGTTTGAAAATAAGAGAGTTTTCCATAAAAGACGGAGATGAGGAAGAATCTCGTCTCTCAAAGAGTCATTAGTGTTTGGAATTCTCTCCCCTCAATGAACAGAGGAGGCTCAGTCATTAAATATATTTAAGGCTGAGTTTGTGATTGACAAGCAGTTCTGGTCACCTCATTATAGGTAGGATGTGGAAGCATTGGAAAGGATGCAAAGGAGATTTACCAGGATGCTGCCTGGTTTGCAGGATAGGTCTTTTGAGGAAAGGTTGAGGGAGCTAGGGCTTTTCTCTTTGGAGCAGAGGAGGATGAGAGGCGACTTAATAGAGGTTTATAAGATAATGAGGGGGATAGATAGAGTGGACGTTCAGAGACTATTTCCTCAGGTGGATGTAGCTGTTACAAGGGGGCATAACTATAAGATTCAGGGTGGGAGATATAGAAGGGATATCTGAGGTAGATTCTTTACTCAGAGAGTGGTTAGGGTGTGGAATGGACTGCCTGCTGTGATAGTGGAGTCGGACACTTTAGGAACTTTCAAGTGGTTATTGGATAGGCACATGGAGCACACCAGAATGACAGAGAGTGGGATAGCTTAATCTTGGTTTCGGACAATGCTCGACACAACATCGAGGGCCAAAGGGCCTGTTCTGTGCTGTACTGTTCTATGTTCTATGTTCTAAGTGTCGATGGTTATGGAAGACAGGCAGAGAGGACGCATTAGGGCCACAACTAGATCAGTCATGATCTTAATGAATGGTGGAACAGTCTTAATGGGCCGAATGGCCTACTCCTACCCTATTTCTTACGATTTTATCATATGACCTCCAAGCCCCTTTGAATCCGCAGCAATAGTGGCAGTAATCAACCTGTGTGGCACTGAGCAGGGATCTCATAATCTCATTCTGAGCTTTAACTGGAACACTCAGAGGTTAGGTGGCCTTCACCTGTGCTACACTGGAAATTGAGGCATTGGCTACCAAATGCTGCACATCATCTGGAACTATTGGCTACCACTCCCAATCACTTCCAATGATTGCCTCCACGTTCTGCGTGAAATCCTGTGCCATGTTGGAGATGGACCCCTCCATGCTCCTTGATAGTGGCTGGAGGCTGTCTGGCAGGCCAGCTATTCACTCAGCATTCTTCTGCAGACTACTCCTGTCCTCATCTGAGTACCCTGTAGCAGAACTTGCCTGTGAACTTGCACTCAACCATCTTTTCCCCCTGGCATGTCAGCAACCCACCACTGCTGAGTGACTCACCACATCTCACCATAGAGCCCATCTCGATACCAACCTCTACGATAGTTGCAGTGCCAATGGCTGAGTTGTCAGCTCAAATGACCGTGCTTTTTACTCAGAGGGATGGTGTTGCTCTCGCCATTCCTCATGAGGTTGCAGTGATTGGCCAGGTGGCATCTCTTGGATACCTGAAGGCAGAAATGCAGATGGGGAAGGTTGGGGTGAGCGAAGGGGACCTTACAGTCATTCTGAATGATGATTCCAGATGCAATAGCTCTGTCCCATGATGTGGATCAACCTCTCTTCCAATATGTTCGGCAATGCAGGCATACCTGTCCCGCTCCCTTTCTGCTCTGCTTCCTCCTATTATGGGCCACCTTTTCCTGCAATAGTGAGGGAAGATTGTTGATGTGTTTGAGCGATTTGCCACTGCTGATTAGCTGGAGGTATGTCAAAGCATTGGGAAGTGGTTATGGGGTTGCTAGCATTGGCAGGTGTGTACGGGTGAGGCTGAATATGTGAATGTTAGGCCTGAGCTGCAGAGACTGTTAATGAATGAGTTAAGGAAGCATATTGCATTGAGCAGTGTCAGGGTTTGGTGGTGTGGTGATTAGGAGATGTCCTTTGAAAATGCATTCAATGACCGTGTGAGGTCATCAAACTTCATGCAGCATTGCTGCTATGTCATTGCGATCAGCCTTCATGAATTGAGTTTCCTTCTACACATATTCCGTGGAAACATTGCTTTTTCTCCTCCTCACTTTTTATAAATGTTATTGTGGGATGTGGGCATTGCTGGCTGGGCCAGCATTGATTGCCCATCCCCAATTGCCCTTCAAATGAGTGGCTTGCTAGGCCATTTCCAAAGGTATTTAAGAGTCAGCCTCATTGCTGTGGGTCTGGAATCACATGTAGTCCAGACCAGGTAAGGACGACAGATTTCCTTCCCTAAAGGGCACTAACGGACCAGATGGGTTTTTATGACAACCGACAATGGTTTCATGGTCGCCATTAAACTTTTCATTGCAGATTTTTATTGAATTCAACTTTCACCATCTGCCATGGTGGGATTTAACCCCGGGTCACCAGAGCATTGCCCTAAAATCTGCGAGCCCTCTCTCTCTCTCATTTTCACCTATTGCTTCATTTCCTGTGCTTTTACTTCACAGAAGTGATATTTATCATAAGTCATTTGGTTTTTGGGGACTGTGCTGACTCACTGAAGCAACAATTCACCTCGTGTCACCCGCCCACCTTCTCACCAGAGCCTTTTATACCCCTCTTTTTTGCAAATAATCCAATTTCCTTTTGAAAGTCTTGATTGACCCTGTTTCCACCACACTCGAAGGTAAAGCTTCCAGATCCTAACCACTTGCTGCAATTTTTTTAAAAAGTTTTGCTCATGTCACCATTGCTTTTCTTTGCCAGTTACCTTAAATGTTTGCCCACTGATTCTCGATCTTCCATTGAAGGGAACAGTTTCTCCCTATTTAGTCTGTCCAGAGCCCACATGATTTTGAATGCCTCTATCAAATTTCCTTTCAACCTTGTCTTCTCCAAGGAAAACAGTCCAATCTTCTCCAATCGTTCTATGTAACTGAAGTTCTTCATCCTGTCAACCATTCTTATTAATTTACTCTGCACCCTCTCCAATGCCTTCACATCCTTCCTAAAGTATGTGTCCCCAGGATTGGACACAATACTCCAGTTGGACTTCTGTCCAAGACGTCCAAAAACAGTGTAATGCCCAGTACCAGCATGCCCCAGTTCCCCAACCAATGTACAACCAATGTACATTTTTCAAGTTTGAGGCGGACCCCCGCGTCCCGGAACCTTTTTAGCACCACCTCCAAGCTAGAAATGAGTTCTTCAAGATTAGTTCCATTGACTAAAACATCATCAAGGTTAAATTAAAAAATGAATCAAATGAAAAGCAGCCATCGCCATCCCTCCTCCACCGCCCACACTCTCCATGTCAATCTATGCCACTTCATGTCCCGACACCCACACCCCATGGCCTTTCAGATCTCTTGTGCCAATCCATGCCCCTCTCCTAAGCTAACATCAGGCAATACCACATATGCCCCACCACATCCCTAAAGCCTTCCGACCCATTCCCCCACCCGCCACTCATTGCTCTTACCCCCTCCACACCAACTCTCTCGTAGTCTTTGACAAATGTTAGAGTTCTTTGAAAGCTTTGACTGTTCTTTGACCATTCTTCGATGGTTTGACACTTTCTTTGACAGCTTTGACAGTTCCAATTAGTTTACACACTTTTTAAACTCAATTTTAACAATCCCGAAGGGTACCTTACATCACCCAAAGGCTGCCTTACCTTATCTAAATGGTGTCCCGGGACCATGTTCAGAGGAACATCCTGCCTCCCTCAAAAGGGTACACTGACTATTGAAATGAACCCACTATGTTTAGGCTAGCTCTTACCTGATCTAATTGTCACACTTCCATTGAATCCCTACAGTACAGAATGAGGCCATTCAGCCCATTGAGTCTGCACCAACCCTCTGAAAGAAACCCTACCTAGGCCCCTATCCCTTTAACCCCACCTAACCGGCACATCTTTGGATGAGGAGATCGAAGGAGGGGTTGAAGGACAGGATGGCAATGGGGGCCATATCCACAGCATAGGGTTTACTGCTGAAGACAGAGCTACCTTGAGGTGAACGAGAACTAGTGCCACCATGTCTGCTTTGTTTGGCTGGTTGACCTTTTCATTCTACCTTCTACAAGGAGGGCCTCTCTCCTCTCACTCACAGCCTCTGGGTGGAGCTTGAAATCTGCATTTGAGAAATGGGGGGCAGCCGTGCCCTCTATCTTTCCTCTTGCTCTCTTGTTCTTGCACTCCTTCTTTCAAATGGCTGCCTCAGTAATGGTTACGATGGTGTCTTTAAGTGGAGCCCACCTCCAATCAACACCTACAGTCATTAATTCGCTACCTAATGGCATTCCAGCCAATCATAAACTCGCCTCTGTGAAAATTGTGAACTAATTATTACCACCCTCCAACCACCCCTACCCACCCCAACCCCCACCATTGGCCCCCGTCCCTCAACCCCACCCAGGGCAGGGGTGGGATCCGCAAATGATGATGTCTGAATCCTGATCCCAGAGGCAAAAAATCCTGCCCAAGGTGTTAGCTTCAAACTATTCGCCATACAGTCCACATGGACTTCAAATTTATCACAAAAATCAGATGGACAATTAGTCTAGGAATAAAAAGCTAAGTGGGGGGGGTGGCATTTAGTCCCGAAACAGAGGGAGACGTTCAGAGCGACGCTTGGTCCGGGGATAGAATGAAAAGTTTGTCATGATGATTAATCATGGGACAGAGGGAAAAGATAAATGTGGTGGCCTGTCCTTGGATAGAGAGGGGAGGTTAAGAGTGACAATTAGCGCTGGGGTAGAGGTGAGTGGAATCAGTCGATGAATTCAGTGAGACCATTTTTCATATCTTTTGGAATTTAGAAAAACAGGCAATCAGTGAGAAATTAGGAAGATTAGAATACCAGAGAATTCCTTGATAGCAGGCAGTGTAGAGTGACTAATCGGTCCTAAAATTAGCAGGTTATAAGGACGATTTAAGAAAAAAGCAGCCCTAAAATAGCAGGGTGCTTCAAGTCCCAGGACTACAGACAGTTTAGAGTGACAGGCAGCTCTGTGACAGCAGCCAGACTAGTTAACATAAGGCTGAAATGAACATGTGACCCTCCCCCTTCCAGCTCAGAATCCTGATTATCAAGTTCCATTTGTACTCTTACGTTACACAAACTTCTGCCTAACCACTTCCCCCCCCCCTGTTCAGACATGGCATGACAATGAAGAGCAGCAATATTGCAGTGAAAATGAAATTCGGCACTGAGGATTCCAATTTTATATTTGATTATTCCACAGTCAGTGAAATTAAACTGGAATGGCATTTAATAATTGTATATGTTGGCAGGTCATGGTAGAGCGACATGAGGGATGAGGTCAAAGGTCTTTTCCGTCCAGTGATGGGATGCCGAAGCAGGTCGGAGGGAGGAGGACTTGTCACCGGAGCCTCGATAGCAGGAGAGACCGTCTCTTTTCTTTTTAGCAATTGCATGACTTGGCCATGTCAGGCTTTGAAAGAACAGCTCCAATTCTAAATGCTAGAGCCTGACACCATCCCCCAGCTTGTTTAACAGCATCTGAGGGATCAGTAAATAATAAATGAGAGCTTGCTTGGTAAGAGTGAAATCCATTATGGAACCTCACCCGTGTGTGCATTCTGTTCCAGAGAGTGCCCTGTGCTGTCAAACCCCTCTCTGCTTTCCACTTCAATCTGCTGAGAAATGGGAGAGCTCTGTTGAACTGAGCAAGGTAGAAATGTTTGTCCCCTTTGCTCCAACATATGTGTGCTAACAGCCAATCTCAAATAAATGATGCACAGTATCTGTTTTATAGGGGACATGTCCACTAGGACCACATTTATCCTTCAGTTTTTCTTCTGTCCTCCCTTCAAATGAACATAGGATCAGTACAATGCCATTCAGTCCATCGAGTCTTTTATGCCTTTCAGTTAGATTAGGGATCTCTACCTCAACTCCATTTACCCACTTTCATTTCATATCCCTGTATCTATGAGGACACAGTTCTATAGGTGCCAGCTCCCTTATTATATATTAGCAATAAGGGCATTCTTCATTTGCAAAAGTAAATATTGTGTTTGGCAGGCTATTCGACCTAAATGGGCATCACAGTCCAGGTAAATTCTTCACTTGTTTTAAAATGAGCGTTCCCACATCAAGAGGTCCTCAACAGCAATCAGCAGTATCAACCATGTCTAATTTCTTCTCCCGAGCCATGGGACACCAAGGTTGCTAATAGCCTCCTGGCTAAGCTTTTCCAACCCCACAATAATAGGGAATTCAATTTAGAACCTTCTGGGTGTATATGATTCAGTTCCTCATTGGACAATTATACCATATTCATTCCAGTTGCAATGGCAACACCACAGAGTGAGTGTCCCCTCTGATTCTGCTGCCTCTATGTGAGGACAGTGCTGCTTGTAATTTGCCATTCCCCACTGACATCAGCTGAACAGCATTGTCTGCTCTTGGGATCTGTTCACAAACTGCAGCGGCCGTGAGAAACTAACTATGTTGCTGGTCATTTTCGTACGTTTAGTGAACTGCAGCGTGCTCCACCCTTCATCATTTTGCCGACACCGCCGACTCTGTTCCAACCTCGAGCCACTTCTGTGATGTGTCGCGGTCTACCAGGTTCTGCATCAGCAAATGTAAACTGCCATTTAAAGGGCCATGACGTGGAGATGCCGGCGTTGGACTGGGGTGAGCACAGTAAGAAGACTTACAACACCAGGTAAAAGTCCAACAGGTTTGTTTCAAACACTAGCTTTCGGAGCGCTGCTCCTTCCTCAGGTGAATGAAACAAACCTGTTGGACTTTAACCTGGTATTTAAAGGGCCAGCAGAGCCCCGAACATAATGGGGGTTGCAGCCTTAGCTAGGCCTCTGCAGAGACTGAGGTTTGAGTAGAAAGGTAAATGTAGGGGGAGGTTTTCTATGGGATGGGATGCAACCTTTTATCCTGGACCTACCACCACCTTCCACCTGGTAGTCCTGAATATTAGCAGTAACTGGGGCAAAAAGGAGGGAAATGTGCTGTGGTTGCTGAAAAACAGCGCACAGTTCCTTCAGGGCTAGAGAAGGAGCTGTGGGGAAACTGTCGATCTTGACTCCCTGGAACTGAATAAAGAAACAGTGCATCATCCTGTCTAGAGGTGACTACACCATTATTCGACACTCAGAAGCTCTGCTGCTGAAGTGGCAGCCACATCACAGTGCATGCTGTCCTAGCAGATGAGTTGCAGCAGGACACGCACGCTGGATATTTGAACTGTAGTTCTTCCAATCTACTCACTCTGCCTAGAGCCCACTTGACTGAGGTTGGCTCTGTGCCAATTTATTACAAAAATGCGTTGTAATAGAGAATGTCATAATAAGGGGATTGTAATGCAGTTCATTAAAACAGGAGGTTTGTACAGAATTTTTCTATGTAAATTTTGCCGTAGAGTATTTTATAATAAGTAATAAGACTTCATTATAATGGAGCATAAGATGGATAACCCTCTGATATAAAAACATTAAAAAATTAGTACACAACATAAATTGTGAAATCTTACTGCCACTATGTTAGCATCTGTAAAATCTAACTACCACAAATATTGGAGAGAAATATGAATATGTGATAGTGATGTGATAGAAAACTCTTTAATTGAATATTACTAAATGTAATCAGTTACATAAGACTTCAAAAGATAAATTACAATGATTTAACATTCAAGCATCTGATCAGTTTATAGTGAGGTGTAACTTTTCTATGTAATGTTCTTGGTGGACATGTTGTTTCAGCTTCCTAAGGAGAGCTGCTAGCTGGTTGGCTATTTCTTTCCTATCCTGCCTACTGGGTTAAATGAAGAGAAAATAATTAAATAATTGGGTTTCAACCTCTGCAAGGCATAGCTGCCTCACAGCTGACGCTGACTCACATGACCTGGAGGGGTCCAAGGGTTGTCTGAACCAGTCGCCCTTCATCTGTTGTGTCATTGCCTTGAGCTAGTCACCAGCAAAGTGGAATGAAAAGGGTCCCTATAGAAATCCAGCTGCCTGCTGTTGGTGCTGGCGTGTGAATAGTTATACATACTAATTAACTACAAGCCCTTCAGGACAAACAGCTTACCTTCAATATGGCAGCACGTATGTGGCCTACAGGTGATCTGAGCCTGCAGCAACACACCAGATGGGAAGATGGGCTACAGTTTCCTGCTTCGACAGAAAGGTAATGAAAAATACTCAATCGTTGTGATCCCAGCTGATGTTAATACTGGACAAGTCATATCCCAGAGTGAAACCTAGCTTGGCAGATCCTAATTTCTTTTTAAGAGACCTGAGAGTAAATTACTGAACAAATTCATAGGAGTCCACTAATGAACATTTTAACACAAAGAATAAAACATTTATTAAATAAGAAAAATGAACCAGGCAAAAAATGAACCAGACAAAAAAGGTTGGACACATCTCAATATAAACACAAGAAAATAATTAAATATTCACTTTTCCTTCACCCCAGCTATATCTTTACAGACACATACAAATTCGGAAAGACAAAACAATTTATCATATCTATTTGATACTCTAATAATCAGGGTAAGTATGCAGTACATGTGAACCAACTGATGAACTGTGGTCAGACATACCACAGTCCAAAGTAAATGACAGCTGCGACCAAAGCAGATTCTACAGATTTCTCAACAACCCATCAGGTCCTTGTTACACGGGAGTCAACCAGTCTCTGTCTTTCTCACACGGATTTCCAATCTCCAAGTTCAAAGAACTCACTTTGGAATCCTCTCCAAAGGTTCCTCCCACTCGGAGAGCTTCAGCAAAACCCCAGCCTCAGGCTCATAGTCTTGCTTTCCGAGATTCCTTTCCCCTGGATCTCCGTGTACATTCATGCTTCACCTTCCAAGCACACTTCAGATCTTCAGCCATGCCAAGAGGAACCGAAAGAATACCTTTACAGCACAGAGTCAACAACCTTCCGCTGTCCTCGCGCACATCCAGGGGTTCTCTCAAGCCCATTTTGCTTCAAGTATGCACCCTACAGCTCTCTTTCTTTATTTTGGAACCTATTGCTCTGCTTCGTTCTCTCAGCTTTACGTAACATGATCTGTTTCTGATCTCTAACTTTGTCCCTCACCTGGGATTATTGTCTGGGACTTATTTCTTCCCTATTCCCTTAGGTGAAACCTTACCCCTGTCCCCCTCCCCATGTCCTCCCCCCTGGGATCCTTCCTCTGCAATGGCTCTCCTTTTCAGGTCACCTGACCTCCAGTTTCACAATGCTTCACCGTTTTCCTCTGCACAGACACACAGGCCTGGTTCCAGGCCTGAAGGTGTGCAAGACACCAATTCCACGTGAGTGGCCACTTCCTGGCCGGTGCATGTGCTGAAGACCCGAGGCCCACTGAGTCCAAAACTCCTAACTAAGGTAGGTTTTTTCCCCCCCCTGGCTTTCATCACACAGACAGGAAAGCATCAGCCAGTGAGCATTCTTCATTTTGTATACTATAATAATAATAATCTTTATTGACGCAAGTAGGCTTACATTAACACTGCAATGAAGTTACTGTGAAAAGCCCCTAGTCGCCACATTCCGGCGCCTGTTCGGATACACAGAGGGAGAATTCAGAATGCCCAAATTACCTAGAGCACATCTTTCGGGACTTGTGGGAGGAAACTGGAGCACCCGGAGGAAACCCACGCAGACACGGGAGAATGTGCAGACTCCGCACAGACAGTGACCCAAGCAGGAATCAAACCTGGGACCCTGGAGCTCTGAAGCAACAGTGCTACCCACTGTGCTACCATGCTGCCCCCATGGTATAAGCTACTGCCTTACGAAAATGGACAGATTTCTATTCCAAATGGTAGAATTGTATGTATAAAAACAAAATGCAACTCATTTTAGTCACCATGAATTAATGATCCTCAAGTGAAAATATATGAATTCCTAAACACCAATAAAATTCAAAATCATCAAATAAAAACACAATTTGACATAAAATCAGTGGCATTCCAGATTTGATGCATGTGCATTCACTTTGTCTCATATTAGAATCACTGGGTGAGATTTAACGGCCGCGTTGCACTTAAGCGAGAGCGCGACAAGGCCGTTAGATCGCGGGAGACGCCAAAATCGAGAACCGTGCCAGGCGCCGATCTGTTTGCGATCTAACCGGCCCACCACATTGGCGAGATCAGGATCCCACCATAGCGTGGCGAGAAACCAATAATCACCACTTAAGGTCATTCTCCATACCATTAACAGTAGCTCCCCATGATCTAACGACCTTGCCAGCACATAGTCACGTGGGTGCCGATTAGTACACCTTAATAAAAACATGAAGCTGGCGGAAGAGTTGCTGTGGGGATCCAAGGAGGTGAGTAGCCATCTTTGCCCCGGGGCAATGAGCCCGGGGACCTGAGGCAGCTGCTTGGGCGGGGGTGGAGGAGATCACGGGGGGCCAGCCTTGGTCAGGGTGAGCTGCCATCGGGGGGGGAAGAGTTGCGGAGTACAGGGTGGTGATGGCTGGGGACTCACAGAGATGGGTGTCTCAGCACCCACGCTCCGCCCGCCACCCCCTGGATCATGTGTTCCCATTCCTGGGACAACCCCAGCCTGCCTGCCCCACTGACCACTCATAACTCCCACTGACCGCAGAGGTGCCTGGCCACGCAGCTGAAGGCTATTGCTAATTGGGAATTGGCAATCGTAGTTAAGTGAGCACTTCACACCTCCCAAGTGGATCCCTGTGGGTAGATGTGCATGTGGGGGCTATTGCCTCGCATCCCAATCAGATCAGGATGCCTGGACAGTGTGCCTGAAGACTGCGGGAGGCGACATCACCGACGCAGCAGCCAACATCCGAGCACTCAGGGGCTTGGCCCCAGCACTGGGGACATTTCAGCGACCTGAGGGAGGGCATATGAACTGGGGAGGAAACCAGCGTCTGTCCAGGTAATGTTATATGCAGGTTTTGGGGGCGCAGGGTGTACGGTCTGGTATGCAGGAGCCCTAGTTGCAACCGGGGGCGCGTGTGCGGGGCGTGTCAGATGGCAGGGGATGTGTGGGGGGACGGGGACAATGGGGGGATAGGGAGCAAGGGGGAATCAGGGCTAGGGGGAGCAGTGGGGGCTAGGGGGGAGCAATGGGGAGGGTGCTAGGGGAGACAGGGGGGGGGTAAGAGACACCCAGGACCTCCATGTCCGAGGCGCTCAGCCATGACCAACACTGACTGAGCCACGCCTTGGACACCTCCACTCATCCTGCTGACATTGTGCATCCATATGAGAGAGGACCTGCATTCAGTAACTCTGGTCCTGGGCTCAGTAAAGCAGTGTCTTGGTGAGAGGGGAATGAGGCACTTAGACCTCCTTCCAAGTGCCCCTTCTCCTCAGGGATACAGGGAGTAGCCATGGGTGCTGAGAGGGAGCATCCTGGAGCTGTCCTACTGGGGTACCCCCAGGTGAGTGGGTGTTCTCATCCCCAGAGCCTGCAGTGGATGAGGCCAATTAAGGCCTTGTACCCATGTAGGAGACCCCCATTCGGCCCAGACCCGCAATGTCTTTCACTATCAGTGTATGTGCACCCGGGTCATCTCAGTTTCAGCCGTTTGCCTCATCCTCAGCTTCCAGTGTTGGGATTGCAACAGGCAAAATGGGTGTTAGGAAAAAATAGGACCTTTTGAGGGCACTTAAGTGGGTCTTGAGTCACTGTAAACCTTTGCACATAGATCTAAATATATATCACATTCTATTTTGCACACTTGATATTGTGTGCATTATATTCATTTGCTGGGACGACCTCCTTCAGACTTATTACGCTGTTATACTTCATGATTTGCAGTTGTTGCTGAATAAAGAGTACTGAGGGACAGCTCAGTTATGTAGGCAATGATGCGGCATGTGTTTTTATTTGATAATATTTGTGGCTCGATTTGCATTCCCAAGGCAATGTGATGAGCCTGAACAGGCTCTCTCTGCTGGCCTTCCCATAAGTGATGGGTCAGGGAGATTGTTCAAGGTTATGTACGAGCAGGAGAAGTGATGAGCTACTCTTGCCATTGTGGCCTTGTTACCATGGACAAGGAGGAGAAAGGTAGCTCATAGTAACTTCAGTGACTTAAGTGCCAGTATGAAACCAGTGTCTTTGGGGGCAGATACCTCTTTTATCCGGTGTGGTGAATGTCCACTACCCTTGGCCTTTTAGGGGCTAGAGGACTGGTTATTGAGGCAGCTCCAGATGGAGACTGGCATAGGTAGATGCACATTCAGCGCAGGAAAAGGTTTGCAGGTCAAGTACTAATAGTCATGTAGATGCCTCATTCCTGGGGAAAGCAATTGAAGGTGAGGCTGTCTCTGAAAGCCCCAGCATGTCTCTCCAAGCATTTTGGAGAAGTGCCGCGATATCTCTGATGCCCTCCTCATTCCTCTCCATCAGCATCATCTGAGGAGGTGAGCAGGTCATTGCATGGAAATTCTCATTGCAAAGTTGTGCAATGCACAGCAGACTACAAACGCCCTGGTCACCCTCTGAGCATTGCAGTACTCCGCTAGACTGGTCAATGCAACAGAAGCACATTTTCAGGAACCCTTTTCAGCTCTATGATTGCTCTGCTCGATCTGTATGCTGCATTGTGACATTCCTCCCTCGATCTGTGGGGATGATGCACTGGTGTCGTGAGCCACATTCTGAAGAGATTCGACCTCGAACTTGGGCAGCATCTGGGAGTTCCTTAAGATGGTTTGTGGCCTGAAAGCTCCCTGGGAAATGAGCACACAACTATATAATTCTGTGGTCGGAGACAACTTGACCTTGAGGGAGTGAAATCCCTTCTGATTTATAGATGCAGTTGACTTCCCAGGGAGCTCTAATTGCCCCGTGTTTGCAGTCAATTGCACCCCATATCTCTGGGAAGACTGTGATGGCTCCAAAGCCAACTGCTCTCATGGACTGGAGATCAGCATCTATTGAGAATCTGATGAATTCCTTGGCCCTTCTGAACAGGGCATTTGTCACCTCCTGCATGTCTGGGAAATGGCACACCTGGCTTCCATGGAGTTCTGAAATGAGATGCTGGGAAATTTAGAGCTGCAGTTTCCTTAAGGGTGACTGGCATAGGGTTCCCTCCAAAGCCATGAGGCTGCATGACTTGTAGAAGTGCACACGGGTCAGTTACCACCTGCTGGGAAAGTTTTGGCCATCTCTGGCATTGCCTCTCAGACATCCGTAAGTTATTGGTGGACATTTTGAACAGACGTTGATGTTCCAATGATATTCAGTGATGAAGACGGCCCTGGTTGGGTTCTTTCTGACCTCCCTTCCCCTCAGCTGGACCCAGCTGATGGCCCTTTGGCCTATGTTGTTCTGAAACTACAGCCATCGTCCAGTGAATCCTCTCCTTCACTGCACAAGGGTATTGGGTGTATGAGACGTAATGTGAAGGGAACTATGTTAAGAAGGCAGGCAAAATATCAGCACCTCTGTCACATGGCCTTCAATACGAGAGGTCCTGGCCAATAGGAATGCACTATCCTCCAATGGAACGAGAACTCTTCCCATCTCACAATGGCAGCCCCCCAGAACAACCTGACCTCCTGCCAGCTCAAACTTTCTTAGCTGCCATGTCAATGAACGTGCACACTATGACCTTTCAGTTCTAGGTCACCCACCTCTACCCTCCCTCTGTCACACTCAAGCTTCCTCACATATTCCTTCACCTTCCTCACCTCACGCTGCTCCTTCCCCCAAATATCCTGGAAACTTCAATCATCACTATTATGGCCCCCCGGGAAGTGAGGGAGTGTGCACCATCCGATTCCCATTAACTCATAATGAGTATGAGCTCCCTGGTAATTGGGGGCGGAGCATCCCTCTTAACAGGGAAGGCTCCACAGTATAAAAACCCTGGCCTGGGTGCAGATCAGGGACGGTGACCGTTCAGGGCATGGGAGTTCAGTAGTGTATCTTAATAAATCTCTTTCTGTGTATCCTTTGGGTGTTTCTCGACAATTGGATTCTACAATCACCCTTATTCTGGGCCACGAGTGACCCTCGAACTTCCATCTCTCACCCTTGCATTCCTGACCCCCCTCAACTTCCTATTATCATCCTCGAGCCTTCCTCCATTATTCTTCAAAAGCCCTTGGTACCCCTCCATCCTCCCTCAGGAACTATTTCCTTATCTTCCCTCAAGCTGGGCCTGCCCTCTATCAAGCTTGACCTTCCTTCCCCACTTGCTATGTGTGGTACAGCTGCTTCCCTTGGACACACAGGATTTGACCACTGCAAGAATAGACCAAGCCCTATAGACCAGAGCTTGGTTCCCTTTCACCACCACACCCCTAACAGTGCCTGTGCCCCCCTCCCCTCGCCCCACCACCACCTCCACACATGCAAGTTCCTTGCTGTGCTGCTGTATTTGAGGCCCTGACCATGACCACCCTCTTGCCAGCCAAACCACTGCACCGTTTGAGGACCCAACCACTGTCACTTTCTCCCACCCCCTTCGTTGCAGCTACTAGATTGTCCAGCTTTTCCTGCCCCCCCCCACTTTGCTGCTGAGTCACGGTATGCAGTGCATAGTAAACAGGTTCCTGCCACCAGATAGCGAAATGCCCGCTCAGTCTCTGACAATTTGTCACACTGGGAAATCAAGATTTCTGTTCCTGTCTAATTAAATCTCTCTCTCTCTCTCTCTCTCTCACTCTCTCTCTATCTCTCTTCCCCCCCCCCCCCCCCCCCGCCCCTCCCCCTCCGTCCCCCACCCAACCCCCCACCACCACTCATCTTGTTTCATTCTCTTGTCGGCCTCATTAAATTCTGCCCAATGTCATTTCTAGAGTAGTCCTGGTACTTCAATAACTTGCATTTATATAGCACCTTTAACATCCCAAGGTGCTTCACACTTGTGTTATCAAACAGAACTTGACACTGAGCCATCTAAGTAGATATTAAGACTGGTGGCCAAAAGTTCGCTCAAAGAAGTTAGTTAAAAGGGGGAATAGAGAAATCGAGAAACAGGTTTAGGGAGAGAATTCCAGAGCCTGGGGACTCCATGGCAGAAGGCATGACCACCAATTAAAACTGGGATGTTCATGAGGCGAGAGTCGGAGAAGCAAAGGTACCGGGAGGGTTGCAGGCCTGGAGCAGGCTACAGAGATGGTGAGCAGCACAGCCATGGAGAGATTTAAACAGAGATGAAAATGTTAAAATCAATACTGTACTTGTTCAAAGAGAGCCAATATAGATCAGTGAGCATGGATTGATGCGTGTACAGGACTTGGTGCAAGTTAGGATATGGCCAAGGGAGTTTTGTATGAGTTTAGGTTTATGGAGGGAGGAAGTGCACAAATGTGTGTATTACAGTATGAAAGCCCTGATCTACATATTCATACTAAAATACCATAGTATTTCAGTCCTGCTGTACAGTATATACAACTAATATGGGGAGGATTACACTTGTGGTACATATACCCATGGTCTAAACATGTCATGCGTGTGTATGTTCATATTTTGTTCAGTATTAAAAACTGCTTTCACTGGAACACAGGTTGAGGGATGACCTGATAGAGGTTTACAAAATTATGAGTGGAATGGACAGAATGGATAGTCAGATGCTTTTTCCAGGGTGGAAAAGTCAATTACTAAGGGACATAGGTTTCAGGTGCAAGGGAGAAAGTTTAGAAGGGATGCGCGAGGCAATTATTTTGATACAAAGGGTGGTGCGTGCCTGGAACGCGCTACCGGGGGAGGTGGTGGACGCAGGTACGATCGTGGCATTTAAGAGATATCTTGACGAATACAGGAATAGGATGGGAATAGAGGGGTACAGACACTGGAAGTGCAGAAGGTTTTAGTTTATACAGGAATCATGGTCGACAAGGGCCTGTTCCTGTGCTGTACTGTCCTTTGTACTTTATTGTCTTGTTACATGCATTCCTATTCAGTGCAACATTATTGGCCCAGATGTGGCCCCCATAGTGGTGAATTCTGAGAGATTCACTGCTTTTGAGAGCCAGAACGGAGCCGCAACTTCGGGGCAGCCATTTACGCTCCAATCCGAAAGTTACAGGTTGCCTAAAAGGCTCCACACTGATGGCCCTGCTGGGACCTGTCAGCTTGTAAACCTGGGTTGGTTGGTCAATAGCTAGCTCAACATTTGTGATGATTTATTTAGAGTTGATCCGGGCAGGGATAGAACTTGCTCATGAGTGCAGCCCTTTAAATCAGGAGGAGTGTAAAAAGATCCCCACGCCCTGGCCACCTACACCTTGATTTGCTGCCAGTTTCAAACTGACATAAGAAGTAGAAATGACAGGAATTACCAGAGATCTTTGTGGGCAGCTCCTTTCAAGGTCAATGGTGAGTGCTGTCACATTATTGCTGACTGCAAAATCCAGTGCAAATCCATACCCTACATATATAATATATATTAGTCATACAGTATTACAGTCCTTGGTAAATATTGTATCCAGTAATATTATAGATACCAGTGTGTACATTCAAATTTTGTAATCCAGTACAGTTATTTGTTCATGATATGCCTATATTACAGTCTTCTTTGTGTGCTCATGGTGCACTTTACAATATTGAAGTGCTTTTGGGTTATATTACAGAATTAGAGGGTGCAGAATTTGGTTGTGTGTTGCCCATACTTCTGGCACTATGGGTTCCATTTAAGTCCAAAATGGAGGCCATGCTTGTGCACATTTCCGGTGCTGGCTGGGAGTGGTGCCATTTTGGTAAGGGCATTGGCGAGTGTGCCATGTAAGCAGATTTTGACGGCAGCCAGCCTGTAATGCCAGCAGGGTCATTTTCAACCTTAAACCTCCAAGGGTCCACTGACCACTTAACTCATGATTCTAGCACTCAAACTGCACGCATATGGCCAGTATGCAAATAAAAAAGCCATGCCACCACACAAAATGTCATCAGGGGATCATTGATGTGCTTAAGGACACATGACCGATGAAACTTGACTCAAAGGGGTTACAAAGTCAAACATTTTGCAAAATAATCAAAGGGAACATGTCAGAAACCCTTTTTCACACAGTAAGCGGTTATCATTTGGACTGCATTGGCTAAAACTGGAAGCAGAGTCAATTGAGACTTTCAAAAGGGAATCCAATAAGCACATGGAAGGAAAAATATTGCCAGGTCTATGAGATATGGGCAGGGGAGTAGGACTAGTTACTCTGCTCTTGCCGAGAGCTGGCATGGGCTCACAAGCGAAATGACTTTCTTCTGTGTTGTGACTATTCAATGGGTCTTTGATTCTAATGTTTCCACTGGGCAGCTCTGGAGGAGCCCTGCAGTACTCACTAGAGTGAAGTCACAGTGACTGCTGTAGTGATCTGTATATACACAAGGGGTTAAAGTATAGTCATTACAGCTAAGTGATCACTAGGTGGCAGCACTAACAAGGGGTATATTAGATATACTCAATCCGTGCTCCTGCCTCTTTGTGTGTACTGTGACTAGTGACCAGATGTAGAGAGTGTTAACTCAGAGTGCAAGTGTAGTTAATCATAATTATTCTTATTCAATCTTGTTTATTTAATATCTAGTAAAAGTATTGGAGAAAATGAACTCACAGTTTATTTGTCTAAGTTCCTCAATAAATTATTTGCTTTCATTGGAAGACTACGAGTGTTAATTAACATTGAGTTTAAGAGCATTTTGGTAAGAAGCACATGAGTAACATAAATTACAGCAAGTAATACAGCAACTTCCTTTGACATCAAGGCACCACTTTCTCGAGTGTGGTATCAAGGAACCCGAGCAAAACTGGAGTCATTGGGAATCAGAGGAAAATTGTTTGTTGGTTGGAGTCATGCCTCACACAAAAGCAGATGACTGCGGTTGTTGTAGTTCAATCATCTCAGTTCTATCTTCAGCCTGTTCATCAATGACCTTCCTTCCAATAAGGTTGAAGTGAGGATGTTCATTGATGGCTGCACAATTTTCAGCACCATTCACGACTCCTCAGACATTGAAGCAGTCCATGTCCAAATGCAGCAAGATCTGTGCAATATACACGCAGACACGTGGTGAGCAGCATTCAGACCACACAAGTGCCAGGAAACCACCATCTCCAATCGTCCCTTGACATTCAATAGCAATGCTGCATCCCCAATTATCAACATCCTGGGTGGTTACCATTGAGCAGAAACTAAACTGGACTAGCCGTACAAATACTGTGGCTACAAGAGCAGGTCAAAGGCTAGGAACCCTGTGGTGGGTAAATCACCTCCTCTCGACTCAAAGTCTGTCCACTATTTACAAGGCACAAGTCAGGAATGTGACGTTTCACTTGTTTCAGAGACACCTTTGGACACGGCCTCCTCATTCATTGATGCTTCAATGATGATGAGCACAACCTCCACTTGCCTGGATGAGTGCAGCTCCAACAACGCTCAAGAAGCTCAACACCATCCAGGACAAAGCAGCCCACTGGATTAGCACCCAATCCACACACATACACACCCTCCACCACCAACGCACATTGGCAGCTATTTTTTGCCACTGCCTTTTGACAGTTTGCCTTGAAGACTCCTGGCCTCCTATATAGATAGATGGCATCTCTTCTTCGCAGCATTTCCTCTACCAAGGCTCCCATTTCACCTTTGGAAAATCTTAGAGCCCACAATCTGCCATGTTGTGCCGTCATTCAATATTTTTTAGATGACACTCCGTTCTGCAACTAGTTCCCACACCTTTACTAGTCAGACCACAGAGTTGCTTTAAAAGGTGCTGGCTGGCGTTAAGCGATGCTGCCCTCTGATTCCCCTGCTAACGTATGCAACTAGTCCACTGTGCACCTACTGCTCTGCATGCAGAATGCATTTAAATGATTAGGAAATACAAAGTTTGAGTGCTGCCTGCATCAGAAATAAAACATGTTGGTTAACCGCATGTTGCAATACTTGTGCCGGTTTTCAGGTTTTATCCAATTTTGGAGCAAGCGTTTTCTCCCCATCCCCCCCCCCCCCACAACCCTGCCCCTCCCTGTCCTCCCCTGCCCGCCCACCTAAGTATTCTCTTTACTCTTCTTGGTTTGTATTTTTGAAAATGTTATCCCTTTCTCAAGGTTATAAAGCCAGTTAACAGGTTGGATAGGGCAAGCCCTTAATCCTTCTCCTAGCTTGCTCCAAAAACCAAGTCAAGTTCAGATTGAATCCAATTCACGTTCCCCACGAAAAAGACATACTGGATCCAAGCTGTCAAGAACAGGCATTACACCTGATCTCACATTGGATTCCACGCTTGATCTTTGCCAATACTCTAATTTTCCCCCCGAGTGTATGTGTAATGGGTACGACATACTGGTGTGGCGGAGGACACACCGCTGTACAGTGTTCTGATGTCGTACTTGCAGCAAATTACATTCAGGATTGTTGAGATGGCTCTGCACCAAGTGAAAATATGCACTGTTGGGCGGCAGGGAACTTCAGCGCACAAAGAGGATGCTGTTCACCAGCTGCCAAATTGGATGCTGAGGGACCTATTTGCAACCGAAAAACGAGCACACACCAACAAAAACCCTAGCCCATTATACCAAGTAGTGGTTGGATGTAGATGGGATGGGAGGAGACTCATGTGGAGTAACAATGTCTGCACACACACACACACACACACACTGCTATGTTTATTGTAATTCTACATTTCAAAGAGAAAAGTGTGATGGCTCATTTATTTATAGGAATAAATGTGGATTGGGCGCATCATGGATTGGATTTGGTGCTTTAAGGGGGCAGTGGTGGTGGGTGGGTAAGCAGAAAATCCATATATTGTTCACTGTTCAGCTGACTGGTCAATAACATTGTCTTTTTCAGCAGCATTTTCAGGAGTGGAGGTGTTTCTTTTTCTCCTTGTCTTTTTAACTTTTTTGTTTCCTTGTTTCTTTTTATCTCTCTCGTTCTTTCTTTTCCTCTCTTTCCTCTGTAGCTGCACTGATTGTTCTCACTAAACAACACAAAACAACATGGAAAGAATAATGGGAGATAAGAATGAATTATTAATTTATTCGGAACCAAAAATAGGTTTCAAAAGTGTGTCAAGATAATGGTAATAAATTAATAATGTACAGCACAGGAAACGGCCAAGATGAGACAAGAAAGGTGGTGAAACATTTATCAAAGCAAGTTTTAAATAATGCCAACAAATAAGACTTAATACTGCAGTGAAGTAAATTCCAGTACTTTGCTGCTGACTCCAGCCACTAATTGTGGTATATTTCCCGAAGGTGATGGCTTCCCAAAAGATTTGCAGGTCAAAGTGGTATTGTGGCAGGCCGCCAGGTGTACCAGTCTCTTATTCAGAAAACAAATAAACCTGGAGCAGCTCATTAAGCTTTTGAATAAATGATCAATGTTGGCAAAGAGGCGAGTTACTCGATGGTTAATTGTTGACTTGCCTTATTCTCAGTTCTTTATTACCTTGAACCAAATGTTTATTCTGAACCAGTTACATTGGCACTGACAGCACAATACACATTCATAGAATGAGAAAATGCTTACAGCTGGAAGGAGACCATTCGGACCATCACTGTACTGGCCCACTGAAGGTGTAATTCATCTCGTGTCACTCTCCTGTCTTTTCCCCATAGCTTTGCACATTATTTATTTTCAGATAGTGATCTAATTCCCGGCTGGAAGCTTAAAGTGACCCTGCTTCCATCACATTTTCAGGAAGTGCATTCCAGATCCTAACCACTCGCTGTGTGACCCTGCCTCCACCATACTCTCAGACAGTACATTCCAGATCCTAACCACTCGCTGTGTGACCCTGCCTCCACCATACTCTCAGACAGTACATTCCAGATCCTAACCACTCGCTGTGTGACCCTGCCTCCACCATACTCTCAGACAGTACATTCCAGATCCTAACCACTCGCTGTGTGACCCTGCCTCCACCATACTCTCAGACAGTACATTCCAGATCCGAACCACTCGCTCTGTGACCCTGCTTCCATCACATTTTCAAGAAGTGCATTCCAGATCCTGTAGTGATCTCTACATGATCAGACTATGTTAAGCTAGAACAGGCAATTGAACACTAGATGGCCACACTATCAGGACCTATAAAAAGGTTTCCCCGCTCTTTCCTAGAGGAGAGTGTGTTAGGAGTGCAGAGAGTACAGAAGAGTGACAGCTAGAGAGAAGAAGTTAATTGATATCAGCATATAGCATTATCTTATGTAATAGTTTAATCTACAGTTATTTGTTTGTTTACTAGTTCAGTATTAAGTAAAAAGAGCGACTTCCGGGTGCGGCGATGACCAGCTAAGTCGCACGTTTCGGCGGCTCCCGGTGGAACGGACTTTTAAGCTCGTGATAGGAGCCCCAACGGCAATTTTAACGGCTAAAAACACTGTGCGGTAAACCAGAAGGGAATCCCCCCTGGACACGGATGGAAAAAGGAGAGAAAAGTGGCCAGATTGCGGTTGATCCTCTAGAGCAGCGGCCAGGAAGGCAAGCACAAAGCAAGATGGCATCGGAAGGTGGCAGATTAATATGGGGCCCTGACCAACAAGTGTTCCTGCGGCGCTGCGTGGAAGAACTTAAAAAGGAGATGAAGAAGGAGCTGTTGGCCCCGATATTACAGGCGATTGAAGGGCTAAAGGAGGAGCAAAAGACCCAGGAGCAGGAGCTCCGGGTCGTGAAGGCAAAGGCTGCTGAGAATGAGGACGAAATACACGCCTGGTGGTGAAGACAGAGATGCACGAGGCACAACACAAAAGGTGTGTGGAAAGGCTGAAGGTGCTGGAGAATAACGCGAGGAGGAAGAATTTAAGGATTCTTGGTCTTCCCGAAGGTGCAGAAGGGGCGGACGTCGGGGCATATGTGAGCACGATGCTGCACTCGTTAATGGGATCGGAGGCCCCGACGGGCCCGTTGGAGGTGGAGGGAGCTTATCGAGTTATGGCGCGAAGACCGAGGGCTGGAGAAATTCCTCGAGCCATAGTGGTGAGATTTCTCCGATATAAGGACAGAGAGATGGTCCTCAGATGGGCAAAGAAAACCCGGAGCAGTAGGTGGGAGAACGCGGTGATCCGCATATATCAAGATTGGAGTGCGGAGGTGGCGAGAAGGAGGGCAAGCTTTAATCGGGCCAAGGCGGTGCTGCACAAAAGGAAGGTTAAATTTGGAATGCTGCAGCCGGCAAGACTGTGGGTCACACATCAAGGGAAACACCACTAATTTGAAACGGCAGAAGAGGCGTGGACATTTATCGTCGAGGGGAAACTGGAACAAGCAGGCTAGAAAAAGAACGTTTGGGACAATGTGGTGGGGTGATTACGTGGGGTGAAGGGGGGGGGAAATGGGGGAAGAGATGATTTCCGAAGTTGTTAATCCTGCGACCCTGTAACTTTTCTCTCTTCCCCATGTCGTGGGGGAGGGGGGGAAGGAGGATGGGGAGCTGGGGGCGCCGGCCATTGGGAGCGGGGCCAAATGGGTAGCGCGGGCTTTGTTCCCGCGCTATGGTAATCATGGCGGGAACAGGGAAGCAGGAAGGAGGGGGCCTCGCACAGTGGGGGCCGAGGTCACGGGGGGAAGCCGAGGTCGGCCAGAGTTTGCTGACTTCTGGGAGCAACATGGGGGGTGCAATTATGCTAGTGACGGATCTAGCGGGGGGGGTTAACTGGGTTGCTGCTGCTGGGGAGAAGGGGGGGCTGGTATGGGGTGGGGTGGTCGGGGCATGAGGGCGCCGTCGGGGGGAGATACGGCTATGTGGGAACCGGGAGAGGAGCTGGATTGAAAAAGGAGATGGCTAGTCGACAAGGGGGGGTAAAGAGCCCCCCAACTCGGCTGATCACGTGGAATGTGAGAGGGCTGAATGGGCCGATTAAGAGGGCACGGGTACTCGCACACCTAAAAAAACTTAAGGCAGATGTGGTTATGCTGCAGGAGACGCATCTGAAACTGATAGGCAAGGTCAGACTTCGCAAAGGATGGGTGGGGCAGGTGTTTCATTCGGGGCTAGACGCAAAAAACAGGGGGGTGGCTATATTACTGGGGAAGCGGGTAATGTTTGAGGCAAAGACCATAGTGGCGGATAGTGGGGGCAGATACGTGATGGTGAGTGGCAGATTGCAAGGGGAGGCAGTGGTTTTAGTGAACGTATATGCCCCGAACTGGGATGATGCCAATTTTATGAGGCGTATGTTGGGACGCATCCCGGACCTAGAGGCGGGAAAGTTGGAAATGGGTGGAGATTTTAATACGGTGCTAGACCCAGGGCTGGACAGATCGAGGTCCAGGACCGGAAGGAGGCCGGCTGCAGCTAGGGTGCTCAAGGACTTTATGGAGCAGATGGGAGGAGTAGACCCCTGGATATTTGGTAGACCTAGGAGTAAGGAGTTTTCGTTTTTTTCCTATGTCCACATATTCACGGATAGACTTTTTTGTTTTGGGAAGGGCACTAATCCCGAAGGTGACGGGGACGGAGTATACGTCTATAGCTATTTCGGACCACACTCCACATTGGGTGGACCTGGAGATAGGGGAGGAAAAAGAACAGCACCCACCCTGGAGAATGGACATGGGATTATTGGCAGATGAGGGGGTGTGTTTAAGGGTGAGGGGGTGTATTGAAAGGTACTTGGAACTCAATGACAATGGGGAGGTTCAGGTGGGAGTGGTCCGGGAGGCGTTGAAGGCTGTGGTTAGAGGGGAGCTGATATCTATCAGGGCACATAAAGGAAAGCAGGAGGGTAGGGAAAGGGAGCGGTTGTTGAAAAAACCTTTGAGGGTGGACAGGCAATATGCGGAGGCACCGGAGGAGGGACTGTACAGGGAAAGGCAAAGGCTACATGTAGAATTTGACTTGTTGACTACGGGTAAGGCAGAGGCACAATGGAGGAAGGCACAGGGTGTACAGTACGAATATGGGGAGAAGGCGAGCAGGTTGCTGGCCCACCAACTGAGGAAAAGGGGAGCAGCGAGGGAGATAGGGGGTGTGAGAGATGAGGAGGGAGAGATGGAGCGGAGAGCGGAGAGAGTGAATGGAGTGTTCAAGGCATTTTATGAAAGATTATATGAAGCTCAGCCCCCGGAAGGGAAGGAGAGAATGATGTGCTTTCTGGATCAGCTGGAATTTCCTAAAGTGGAGGAGCAGGAGAGGGTGGGACTGGGAGCACAGATTGAGACGGAGGAAGTAGTGAAAGGGATTGGAAGCATGCAGGCGGGGAAGGCCCTGGGACCAGACGGATTCCCAGTGGAATTCTATAGGAAATGTATGGACTTGCTGGCCCCGCTACTGATGAGAACCTTTAATGAGGCTAGGGAAAGGGGGCAGCTGCCCCCGACTATGTCAGAGGCAACGATATCGCTCCTCCTAAAGAAGGAAAAAGACCCGCTGCAATGCGGGTCCTATAGGCCCATTTCCCTCCTGAATGTGGATGCTAAGATTCTGGCCAAGGTAATGGCAACGAGGATAGAGGATTGTGTCCCTGGGGTGGTTCATGAGGACCAAACTGGGTTTGTGAAGGGGAGACAGCTGAACACAAATATACGGAGGCTGCTAGGGGTAATGATGATGCCCCCACCAGAGGGGGAAGCGGAGATAGTGGTGGCGATGGATGCCGAGAAAGCATTTGATAGAGTGGAGTGGGATTATTTGTGGGAGGTGCTGAGGAGATTTGGCTTTGGAGATTGGTATATCAGATGGGTACAGTTGCTGTATAGGGCTCCGATGGCGAGTGTGGTCACGAATGGACGGGGGTCTGATTACTTTCGGCTCCATAGAGGGACATGGCAGGGATGTCCTCTGTCCCAGTTATTGTTTGTATTGGCGATTGAGCCCCTGGCCATAGCATTGAGGGGTTCCAGGAAGTGGAGGGGAGTACTCAGGGGAGGAGAAGAACACCGGGTATCTTTATATGCGGATGATTTGTTGTTGTATGTGGCGGACCCGGCGGAGGGGATGCCAGAGATAATGCGGATACTTGGGGAGTTTGGGGATTTTTCAGGGTATAAATTGAACATGGGGAAAAGTGAGTTGTTCGTGGTGCATCCAGGGGAGCAGAGCAGGGAAATAGAGGATTTACCGTTGAGGAAGGTAACAAGGGACTTCCGGTACTTAGGGATCCAGATAGCCAAGAATTGGGGTACATTACACAGGCTTTATTTAACGCGGTTGGTGGAACAGATGGAGGAGGACTTTAAGAGATGGGACACGGTGTCCCTGTCACTGGCAGGTAGGGTGCAGGCGGTTAAAATGGTGGTCCTCCCGAGATTTCTTTTTGTGTTTCAGTGCCTCCCGGTGGTGGTCACGAAGGCTTTTTTCAAGGGGATCGAGAAGAGTATTATGAGTTTTGCGTGGGCCGGGAAGACCCCGAGAGTGAGGAGGGGATTTTTGCAGCGTAGTAGGGACAGGGGGGGGTTGGCACTACCGAGCCTAAACGACTATTACTGGGCCGCCAATGTTCCAATGGTGTGTTAGTGGATGGGAGAAGGGGAGGGAGCGGCGTGGAAGAGATTGGAGAGGGCGCCCTGCAGGGGGACTAGCCTACAAGCAATGGTGACAGCGCCGTTGCCGTTCTCACTGAAGAAATACACCACAAGCCCGGTGGTGGTGGCTACATTGAAAATTTGGGGGCAGTGGAGACGGCATAGGGGAAGGACGGGAGCCTCGGAGCGGCCCCCGATAAGAAATAACCATAGGTTTGTTCCGGGGAGAATGGATGGGGGATTTGGAGCATGGCAAAGAGCTGGGGTAGTACAATTGAGAGATCTGTTCGTAGATGGGACGTTTGCGAGTCTGGGTGCGCTGATGGAAAAATATGGGTTGCCCCAAGGGAATGCATTTCGGTATATGCAACTGAGGGCTTTCGCGAGGCAACAGGTGAGGGAAATCCCGCAGCTCCCGACGCAGGGGGTGTAGGATAGAGTGATCTCAGAGACATGGGTGGGGGATGGTAAGGTGTCGGACATATATAGGGAAATGAGGGACGAGGGGGAGATCATGGTAGATGAGCTGAAAGGGAAATGGGAAGAAGAGCTGGGGGAGGAGATTGAGGAGGGGCTGTGGGCTGACGCCCTACGTAGGGTAAACTCATCGTCCTCGTGTGCCAGGCTAAGCCTGATACAATTCAAGGTTCTACACAGGGCGCATATGACTGAGCACGGCTCAGTAAATTTTTGGGGGTAGAGGATAGGTGTGGGAGGTGCTCGAGAAGCCCAGCGAATCACACCCACATGTTCTGGTCATGCGCGGCACTACAGGAGTTCTGGGTGGGGGTGGCAAAGGTGCTTTCGAAGGTGGTGGGGGTCCGGGTCGAACCAAGCTGGGGGTTGGCTTTATTCGGGGTTGCAGAAGAGCTGGGAGTGCAGGAGGTGAGAGAGGCTGATGTTTTGGCCTTTGCGTCCCTAGTAGCCCGGCGCAGGATATTGTTAATGTGGAAGGAAGCCAAACCCCCGGGTGTGGAGACCTGGATAAACGACATGGCAGGGTTTATAAAGTTAGAACGGATCAAGTTCGTATTAAGGGGTTCGGCTCAAGGGTTCACCAGTCGGTGGCAACCGTTCGTCGACTACCTCACAGAAAGATAGAGGGAATGGAAAAGAAGAAGACGACAGCAGCAACCCAGGGGGGAGGGGGGGGAGAGGGGGGGGGGGGGGGGGGAAGGAACCGGATCGACTCTCGGGGATGTCATTGTATAGACACTTGTTATACGTAATGTATATTGGATTGTTGGATTGTATCTTTGAAGAGTAACTATTTTTGACAAGGCAGTTGCCACTCAGTTTTGTTTATGTTTCTGTTTATATATTATTTATTTATTTGTTTAAAATTGGCCACGGTTATTTATATTGCTTTGTTGTTGTTCAAAAGAAAAATTATGTACTGTTATGTTTGGCCACAAAATTCTGAATAAAATATATTTTTTTGAAAAGTAAAAAGAGCTCACGAGATTATTTTATATTACTCATTAAATTACTTTATCATCACTGGAAGACTACGTCTATATTTCAACAACTTGGCTAGACAAAAAGAGTAATATATATATATTGCAATATCGTAATACAGCATGGTACCAGGTCAGAATAAGCTTTCAGAAAGACTAGTAAGTAAATTCAAACAAAGAAGATAAAGTTCCGATACCGACTATTCAACTGGTGAAGTCATCGCAGAAACTGACTCCTCGACAACGAATCAATTTTCGATGGACCAAGTGCAGGCTCCCAGACATCTGAAGACAGCCGGTAACCTTAATCTTAATTGGAGACTGTTTAAGCAACAATTCCAGCTTTATCTGGAAGCTAGTGATTTAAATACTGCTTCAGAAGCTAGGCGAATCACTTTGCTTCTGTCCCTAACAGGACAGCAAGCAATTGAAATCTACAACTCATTTACTTTTGCTGCAAGCAAAGATAAATCTAAGTTTGAACATACAATCGCTAAATTCGATGATCGCTGCGGAATGCAAGCAAACAAAATATTGGAGCGATTTAGATTTCATAAGCGAGTGTAAAAGATTGGTGAATCTGTTAATAACTTCATAACTGATCTAAAACTCCTAGCTCAGACCTGTAATTATGCTGATCTGCATGACTCTCTAATGAGAGATCAAATCGTCTTTGGTACAGCAGATGAAGAGAAGCCTTATTACTTCAAAATGACCCTACGTTAAAAATTGCTGTTGAAAAATTCATCTCCAGAGAACAAAGTAAAAGTCAATACTCAGAGCTTTATCCGAAAGAAAAAGGCGCGAAAGTCCACCACGAGGCTGAAAAAATAAAAATGGTGTCGCAGGCAGCACCGACGCACATTCGAGACGGCAGCTACCTTGCGCACGCATTTTCCAACTCGGACATGCGCACTTCGCACAGAAATGCGAGACTCCGCAAAAGAGGTCTGCGCATGCACGAATGTCACTGATGCATCATGGCAAAAACGTGATGATGTGTCTCAGATGTGGCAACGCCCATTGAAAGGGAAGCTACCCAGCTTTTGGAAAACGCTGTTTGAGATGTTCAAAGATGAATCATTATGCTTCTCAGTGCCAGTCTTCAGCAAATTATCTCCCTCCTACACAATAAAATAATTATAACGTGAGAGCAATTGAAAAAGATGAAAAAGTCAATTCACCGCAAGATTTTTCCGAAGGTGATGACATTTTCTCATTGGAAAATACCTTCTTTGCCGGAGTGATTGAAGCATCAACAAAGACAGATCTTCAAACAAAAAAGACAGATCTTCAAGCAACAAAGAAAGCTCTTCACGCAACTAACAAAACTCTTCAAGCAACAAAGAATCAGCAAGTCAACATCGTTAGTAATGAATGGATGACAACAGTATGTATCAATAATAGCCCAATAACATTTAAGTTAGATACAGGCACTTCAGAAAGTCTACTCAACTCCAAGGACTTATCTACTATCACAGGTGACTACGACATAGTACCTGCGGAATGTTCACTGAAAGATTACAATGGAAATCAAATCATTTTGCATGGCTCGTGTTATCTAAATGCCAGCAACAGGGACATTCATAAGAAGCTAAGATTTGAAATAGTGGATGATCACCGATCTTCGCTATTGAGTGCTCAGGCATGTAAAGATTTACAGCTGATTAAGAGAATCTTCCTGAATACGTCTGAGACATCTACAATAGAAGATGACATCCAACAATTATTAAAAGAATACCCTGATGGTTTTCATGGCATGGGCACATTGACGTATCAATATAAAATTCTTCTTAAAAAAGATGCCAAGCCAGTGATACATCCACCGAGACGAGTACCACCGCCTCTCAAAGAAAGATTGAAAGCTGAACTCACGAGACTGCAATCGCAAGGAATAATATCAAAAGTGACACAACAATCCGATTGGATGAGCTCCCTAGTCTGTGTGAAAAAACCACCTGGGAGCATAAGGATCTGCATGGATCCCAAAAACCTCAACAGAAACATTCGTCGAGAGCATTAACCAAGACCTAAAAGAGAGGAAATCACCTCAGAAATGGCCAATGCCAAAATATTTACCAAATTAGATGCCTCACAGGGATTTTGGCAGATGCAGCTTGATGACTCCAGCAAGCTCCTCTGCACATTCACCACACCTTTTGGGCCGTATTGTTTCAATAGAATGCCCTTCGGGATTATTTCTGCATCAGAAATATTTCATCACATAATGGAGCAAATGACAGAGAACATTGAAGGTGTTCGTGTTTATGTCGATGACATAATCATCTGGTCGACGACAGCAGAAGAACACATGATACGACTCAGAAAAGCTTTCAAGATTATACATAAGTATGGTTTAAAACGCAACCAATCAAAGTGTATGTTTGACACCTCATCACTAAAATTTCTTGGTGACAACATAATAGCACATGATATCAAACCTGATGATGATAAAATTCAAGCCATTAAAACAATGCAGCAACCGAAAGACAAGAAAGATGTCTTGCGCTTTCTTGGGTTTGTGAATTTCCTAGGAAACTTTATATCAAATCTTTCAACCAGAACTACTGCATTACTTCAACTCATCAAGAAAAACACTGATTTTGAATGGACTCAGTGTCACAATGAAGAATAGTTAGATCTTAAACAACAGCTGATCCAGGCTCCAAGCGTGACATTTTTCGACCCGACCAAGCCCACGGAAATTTCAACTGATGCCAGTCAGAATGGCATAGGTGCTGTTTTGTTACAGCAAGATGACCACAACAACTGAGTGTAGGTACGCCCAGATTGAAAAGGAGTGTCTTGGACTTTATACTGGAATTATAAAATTTCATGATTATGTTTGCGGCTTACCAAAATTTACTATGGAAACAGACCATTGTCCACTTGTTGAGATTATCGACAAGAATCTTAATGATATGACACCTAGACTACAACGGCTTACGATGAAATTGCGCAGATATGATTGTAACCTTATCTATACTCCAGGTAAAGAGTTAATCATAGCAGACACTCTGTCAAGATCGATTGACACATGTCATGTGAGAGTACCTTTAAGAAATGGGTGTTTAAGAAATGTACCTTTAAGAAATGGGTGTTTATCAGTGATGTCAGAGTGTGGGTGGAGCTGGGCTGTCTGTCAGCTTTTTACTTTCGTTTTAGGCTGTTTGCTGCAGGGTGTGTTTTAGTTTCGTTTTCAGAGCTGGATAGCTGCAGTCACAGCCAGAAGGTGTATGAGTCTCTCTCTCTGTAATCTAAAGACTGTAAATCGATCCTTTGGTGATTTAAAACTAATAACTGCTCTCAGTAGTGACTTTAAACTGATGTGCTTTTGTTAAAAGTTTTTTTTTTAAGTCTTATGGATGTTAAAAGGACAGCTTAAGGATTACTTAGTGTTGTATTCTTTGGGGTTATATTTGAATTGATGGTTGCTAAGATGTTCACTGTATGTTTTAAAAAGGTTAACTTGAGTTCATAGAATAAACATTGTTTTGCTTTAAAAAATACTTTTCCATTTCTGCTGTACCACACCTGTAGAGTAGGCCGTGTGCTCCCCAGACCACAATCTATTAAAAGCTGTGGGTCAATTCTCAATTCTATAATTAAAGATGACCTGGCGGTGGTAGATGGAATTCTACTAAAGCTGGACAGGATCGTCATTCCGCACAGCATGCGAAATCTCATCCTTGAGCAGCTCCATGAGGGCCACCTGGGAGTGGAGAAATGCCGCCGCCGGGCCCGTGAGGCAGTGCACTGGCCTGGAATCAACGAGGACATTGCCAACGCCATTCTTAACTGCCCAACATGCCAGCGTTTTCAGCCTGCTCAGCCAAGGGAGACCTTGCAACCCCATCAGTTGGTCAGGTCACCCTGGACCAAAGTGGGCATCAACCTGTTCTATGCACTTAGCCTGGACTACATCCTCATAGTGGACTATTTCTCAAACTACCCGGAGGTAGTTAGGCTACACGACCTCACCTCAACTGTGGTCATCCGTGCGTGCAAGGAAACCTTCGCTCGCCATGGCATCCCGCTCACGGTCATGTCCGACAATGGCCCGTGTTTTGCCAGTCAGGAGTGGTCCAATTTTGCCAAACGATACAACTTCACACATGTCACGTCCAGTCCCCATTACCCCCAATCCAATGGCAAAGCTGAAAAGGGGGTGCAGATTGTCAAACGACTCCTGTGCAAGGCGGCTGATGCAGGATCTGATTTTTACCTCGCCCTGCTTGCTTTCAGGTCAGCTCCATTGTCCATCGGCCTGTCACCGGCTCAATTGTTGATAAATTGCACACTGCGGACGATGGTGCCGGCCATTCATGTCCCGGACTTGGACAACCTTCCGGTTCTTCGTCAAATGCAGTTGTCTCGGGCCCAACGTAAATCGGCGTATGACGCCCGCGCCACGGATCTCCCTGCTCTGGCTCCTGATGACGAGGTCCGTGTCCAACTTCCCGATGGTGGTTGGTCCACCACCGCTGTGGTGCTCAGACAAGTGACCCCAGGTCATTTTTGGTTCGTCTACAAGACGGCTCTCTTCTTCGCCGAAATAGGCGGGCACTACGACTCCTTCCTCGCTCGCCACCAACTCATCATGTCCTGCCTCGCCGTCATGACGAACCCGTCACGGATTTTGCAGATCTCCCTTTCGCTCTGCCACCCTCTGAGTCTGACACAGCCCCCCCCATTCCAGAACAGGCGGCCCCTGACCCACCCTTGAGGCGGTCAACCAGAATTTGTCGCCCACCTCAGAGACTGAATTTATGAACTGCCTGAATTCAAGGACTCTTTGAACTCATGAACTGATTGTTTCGTTACCCTGTTTGATTAACTCACTGGTTTGTACATACTGTTGTTCTAGTTATATTTTGTGTTACATACTGTCCATCTGCACTAGACAACGTCCGAAGTAAATATCTTAGAGTGTCTGTACATAGTCCTGTAAATATGCTCGCATGTGCCACACATAGTTAGGAACATTTGCATACTACATTATTTATTGCCACGAACACACATTTTTTTTAGAAAAGGGGGGATGTCATAATATACACATCAGTATATGATGGTGCAGAGACACACACTGACTGACACACTGCAAGACCAATCAACACGCACAACACAGCAGCCAATCACCAGTTAGGGCACAGTCACTATAAAGACAGAGGGCACTAGTTTTCCCATTCATTCGGGATGCAGCCTCTGAGACAGACAGAGACCGCAGTCAGTAGCACAAACATCCGCCATGTGCTAGCAGTATAGGCTGGTCAGGTTTGGCCACAGGTCTTCAGTCAATCTAACATAGTGTCGACCCACAGTGCAAGTATGTTTAACAGCTCTTAGTTAAATAAAATAGAGTTGTACTATTACAAGTGTTGGTAGCCTGTCTATGTTACTGCTAAGGTGAACGCAGTCTCCACAGATCCAGAGTACCCAACACATCAGTTACCTCATCAAACAACCCAAGCAAGTTAGTTAAACATGATTTTCCCTGAGCAAATCTGCACTAAATTAACACATATTTGCCAAAGTGACAATTAATTTTGTTCTGAATTATTGTGAATGTTGTAAAAGATGTATTTATGAGAACTTTTAAAAAACTGCATGAAATCTGCTTGTCTGTAATTAGGACTGCAGACGTGATCTATCGCCGTCGTCACATCCCGCAAGGCCAGTAAATCTCACGACTGGACTCCCACAAGACATCACGGTCTGGATACCGCCCATTGAGGGCGGAATCCAGATTTGCATAATCAAGTGAGCAGTCAGTCTTACTTGAATTTGACTACGCCGGAACAACCCAGCGTTGGGATCTAACAGCCTCGCCTCGGAGACGCTGAATGGTCACCGTTTAGCAATGGTTTCCACAAATGTGGGCCATGCGTACTGGCACTTTGGGGGGTCTCCCTGGCAATCAGTGGCCCCTGAATATCTGGGCAGGGTGACTGGCACCCTGGCAGTGGCACCCAGGCATTCTAGCAGTGCCACCCAGGCACCCATGTGGCACATGCCCAATTGGCATCTTGTCCAAGCCAGGGATTGGGTCCGGGGGTGCCCTGCCCTTATGAGGTGGGGTGCGGGCAGCCCGAGGACCCCCTAATTAGTAAATTGTGGGATTGGGGGGTCTGGAAGCCTAGAGATTGGGGCAGCATTGGGGGACAGGTTAATTACTCTGCCTGGTATGTATGGCTCATAGACTTATCACTGCTGCCTCACAGCACCAAGAACCTGGGTTCAATTCCAGCCTTGGATGACTGTATATGTGGAGTTTACATGTTCGCCCTTGTCTGCGTGGGTTTCCTCTGGGGGCTCCGGTTTCATTTCATTTCCTGCAGTTCAAAGATGTGCTGGTTAGGTGGATTGGCCACATTAAATTGCCCCTTAGTGTCCAAAGATGTCATGGTTCACTTAGGTTACAGCCTTGCAGGGATAGATTGGGGGCGTGGGCCTGGATTGGATACTCTTTTGGAGAGTCAGTGCAGACTGAGAAGGCCGAATGGCCTCCTTTTGCACTGTAGGAGTTCTATGGTTCTTTTCTTGCTTGTGGTACTTAAGCAATCTAGGTTTGCAAAGCATTTTGAACAGAAGAAAGGAGAGTAATTTTCCAAATTGCCAAATGATAGAACTAATCACACCTAGAGATTAGGTATCACACTCAGAACTGGAGAAGGGGCAGTTCTTAATTATCTGAATTCCTAATGGCTCCAGCAATATATAATAGATAACCTGATGACTTATTCATCAGAATTGTCTACGAGTTTTCCCAGGTTCGTTCCCTAGTCCCACGTGCTTTCATTCTGGTTCCCTATTTCTACTGATGCATCTTGAGTTGGGTTGAATGGGGAGTCCAAGGTAAATTATTCACTAGCAAATGAAATAACAATTATTTGTTTAACACTCTGGGAAATTAAGAACATTAATATGTTTACCAGCACACAGTAAAAATGCGAATGAGTGAATGGGATTTTTGTGCTGTTACAGCAGTGAGTTTGTGGTAATCGTGTACACTAATTGATTGGCACCATTTGTTGACAGTGTGGGAACTGACTGTAATGAGTCTACAATGGCCCTCAGGTGTAACACATCACCTCCGAGAGGGTCCTATTCTCACACTCTTAGAGTAACAGAGCAAAGGACCAATTTTAACCTGTTGGAAAATGGGTGGGCAGGCGAAGTGGGAAATACATAAAATGCAAAGCATTTGACTTCTAGCCCAATCTCACTGCAATCACACTGGTAGTCATTTTAACTCTTGACTTAATTTAGCTGAATGACATACATGCCAGATGAAGGTGGCTGCATCTTCTGAAGGCATGAAAATCGGCAGATAGAATCCGATCACTATTTTAACCATCAGATGGGCCTGACACCTAGCGAGGAAGGCTATTCGCCGAGTCACTATGGTTGAGTCACATTCCTGATATGTCTGTGGAGCACTACACCAGGAAGCTGTACTTCATCAGACAGGCTGCTATTGACCTATGCAACCTCTTGCAACAGAACCCGTTCTCTGACCATCGTAGCACCACTGCCTGTCGTGTTGGGTGTTCTGGTCTACAAACATGTTAACACGGCTGGAGATGGTGTAACTCTATTTTATGAACAACTCAACTGTAATAACATATTGTAAACATGTACGTGCATTACCAGCTTATCTGTGGACCCTGTCCTATCACTATCTAGGTGAAGCACTCAGCACATGGTGAATATCTGAGAGGCAGGCTGTGAGCTCTGTGCTCTGAGCTGGCTGCTGCTAGAAGGGGTCTGGAACTCTGGTGTTCCCTGTCTTTATGGTGTGTGTGCTTTCACTGGTGATTGGCTGCGATGTTGTGTATGCTGGTTGGTCCTACTGTATGTCCATCAGTGTGTCAGTGTGTGTGATTGCACCATGATATGTTGATGTATATCATGACATCCCCCTTTTCGCAAAGAATTTGTGCCTACATGAGAATAAATAAAGTGTAGTGAGTGTGTCTAATCATGTGTGTGCATTATTTACATCAATATGTACATGTGGCTATGCTATATACACGGGAAGGTGCCAGGTGCAGAGGAAAACTATGTTACACCAAGAAGAAAACAAATGCTATTAACAAACGATGAAAAACTCTTAAACAGTACGGCAGAACAAGTCAGTGAGTCCAATAGTGCAAGGATTATAAATCAAGTCTTTGGGATGGGCGACGAATTCGGGTTGACCGCCTCACGGGTGGTTCAGGATCCACCGGCTGAGGAATGGGCCGGGCCACAGTCGAGTGAGGAGGAGGCAGGGTATCCGGAAGCTCAACAAAGTCCATGTCAGGAACAACAGGAGGGCGTGGCACCGGTGCAAAATTTTGTAGCGAGCGTGGAACCAGATGAAGAGCACGCCGATTGCGACGGCGAATGGAGCCATCAGGCAAACGAGCCAGAAACGAGCGGGGAGCCACCTGTCTAAGAACCTCAGCGGTTGCCGACCAGGCACCCTCTGGAAGATGTATGTGGACATGATCTCCAGGCACCAGAGCAGGAAGATCAATCGCCCGAGCATCATGAGCCGCCTTGTGTTGCTCACGCTCTTGTTGCATCCGCCAAAGTACCGGAGCATGGTCGAGGTCTGGGACGTGAATGGATGGCACAGTGGTCCTGAGGGTGCGACCCATAAGCAGTTGGGCTGGCGATAGGCCCGTGGACAGTGGGGCCGAGCGATAGGCCAGCAAGGCGAGGCAGAAGTCAGATCGTACATCAGCAGCCTTGCAGAGGAGCCTTTTTACAATGTGGATGCCCTTCTCTGATTTGGCATTTGACTGAGGGTGCAGGGGACTGGACGTCACGTGTGCAAAGTTGCATGCACTAGCGAAGGAAGACCATTCCTGACTCGCGAAGCAGGAGCCATTATCTGACATCACGGTGAGCGGAATGCCGTGGTGAGCAAAGGTCTCCTTACAGGCCCGGATAACAGCCGATGACGTCGTGTCGTGCAGTCGTATGACCTCAGGATAGCTGGAAAAGTAGTCGATGATGATGATGTAGTCCCTGCCGAGCGCATGGAACAGGTCCACGCCCACCTTCGACCAGGGGGACGTGACCAACTCATGGGGCTGAAGGGTCTCACGTGGTTGTGCCGGCTGGAACCGCTGACAGGTGGGGCAATTGAGCACAGTGTTGGCAATGTCCTCATTTATTCCCGGCCAGTATACAGCCTCTCGGGCCCTCCATCGGCACTTCTCAACGCCGAGATGGCCTTCGTGCAGCTGTTCTAAGACAAGCCGGTGCATACTGTGTGGGATCACAATGCGGTCCAGCTTCAGGAGGACATCATCCACGACTGCCAAGTGGTCCCGAATGTTGTGAAACTGCGGGCATTGTCCCTTGAGCCACCCGTCCGTCATGTGGCGCATCACACGTTGCAGAAGGGGGTCAGCCGCAGTCTCACGGTGAATGTGGGCAAGGCGTTCGTCAGTGGCCGGCAGATTGGCAGAACTGAAGGCTACATGTGCGTCGACTTGGCAAACAAACCCCTCTGGGTCGGACGGAGTGTCGACTGCCCTGGACAGAGCGTCTGCTATGATCAGGTCCTTACCCGGGGTGTATACAAGTTGGAAGTCGTACCTCCGGAGTTTGAGCAGAATGCGCTGGAGGCGAGTGGTCATGTCATTAAGGTCCTTTTGGATGATGCCAACCAGCGGGCGATGGTCGGTCTCCACAGTGAACTGGGGAAGGCCATACACATAGTCGTGGAACTTGTCAATGCCAGTCAACAGGCCTAGGCACTCCTTCTCAATTTGCGCATAGCGCTGCTCTGTGGGGGTCATGGCACGTGACGCATAGGCGACAGGGGCCCATGGTGAGGCATCATCTCGTTGCAGGAGGACCGTCCCAATGCCGGATTGGCTGGCATCAGTCGAGATCTTCGTCTCCCTTGCAGGATCGAAGAACGCCAGTAGCAGGGCGGTGGTCAGCTTGACCTTGAGCTCCTCCCATTCATGCTGGTGGCTGGGAAGCCACTGGAATTCAGTTGTCTTCCTGACAAGATGCCGGAGAGCTGTGATGTGGGAAGCGAGGTTAGGCATGAATTTTCCCAGGAGGTTGACCATTCCTAGAAAGCGTAGCATCGCCTTCTTGTCTGTCGGCTTCTGCATAGCCGTGATGGCTGCCACCTTGTCGGCATCCGGCCGCACACCCAACTGGGAGATCTGGTCCCCCAAGAACTTGAGCTCGGTTTGGCCAAAAGAACATTTGGCTCTGTTAAGGCGCAGGCCCTGGTCCCGTATCCGTTGAAAGACGCGTTGGAGGCGACTGATATGCTCCTGCGGTGTGGTAGACCAAATAATGATATCATCCACATAGACGCGCACGCCTTCGATGCCCTCCATCATCTGTTCCATGATGCGATGGAAAATTTCAGAGGCCGATATGATTCCAAATGGCATCCTATTGTAGCAGTATCTGCCAAATGGAGTGTTGAAGGTGCACAGCCTCCTGCTGGACTGATCCAATTGAATCTGCCAGAAGCCCTTTGAGGCATCAAGCTTGGTGAATATTTTTGCCCGAGCCATCTCGCACGTGATCTCCTCACATTTGTGTATTGGGTAATGTTCCCTCATTATATTGCGATTTAAGTCTTTCAGGTCAATACAGATCCGGAGCTCGCCGGAAGGCTTCTTGACGCACACCATGGAGCTGACACATGCAGTTGGCTCCGTCACCCGGGAAAGCACCCCTTGGTCCTGAAGGTCCTGCAGCTGCTGCTTGAGGCGGTCCTTGAGGGGTGCTGGGACTCTGCGAGGCGCATGTATGTGTAGGGCAGTACGGCAGAACTGTAGGGCAGTGTACCCATGCCCTCGAAAGCATCCTGGTTGTGAGAGAGGATTGAGTTTAGTTGCGCCCTGAATTCCGCATCTTGGAAGTCGGACGTGTCTTCTGGAGAGAGAGAGTGTACTCGCTGAACGAGGTGGAGGAGTTTGCACACCTGTGCGCCTAGCAGAGAGTCCTTTGAAGAGCCCGCGATCTCGAAGGGTAGGATGGCTTTTCACGAGTTGTGTATCACTTCGAGTTGGCATGACCCCGTGGTGAGGATGACGTTGCCATTATAGTCGACTAGTTGACAGATGGATGGAAGAATTTCTGGTTTGACCCTCAGGGTTTGAAATGCTGACCATGCGAGGAGATTTGTGGAAGCACCAGTGTCCAGGCGGAATGTGATCTGGGATCGGTTGACCGTCAGGGTGGCACACCACTCGTCGTCCGGATCAATGCTGGGCACCGACAGCGGCTGGTGCGTTCGACTCGGGGACAGCCTGTTATTGTTGATGACAGCAATGCGGACAGGCTCCCTGTCCTCAGTGTCACTGCTCTGTATGATGTCAGGATCGGACTCGGTGAACGTGGGTAGAATTGCCCGAACATTTCTGTGAGGCTGGTTAAACTGTTGCGAGTTGGCAGGCTGAGGTGCTCGACAGCAGGCAGCATAGTGGCCAAACCTGCCACAGCGTAGGCATTGTCGCGCTTTGGCTGGATATTGCCGCTTTAAATGGGCGGAGCCACAGTTGCCCCACGTCATGACGTCAGTGCGTTCGTTGCGCCATCGCGCATGCGCGGAGCGGTCTTGCGTAGTGCGTGCCTGCGCATCACGTTCCTCCGCGTCAACGTCCCCTCTTTTGCCGCGTACAAGTGCGGGAGGCTTCTGAAAGCGCGCAAAATGGCCGCCCTCCTCCTGGCTGCGGGCCAGGAGGTACTTGATCATCTGGACCCGCTCCACCTCATGGGGCCCTGCCGCGCCGTTTCAGCCGCCTGGATGTGTGAATACCGGCTGGTGGCGTACTCATGCAGGACGCATGTCTCAATGGCCTTCGCTTGGGTGAGATGCTTGATATTAAGGAGCTGCTGGCGCAGGGTGTCCGACATGACCCCGAAAACTATCTGGTCGCGTATCATGGAGTCAGAGGTGGGCCCATAGCCGCAGGACTGAGCGAGGATGCGGAGGTGCATTAAATAAGACTGGAAATGCTCGTCCTTACCCTGCAGGCGCTGCTGGAACAGGTTGTTCTCCATGCTGCAGGATGGCGGATTGCTGATAAGTTGCAGGTAGGTCTCACAGGGGTTAGTATGCTTCCACTCCTGGAACCATGTCGTGTTGGGTGTTCTGCTCTACAAACAGGTCAACACGGCTGGAGGTGGTGTAACTCTATTTTATTAACAACTCAACTGTAATAACATATTGTAAACTTGGGTACGTGCATTACCAGCTTATCTGTGGACCCTGTCCTATCACTATCTAGGTGAGACACTCAGCACATGGTGAATGTCTGAGAGGCAGGCTGTGAGCTCTGTGCTCTGAGCTGGCTGCTGCTAGCCTGAGCGGGAACTCTGGTGTTCCCTGTCTTTATAGTGCGTGTGCTCTCACTGGTGATTGGCTGCGATGTTGTGTATGCTGGTTGGTCCTACTGTATGTCCATCAGTGTGTCAGTGTGTGTGTGATTGCACCATGATATGCTGATGTATATCATGACACTGCCCTTCCTATTTTTCTCCAGGGGCTCCTTCCAGGCTGCTCGCAATCTGAAGTTAGCTCGAAGTCACCAATGCCCTATTTGCCTGGGCCAATCAATATATCATCCTGCCCATGAAGAGAATACTCAGAACAAGGAAGCTCTGGCATTTGCAGCAGTTGCTGGCTTCCTTTATATTCCTGCCAGAACAGACTACATTCATGGAGACATAAAGGCCAGTTAGTAGCTACTCTGAGAGGAAAGGTTTTCATTCTGTTAACATCAAACTAATATGTATTCGCTGCAGAAGAACCATACAAATTTCTATCAGTATTAAAACAGTCGCCATGATGACTTCATTCTTCAACGCTTATTCATTCTCCTTCACTTCTCCCTTTCAACAACATCTGGGGATGACTCCTTGAGGATAAGAGTTGATTCTTACACACTTGGCTGATGACACGCTGCTGTAACCCCACCATACCTGAACAGCTCAGGTACAATAGCAGCCATTGGCTATCAGGTCCATCATAAAACACACTGTTGGACTATTGAAGCAAAGATTCAGATGCCTTATTCGGTCAGGGACCCAGAGCAATATGGATACATTCACATCATCTCAGCTTGTTGTATGTTGCACAACCTGGCAAAGTGAAATAGCTTGCAATTGGGGGAAGCCAAGATACCTTTTCCATTCCATTAACTATGTTAAATAGCTGTATAAGATTATGATGCTGGGTGCTCCTCTCTGGTATTAATCCCTTCCCGTGTGTTGTCAACCATATTATCCCGCAGAGTGAGGCGAGATTTCATGATTGACTAGTGAAACAAGAAAGGTGTGGGGCTTCTGCTTGTGTTTATGTGATAAATTCATACTTGTCATCATTTTATAAACTGAAATTAAATCCACTAAATTCCTGCGCTTGAACTATTTTTATGTTCCTGACGAGGGCCAGGTTGCCCACTTGGACCTGTCTTTTTCATACGAAACAAGCTGTTTTTTCTGGGAGACTTGCCTTACTTCCACCCTCCCCAATAAACTGGGGAAACCAAGTCCAATTGGGTCTGGAGATGGCAGCCCAGTAGTAATTTGTCTGGTGTCGTGGCATGGGTGGGGGAAGGTCATATTATCGGATAGAAGAAAGTTGGCAAACCTAAGACGTAGTGGTCTGCTGGACTGCTGCTTCATGGCTGCCTTGAACGTTTGCGCACCATGATAGGGGGCTGTTCTCATATGGCAAATGTCATTTGTTCGGACAAAGTGCTGAAAGTCTCCTCCAATGAACGGAGTGCCGTTGTCAGATACTATTATTTCAGGAAGGTCATGGGTAGCAAGCAGGGCATTTATTATTGCCACTTACGTTGTCATTCCCATCTCTTGAACCTCCAAGCACTTTAAATGTGTGTCGACCAAAACAAGGAGTATTCTGCCCAAGAAAGGGCCAGTAAGGTCCACATGTACCCTCATCCATGGGTTCGCAGGCCACTCCCAAGGGTGGAGGTTGGCTGTGGGTGGCAATGCCTGCTGTGTCTGGCAGGGGTTGCACTGGCGCATCATGTGTTCAATATCCTTATCTATGCCGGGCCACCAAATATATCACCGAGCTAGCACTTTCCGTATTGTTTGGCCTGGTTGGGCACTGTGCAATTCTTGCAACAGCGACTCTCTGGCAAGGGATGGTGCTACCACTCGGGAAACCCAGTCTATTACTCTATCCTCGCAACTGAGTTCGTCCATAAAGTAAGGTAAGGTCTTAACTGGTCAGATTTATCTTTGTGCCGTCCAGTTAAGATCATGCATTAAGATTTGGGCAGGACTAGGTCACATTACATCAAATTCTTTATATGCCCTGATGACACTGGCGAAGTGTCCAGGACAATGTCTTGAGGTACCAGTGGAGGTGCCAGGTTCTTTGGAAGTGGGAGCCGACTCAGCGCATCAGGGTTTGAATTTGTTTGCTTGGCCTCTGCTTAAAGATGTAATCATAGGCCAGCAGCAACAGGTGAGGTGGGGTTATGGGGATAGGTTGGTGATGTGGGCTTAAGTAGGGTGCTCTTTCCAAGGGCCAGTGCAGACTCAATGGGCCGAAAGGCCTCCTTCTGCACTGTAAATTCTATGAACTATGAACAAGGCCCACCATTGTACCCTGGTGGAGGTGATTGGATGCATCAGCTAGTCTTCACGAAGCAGCCTCCCCAGAGGCGTGTGGTCCATTATTATTGTGAAATGTCGCCCATAGACATACTGGTGAAATTTCTTGACACCACAGATTGCGGCAAGGCCCTTCTCGATCTGCACAAATTGCCACTTGGCATCAGAGAGAATTCTAGATGTGCAGGCAGTTGGTCTTTCTGAGGCATCTTCCATTTTATTGGATAGGACCACCCCTATTCCGTATGGTGATGCATTGCATGTCAGGATGATGGGCCTCCCCTGGTCAAAGTGAACCAATAGATTCGATGACTGTGAGGCCTGCTTGACGTGTTGGTCGGTGTTGGTTCCTTCCAAAACCAACACTGGTGTTATCTTAAGAGCAAGTTGCTAGGTTGGAGATAAAATGAAAAATGAAAATCGCTTATTGTCACGAGTAGGCTTCAATGAAGTTACTGTGAAAAGCCCCTAGTCGCCATATTCTGGCGCCTGTTCGGGGAGGCTGGTACGGGAATCGAACCGTGCTGCTGGCCTGCCTTGGTCTACTTTAAAAGCCAGCGATTTAGCCCAGTGTGTTAAACCAGCCCCTGGTTGACCACAGTGCTTCACCATCCCCAAGAAGGCTTTTGATTCTGCAACGTTCTTATGTGCCAGGTCTTCTCTTAAGGCCCTCACCTTCTCTTTGCGTGGGTGCAGGCCTTTTGAGTCCATGTTGAACCCGAGGTAAGCAACCTCACTAGCTTGGAAAGTGTACTTCTCATGTATCAGCCAGTTTCCGCATGCCTGAATCTTCTTCATACATGTTCAAAGCTTGTCAGGCACTCCTCATGTGATGTTCTTGTTACTAGAATGTCATCCAGGTAGACCACTACTTCCGGGATGCCCTGGAGCAGATTCTCCATAGTGCACTGGAGTATCACACAGGCCTAGGAGATGCCAAAGGGTAATCTCATGTATGAAACAGGCCTTTATGCGTGTTAATTATCTCAAACCTTTGGGAACCTTCATTCAATTCTAACTGCAAATAGGCATAACTGAGGTCGGGTGTGGCGTATGTTAGGCCGCTCGCCAACTTCACATAAAGGTCTTCAATTCGTGAAATTTGGTATTTGTCTATTTGGACTACCTGGCTTATTATAAGCTTATAATCTCCACATATTTAAACTGAGTGGTATGGTTTCGACACAGGAACGATGGGGGCCACCCATTCAGAAAACTGCACAGGTCTGAAAATTTCCAGTTCTTCCAGGTGTTTAAGTTCGGCTTTCAGCTTTTGGTGCAAGGCGTAAGGGACCGGTCTTGCTCTGAAAAACTTTGGGGTTGAGTCTCAGTTGACTTAAATCTTGGCCTTTACTCACTCTATTCAACCCAACTCGTTCTGGAATACGTCTTATTTACATAAGACTTCCTGGAAGACATTGACTGAGATTTTGAAGATTTCCAACCAGTTCAACTTGATTTGGTGCAACCAATTTCACCCCTGTAATATCCTGCACGGGACCTACGGGTGGAATGCTTGTCTTCCTGATGCTCCTTGCGAAGTACAAGCTCCCCTGCTAGGGGTGGGGTATCTCAATTAACCACTGTGTATAAGGTCGTCCAGCAGAGATCTATCGGGTAGTATACATATCGTTTGTGTAAATAAAACTTTGTTCTTACTTTACTCGGTGTGCACTCCCCATGTCCTTATTAAAGCCCAATCAGGCTTGGTTGATGTTATTGATACGACATTGGCGCCATGACTGTCACCAAATCTTCCAAGGCTTCCCCTATATGTCGCCAACTTGGCTATTGTGCTACTCAAGTTCAAAGACTGAGCGCTTCCTCGAACATATTTAAATATTTTGTTCACCCATGACCATTACCAACACCCCGGTGTCAACCTCCATCTTTAGTGAAATGAAAAAAATGAAAATCGCTTATTGTCACAAGTAGGCTTCAAATGAAGTTACTGTGAAAAGCCCCTAGTCGCCACATTCCGGCGCCTGTTCGGGGAGGCTGTTACGGGAAGTGGTCTTCCACTTTCCATGAGGAATATCTTAATAGAGGCTGTTCTGCTCACTTTTACCGTGTTTAGTCTACAAATTTTGGGATCTTCATCTGAATTTCTCTCCACTTTGTTCACTGAAATCATGACTTGTTTTTTTTAAATTGATGTATTTTGAAGGGTGCGGCAATGTGCCTAGATATGGCCCTTCCTGTTGCACCTAAAACAAATAACTTCTCTGCAGTGGCATGATTCTTGGGAGAAGTCTCCACCACATCGGTAGCAATCATCTTGACTTCTGGGCTGACGACCCATTTTCATTCGGGTCGCTGACTACGATCGTGTTCCTGGGATCGTGGCTGAATTTCCACTATCTGTCAACCTGGCTGCGTGCACTGGGGCCATACCATCCCACAACTGGTTCATCTTGCCCTCTTACATGCTTTGAAGCGCTTATGCATCCTGCTCAATGTACGCAGTTACCTGAACAATCTCAATCGCCCTGACTAGGTTAATCATTGTTTCAGCCAGAAGCTCCTTTTGCACATTTATGTTGTTAATACCGCAGACTAAACGATCGCACATCATGTAGCTGAACTCACAATTTTCGGCCATTTGATGGAGTCTGGCAACGAAGGCGATAATCGTCTCTCCTCGGTCGCTGATGGCTGAACTTAGCTTGTCTCGTTGTGGTATGATTGCGGGTCTGAGGTTGAAATGCTCCCTGACCAACTTCACCAACTGGTCAAATGACTTTGTGTCAGGAGCCTCCGGGGATGTCAAATTTCTTATAAGGTTGTAAATTATTGGCCCACAAACCATTAATAGGATAACGTTCTGCCCGGAATTCTCTGTTTGGGAGATTATGGGTGGGATTCTCCAATTTTGAGACTGTGCCGACGCCGGAGTGGGACAGTGCCATCTTACAACAGAACAAAATGGCGCAACAGTTGCAACGATTCAGCAACTACAAAAGGGCAAGCACCATCACCATGTGGAACACAATCAATTCCATGCAAAACGGTGCTGGATTCGCCGGGTCTGTGATTGGCGCATATGAGGCTCACACTCCACAGCTGCACTTATATGATCCATCCGCCCGCACAGACCGTCCCAGCCAACAAGATGGCTGGAAGGAGAACAGCGCCACGGTTTCGGGACGCTGAATTGGACACCCTCATGGACGGCATGAAGCAGAGGCATATCACCCTGTACCCCGGCCCAGGAGGAAGGCCGCAAGGCGCCGCCGTCCACCGTGCCTGGATGCAGGTGGCAGAGGCGGTCAGCGCTGTGGGCAACGTCGCCCGGACTGGCATGCAGTGCAGGAAGAAACTCCATGACCTCCTCAGGGTGGCCAGAGTGAGTTGGCCGCTGTGTACCCCTGGCACTAATCCTGTGCCCCCCACACACTTGGAACCCGGCCCCCTCCCACCAGGGGGTGGCCGAACTCCACCCTGCCCCACATGCCAGCGCCCATGCCAGTCACCATAACCTGGTGCCCTGGCCACTGAGGCCACTAGCTACCCAACCCTGCGTGCATCAGAATGCCTAACGGTTGTGCTGTTTGTGTTTTCCACCCCCAAACCCTCCCTCCAGGAGAAGGCCGCGCTCAACGGCCGGCCGTGGGAGAAGACGGGAGGGGGACCAGCAGAATTGCGGCCCATCACCATGACCGAGCAGAGAGCACTGGACGTGGTTGGCGGCCTGGAGGAAAGGGAGGTCGCCGAGGCGGAGTTCGTCGGCGGGCGAGGAAGTGAGACACAGCTTAGTTACGGATCCCCATGACATATGTGTGGCCCCCCCCACACCTCTCACCCCACACATCCCCACCCCCCTCACCCCGCACATCCCCACCCCCCTCACCCCACGCCACCCACCCCCTCACCCCACACCCCCATCATCCCTCACCCCACACCTCCCCTCACCCCCCCACCAACCTCGTCCCCCACCCCTCACCCCCACCCTGCCCGCTGACTAATCATGTCATCTTGTGTCTTACGGGATCTGCCGGAGATGGGGCCAGGCCAGCTAGAGCCCTCTGCCCCAGCCAGTGCCAGAGCCAGTGCCCCCCCAGACAGCCTAGCACTGATGGGGAGAGCAACCCGATCATCAGCCCCCCGCCCAAGAACTGGGACACCCCGGAGCTCGGGTCGAAAGATGACACTGCCTTTCTATTACAGCTATCTCCTATATTCTCCACCATCCCAGAGACTATCACCTAGGTTGGGCACATTAGTGAAGAGGCTCCTGGGAAATTATCTGGTGTGCACCACACATCGCATCCGGTACAGCAGGTGGATGTAGGAGCAGCCGAGGGGCCGGATGATCAAAGGGCACGGTGGCCCCAGGAACCAGCTGCTGTCCAGATGGGCCCCAAGCTGCTGGAACATCCAGTCCGAGCCACAGTGCACATGCAACCAGAGACCCAGAGACCACAAGAGGAACGACGGCGGGCATCCATCACCTGCACAGGTGCAGGAGCAGGGTGCGGTGCCGGTCATGCGTGCCAACCAGGCTGACAGCACACGGCTGGCATCCGCGGTGGAGGCATTGGGGATGATGGTTTCGGCTATGGATCAGTGTGTCCAAGGCCTGGAGCATTCGGTGCAGGCGGCGGCCAAGACCCAGGACATGTCTGTCCTCTTACAGGCGGCATTGCCAGAGCCACCTGGACATTGCAGCAGCGCGCCTCAGCATGACCCAGTCAGAGCAGGCCATGGCTGGGAACATTGGCAGCATTGCCCAGGCACTGGCCGGCGTGGCGCAGACACTGGTTGGGGTGGCCTAGTCCCAGAGAGAGGTGGCGCAGTCCCAGAGGGAGGTGGCCCAGACCGAGAGGGAGGTGGCCCAGACCTAGAGGGAGGTGGCCCAGACCCAGGGGGAGGTGGCCCAGAACCAGGGGGAGGTGACCCAGACCGAGAGGGAGGTGGCCCAGAACCAGAGGGAGGTGGCCCAGACCGAGAGGGAGGTGGCCCAGAACCAGGAGGAGGTGGCCCAGACCGAGAAGGAGGTGGCCCAGACCCAGGGGGAGGTGGCCCAGAACCAGGGGGAGGTGGCCCAGACCGAGAAGGAGGTGGCCCAGACCTAGAGGGAGGTGGCCCAGACCCAGGGGGAGGTGGCCCAGACCCAGGGGGAGGTGGCCCAGACCGAAAGGGAGGTGGCCCAGACCCAGGGGGAGGTGACCCAGACCCAGAGGGAGGTGGCCCAGACCCAGGGGGAGGTGACCCAGACCCAGGGAGAGGTGGCCCAGACCTAGAGGGAGGTGGCCCAGACCCAGAGGGAGGTGGCCCAGACCCAGGGGGAGGTGACCCAGACCCAGAGGGAGGTGGCCCAGACCCAGGGGGAGGTGACCCAGACCCAGAGGGAGGTGGCCCAGACCCAGAGGGAGGTGGCCCAGTCACTGACTGATGTGGCACAGAACCACAGGGCGGTGGCACAGTTGCAATGTGACGTGGTGCAGTCCCAGATGGCGATGGTCCACTCCCTGTGCTCCATGGCTGCGACCATGCAGCCAAGGTCGAGACCAGAGCGCGTCTCGAGGACTGGCAGCGCCAGGTGGTGGGGGAGCCTCAGGGGATGGCTCCGTTTGCAACCCCGTCCAATGGAGTAGCCTGGGGGCCATCGGGCACCCAGAGGGAGGCGGAGATATGGCCTGTGCCGGTGACCCCCAGCACGTAGCGCCGCAGATTTGTATAACGGAGGAGTGTGCAAGCAGGCTGTTTGCCCGTGTGGGGAGTAAGGGTGTGTGGATCTGGGATGTGGTGTCCGTGCTCCTGGCCAGACCCCCCTTCCCTCCAACCCCTCCCTCCTAGTCGGTGAACCTGGAGGCAATCAGAGAGTCCCATGCCCGTTGGCCCTGGCGATGATGTCGTGCGGCCTCCCATGCCTGCCCGGGCCCCATGTCCTGATCACTGTCCCCCTCTTTCACATCCTTCTCATCGGACGAGGCCTGCCCTTCCTCATCAACTTCCTCCTCCAGCACATCGTCCCTCTGTTGCGCGATGTTGTGGAGGATGCAGCAGGCCACCATGATGCGGGCGACCCTCACAGCCTCATACTGGAGAGCCCCTCCAGAGTGGTCCAGGCGTGTGAAGTGCATCTTCAAGATGCCGAAGCATCGCTCGATCACATTCCTGGTCGTTGTGTGGGCGTCGTTGTAGCGGGTCTCCGCGTCAGTCTGTGGCCTCCAGATACATGTCATCAGCCACGGCCGCAGTGGGTAACCCCTGTCGCCCAGGAGCCAACCTCTCAGCCAAAGGGGTGCCCCTCAAACACGCCAGGGATCACTGAGTGTGCCAGGATGAAGGAGTTGTGCACACTGCCCGGGTATCGGGCGCAGAGGTGCACGATGCACAGCTAAAATAAAAGCAAATTACTGCGGATGCTGGAATCTGAAACGAAAGAGAAAATGCTCGAAAATCTCAGCAGGTCTGGCAGCATCTGTAGGGAGAGAAAAGAGCGAACGTTTCGAGTCTAGATGACCCGTTGTCAAAGCTAACAGACAGAGAAAGTGGGAAATATTTATACTGTGGCGTGATAATGAAAGATGAGTCATAGCCACAGAAACCCAGGGAAACCGGGTGCTAATGGCCACAGAAACCAAGGGGAAAGAGTGCTAATGGCAGTCCCCAGAGAGAACAAAGATGTGAAAGGTCAAACAGCAGGGAAACTAACATCAGAGGATGAACTGTAGATGTGGGGGGAGGGGAAGGGGCAAGCTGATAGACCATCAATAATAGACGACGAGTGATAAACGTAACTGAGGCTTTAATACACTAAACAGCAAGCCTCCTGCCTCTGGACCCGAACTGGGTCCGGAGGCGGAGACTTGCCACTTTTATACAGAAGCCTGAGGGGAGGAGCCAAAGGTGGAGCCAGCCTGGACAAGCCCAGGCATGTACAATACAGCACCATGCATATAATACAATAACGTGGTTTACCACATTCACCCCCTGTTTAAAAAAAGTCCGGCGGGGGTGAAGTGGTCTTAAATGTCAAGTCTGTCAGGGGCCTTGACCTTCCGCTGTGACCGCTTCAGTCCTGGCTGTGGTGTGGGCACTGGGGTCAAGACCTGCGCATCCGGGAGCGTGTTGCTTTCTTCTTCTTCTGCCAGATGTTGAGTCGACAAAGTGGGGGGCGGTGTCGGTTCGTGAGGAAGGTGGACGGAGGTGGGGGAAGACGGTGTAGGGTGTAGGGTGGTGGTGATGGTCACTGGAGAGCCTGCAAGAGCCAAATCCCGAAAGGAGACCGTGTCCTGTCGCCCGTCCTGGTGTGCCACGTAGGCATATTGGGGGTTTGCATGGAGCAGCAGGACCTTCTCGACGAGGGGGTCGGTTTTATCGCTCCTCGCATGCTTGCGGAGAAAGGCGGGCCCGGGGAATGTCAGCCAGGACGGAAGCGAGACCCCGGAGGTGGACTTCCTGGGGAAGGCAAACATACGTTCATGAGGAGTCTCGTTAGTGGCTGTACATAGAAGCAACCGGATGGAGTGGAGCGCATCGGGGAGGACCTCCTGCCAGCGGGAGACTGGGAGACTTTTCGACCATAGGGCCAGGAGGACGGCCTTCCAGACCGTCGCATTCTCCCTCTCCACCTATCCGTTTCCCCGGGGGTTGTAGCTGGTCGTCCTGCTGGAGGCGATGCCTTTGCTGAGCAGGAACTGACGCAACTCGTCGCTCATAAAGGAGGATCTCCGATCACTGTGGATTTAGGCGGGGAACCCCAACAGGGTGAAAAGACTGTGCGGGGCCTTGATAACGGAGGTTGAGGTCATGTCAGCACAGGGGATGGCGAAGGGGAATCTGGAGTACTCGTTAACGATGTTGAGGAAATACACGTTACGGTCAGTGGAGGGGAGGGGCTCTTTGAAATCCATGCTGCGGTGCTCAAAGGGGCGGGAGGCCATTACCAGATGTGCTCTGTCTGGCCGATAGAAGTTTGCACTCTGCGCAGCCCTGGCAGCCCCTGGTCACAGACCTGACCCCCTCGATGGAGAAGGGCAGGTTGCGAGCCTTGATGAAATGGAAAAACCGGGTGACCCCCGGAGGTCGTTGTGGAGGGCCCGGAGTCGGTCCACTTGTGCGCTGGCACATGTACCACGGGAGAGGGCATCTGGGAGCTCATTGAGCTTCCCGGGACAATACAAGATGTCATAGTTGTAGGTGGAGAGCTCGATCCTCCAGCTCAAGATCTTGTCGTTCTTGATTTTGCCCCGCTGTGTGTTATTAAACATGAAGGCAACCGACCGTTGGTCAGTGAGGAGAGTGAATCACCTGCCGGCCAGGTAATGCCTCCAATGTCTCACAGCTTCTACAATAGCTTGGGCTTCCTTTTTGACGGAGGAGTGTCGAATTTTGGAGGCCTGGAGGGTACGGGAGAAGGAAGCCACGGGCCTGCCCGCCTGGTTGAGTGTAGCGGCCAGAGCAAAGTCCGACGCATCGCTCTCCACTTGGAAAGGGATGGACTCGTCCACAGCGTGCATCGCGGCTTTGGCAATGTCTGCTTTGATGCGATTGAAGGCCAGTCGGGCCTCCGTCGTCAGGGGAAAAATGGTGGATTTGATCAGTGGGCGGGCCTTGTCCGCATATTTGGGGACCCACTGGGCATAATAAGAGAAGAACCCCAGGCATCTCTTCAGGGCCTTGGGGCAGTGGGGGAGGGGGAGTTCCAGGAGGGGGAGTTCCAGGAGGGGGCGCATGCGGTCGGAGTCGGGCCCTAGGACTCCGTGTTCCACGACGTAGCCGAGGATGGCCAGGCGGGTTGTGCGAAAGACGCATTTCTCTCTATTGTAAGTTAGGTTCAGGAGTTTTGCGGTGTGGAGGAAGTGCCGGAGATTCTCGTCATGGTTCTGCTGGTCACAGCCGCAGATGGTAACGTTGTCTAGGTACGGGAACGTGGCCCGCAGCCCGTACGTGACAACCATTCGGTCCATTTCCCTTTGGAAGACCGAGACCCCATTGGTGACGCCGAAGAGAACCCTGAGGAAGTGATAGAGGCGGCCATCTGCCTCGAAGGCAGTGTATTGGCCGTCCTCTGGGCGGATAGGGAGCTGGTGGTATGCTGACTTCAAGTCGACTGTAGAGAAGACTCGATACTGCGCAATCTGATTGACCATGTCAGATATGCGAGGGAGGAGGTACGCATCGAGCTGCGTGTACCGGTTAATGGTCTGACTATAGTCGATGACCATCCGGTGCTTCTCCCCAGTCTAGACGACTACCACTTGGGCTCTCCAGGGGCTGTTACTGGCCTCAATGATCCCTTCCCGCCATCATCTGGCAGACATATCGCACTGTCTCTCTGTTCATCCGGAGTCTCCGACGTCATGCCTGGTCCGGCAGGTCCTCGAATGACAGGCAGTGCCAGTATACAAGAGACCTCATGCGGCGTTTCCTTGGCACCTCCTCCTCCTCGGCCTGTTGGGCAGTCGGCCCTCCAGCCTGTGCGACCTCCGACCTGATGAAGGCCTTGTCCTGGGCACTGTAGCGTCTGCTCCTGGTAGCGATGGGCTTACAGTCCGGGGTGAGGTTTGCAAAGAGGGAGGGTGGGGTGACATTAAGGGTCGCGAGGCTACAGACGGTGGGGGGGAGCAGGGGTCCGTTGAACTTTAAGGTAAGGCTCTGGAGGTGGCACTGGAAGTCGAGCCCCAGTAATAGAGCAGCGCAGAGATGGGGGAGGACATAGAGCCTAACGTTGGTGTACTCTACGCCTTGCACAGTGAGGGTCGCGACACAGTACCACCGGATTTCCACTACGTGGGATCCGGAAGCCAGGGAGATTTTCTCGGTCGCGGGTAGGATGGGGAGGGAGCAGCACCTTACCGTGTCTGGGTGAATGAAGCTGTCTGTTCTCCCGGAGTCGAAGAGGCAGGCCGACTCGTGCCCGTTGATCCGGACGGTCACCGTGGACTTCGCGAGGTAGTGCGGCCGTACTGGTCGAGTGTGACGGAGGCGAGAGTCGGAAGGCGATCGGTAGGCCGGTCGGAGGTAGCGGCGGCCAGCGTACGGTCGGGTGAGCAGGGCTCCCGGGAGGCTGCGAAGTGGTCCCAGGCTGGCGGCCCCCATGAGTCGCACGTGGTGGAGCCAGCCTGGACAAGCCCAGGCATGTACAATACAGCACCATGCATATGATACAATAGCATGGTTTACCACAGAAGCAATAAGGAGAAAGGTTAAGGAAAGGTGGATAAGATTGTGGGGGGTGGGTTAAGTATATATTAAGGAAGAAAGAAATGGTAAAAGACAGTTAAAATGAAATGGGATGAAAACAAATGGGTCGAGATGGGGTAGAGCTGATCATCTGAAGTTGTTGAATTTGATGTTGAGACCGGAAGGCTGTAGCGTACCTAACCGGAAGATGAGATGTTGTTCCTCAAGTTTGCGTTGAGCTTCATTGGAACATTGCAGCAGGCCAAGAACAGACATGTGGGCATGGGAGCAGGGTCATTTGTTAAAATGGCAAGCAACAGGAAGGTCAGGGTCCTGAATGCGCACAGACCGCAGATGCTCAGCAAAGCGATCACCCAGTCTGCGTTTGGTCTCTCCGATATAGAGGAGACCACATTGGGAGCAGCGAATGCCGCACAGGCTGGAGGGCCGACTGCCCAACAGGCCGAGGAGGAGGAGGTGCCATGGAAGACCAAATTGGAAGAGATGCAAGTGAAACGTTGCTTAACCTGGAATGAGTGTTTTGGGCCTGGGATGTTAAGCATGGAAGAGGTAAAGGGGCAGGTGTTACACCTTCGGCAATTGCATGGGAAGGTGCCATGGGTGATGGGAGAGGTACTGGGTATGGTGGAGGAGTGGACTAGATTATCTCGGAGGGAATGGTCTCTGCAGAATGCTGACAGAGGGAGTGAAGGGAAGGTGTGTTTGGTGGTGGCATCACGCTGGAGTTGGCGAAAATGGCGGAGGATTATGCTTTGCATACGGAGGCTGGTGGGATGAAATGTAAGAACGAGGGGGACTCTATCCCGAGGGGGACCTTTATCCACGATGCACCGCTGATGGTCACAGACCAGATGGATGTTCATTGAGTTAGTGTAGAGCGACTTGGTATCCACAGGTGCCTGTAGGGCGATCTGCATCCCGTCTATCGCCCCCTGAGCCCGGGGCATCCCGCCGATGGCAGCAAACCTCGCTGCCCAGGCATCCTGGTGGACTCATGGAGCTGGACGTATTGAGGCGCCTGGGCATATAGAGACTCCGTGATGGCGCGGATGCACCTGTGCGCCCAGTTCTGTGGGATCCCGCACAGAGCCCCACTCGACTGGAAGGACCCCGTCGCATAGAGGTTCAGGGCAACTGTCACCTTGATGGTCACTGGGAGCGGGTGTCCTCCCCCATACCCCCGCGATGCCAGGTGTGCCATCATCTGGCAGATATATCGCACTGTCTCTTTGTTCATCCGGAGTCTCCGACGGCATGCCCGGTCCGGCAGGTCCTCGAATGACAGGCAGTGCCAGCATACAAGACCTCATGCGGCGCTTCCTTGGCACCTCCTCCTCCTCCTCGGCCTGTTGGGCAGTCGGCCCTCCAGCCTGTGCGGCTGCCCCTCACAAGCCCGTTCCTCTGCAGCCCGTTCCTCTACAGCCCAGTCCTCTGCTGGCCATTCTGCTGCTGCTGCCCGCTCCCCTGCTGCAGCATTACTGGTTGAATGCCAAACGCCATTGTCTGCAGGGAGTGGAAGGCCAACATGTTAGCATGGCGCATATTTCCGTGCCCAGACAGGTTCCACGGGCTACACGGTGGCTCCAGTTAGCACTGCGGGCTCCGCCCACACATGTCGCTCCCCTACCCCCACACCCCTGCCCCATCGGTATCCGGCACCGTCGGCGCCCCCGGTACCTGCTGCCAGGGGTACCACTGGCTGGCAATACCCTCACTGGGGGCTGCCATGGGTGTTGCCCTGGGCGGTCACCCAGTAGGTGGCGGTCGGTTGGGTGGGGTGTTTGGGGGTGGGGGGTTGGCGCGATGTGGCGGGGGATGGTGTGCGGGGGTGGGTGCACCCATACGGCCGGTGTCGTTGTGTAGAACCAGGGGCCGAGGTGGGTGGTCAGTGGGTGCGCAGCAAGATGGCCACCATAATGACGATCGGTGCCTGGGCACCACCCCCAGCCCTGTGGTAGGGCACCCGGCTGTTCGGCCCCGTCCCCTCTCCCTCCCCTCAGCCAGCCCTGACAGGGCCCCTCCCTGCCGCAGCCAGTATGGCCAGTGTCCGGGCCAGCAGCCCGCAGTCACTCCATGCCATTTCCTACCTCCTCTCTCTCTCTCGCTCAGCAGCCACGACGCCAGGTTCACGACATTTGAACTCAGCCCAAAGGAGGCAGTGAATCTCGGAGGGCCCGGAGAATTGGGTGTCAGGCCTGCAAACGATATGCGTGTTGTACTTTTAACCCGCGCGGCAAGTGACGCATTTACGCCATTTTTGGGTGATGGAGCATCCCGATTTGGCGTCAGACCAGCGCCTACCGTGATTTTGGAATCGGAGCCTATTCTGCTCCCAATTGCGTTTCACGATTACGGCAAATCCAGCCCTATTTTTCCCGCCAGAGATGAATCGCCTCTGATTTCCACTCACTCTGGGAGCACATTTCAGCGGCAATTCACTATTCCTTGGCATGCAAATTTATGCAAGGCGTGGATTGCAAATTCTGCTATTGGACTTCCATTTTGAGCTGTGATGAGAAGCTTCCAGGCAATGGTCACTGTGATGGAGAACATCCAGGAAAGGATATCTCTTTTGGGGGGCTTCCAGGGAGGGGTCTCTCTGATGGGGGGTGTATCTCTTATGGGGAGTGTCTCTGGTGGGGGGAATCTGGTGGGAGTGGGGTGGGCAGGGTTTGCATTGTTGGGGGAGGGTGGCTCTCTGATGGACTTTGGGAGCAGCTCCCTAAAAGAGTTACCCCCTTGGCCCACTGTGAAGTGCACCGCACCACGGCCATGCTGGGAATCTACTGCACCAATTTTCACCCACGTAAATCCCAGCCAGAGGACCGGAGAATCACACGGGCTTGGAAAATCCGGTACCCAGCCCGTTAATAAGTTGACCCATTTGCGTTCTTCCTCTTGCGTGGGTCCTGAACCTCGATGCCACTGCCAGCAGGGGACCGAAGTATCGGAGTGGGCGCCGATCCTGTTTGTTGGCTGACGTTGGATTCTCCGCCGCATTGGGAGCTCCACTACCAGCAGCAGGTGGCGGTGTATCCAGTCCTCTGTTTATCCTCCCCCTATTATTTTGTTTACTGTAAAAAAGAAATGGAGCCAGTAAATATGCTGGCTTCAGTCTTCTGCAACTGGTTGAATGGGGTCAAGCTTCCCAATCATGGGCATTTTTCACTCACTGTTTTATGATGCCGTCAATGCTTTTCGATTTCTCTATTTATTTTGGGGACATCTCCGTTCCCCTTGAATTCTAAACTACTTAGACCTTGCGATCGATCCAGTTTCCCCTCTCCGCCAATGTAGTGGTTAAGGCAATACTAGGGAGACTTCCAGTATAACTGAACACTAAGAGAGGTAGTATTTCCAAGATCGATACAGATGTTGCAAGCAAGATGCAAAAATATCTGAAGAATTCTCAAGCATTCAGCTTAGCTTTTGATGAATCCGCAGATATATAAGATAACCCACAGCTCGCATGTTTGCTCATCATGTTGCTGTGGATATAACTGGATTGGATTGGATTTGTTTTATTGTCACGTGTACCGAGGTACAGTGAAAAGTATTGTTCTGCATACAGTCCAGACAGATCATTCCATACATGAAAAAAAACATAGGTCATACATAAATAGACAATGTAAATGCATAGACACAGGCACCGAGTGAAGCATACAGAGTGCAGTATCACTCAGTAGAGAAGATGTGTGAAGAGATCACATCAGTCCATTTGAGAGTCATTCAGGAGTCTGGTAACAGCGGGGAAGAAGCTGTTTTTGAATCTGTTAGTGCGTGTTCTCAGACTTCTGTATCTCCTGCCCGAAGTTGGAAGAGTGAGTAAGCCAGGTGGAAGGGGTCTTTGATTTTGCTGCCCGCTTTCCCAAGGCAGCGAGAGGTGTAGACAGAGTCAATGGGTGGAAGGCGGGCTCACGTGATGGACTGGGCTGTGTTCATGATTCTTTGTGGTTTCTTACGGACTTGGGCCAAGCTGTTGCCATACCAGGCTGTGATGCAGCCAGATAGGATGCTTTGTATGGAGCAACTGTTAACGAAGAAATGTTGAACTTCGTATCATTAAAAGAAACCACTTGTAGTGTTGACAGAACAAAAACACTTGACAAGGCATTGACAAATGCTGATGTTACCACAAAAGTACTTGCCTGTGTTGCAATGGATGGAGCCCCTGCCATGGTGAAAATAATTAAGGGCTTTAAACTTAAAGTGATTCCAAGTTTCCAGAGTTTCTCCATCTTCATTGCAACATTCATCATGATCAAATAGTAAATGTAAGTGTCCTTCCTGTTTGTTCCTGTTTAATCCCGTATTTCCACTTTCTTTTACTTTCGACATTGCAGTTTTGATCCATGGATGTTTTTTAAAATTATTTTTTAGAGTACACAATTATTATTATTTTATTTTTTTTATTTTCCAATTAAGGCACAATTTAGCATGGCCAATCCACCTAACCTGCACATCTTTGTGTTGTGGGGGTGAAACCCACGCAGACATGGGGAGAATGTGCAAACTCCACACGGACAGTGACCCAGGGCCAGGATTCAAACCTGGGTCCTCAGCGCCGCAGTCCCAGTGCTATCCACTGCGCCACATGCTGCCCCTTCCATGGATGTTTAATGCACCTGTGACTTTAAGGCAAAGGAGCCTGCACCTTTAATTCAACAAGCAGATTCCAGAAGGCTGTGCTGTTTTAGACTGGTGATTGCAAATTGGCTGACATCTGTGCTGACTCGGTTTGATTGATTTGGCTGGTGAGAGCCAGTGAATTGGCTCAAAAGGCTATGCTCAGCCTGGTAACAGGTGGTGATTGGATCTGATTCCCTCTGGGATGTTACAGAGCTTTAAGGGTTGAGTTTTGGTTTCAGTTTGACTGCTTGCAGATCTGAGGAGGGACAGCTGTTTCCACTCCCCTCTCAGCTTTCTCCAAAAAGGCTTTGTTTATGAACCAGCAGTGAGCCTGGATGAATCTATGTACAGGAGAACCATTACAGGCTACAAGCAGGGGTGAACCGACCAATTCTGCAGAAAATGATGATGTAAATCGACCGACGTTCGCTCTGGAAAAGGCAGAGGCCTGGAAATAAACCACAAACTAAAAACAGAGCTTGATGTGAAGCCAAGGGGCCTCTCCAGGAAAAGCTGTAAATGATCAATTTCTAAACTACAGTAAAGATTGTTGCAGGCTGCAAACCAAGGTCATTGATCAGCCAGTGTGCTGTGAGGAAAGTCTGCTCCAGAACTGGCACTGGAAGCAAAGATTCTTATCTTTTGACTTTCATCCTTAATATTTTTACCCCTTCCCCTTCCTCTATGTATGTCTATCTTGTATGTGGGGGTAGAGAATGGGACAGTTAGAGGGACAGTAGTTTAGCTTACTTGTTATTGGATTTGGATTTTGTTTATTGTCACGTGTACCGAGGTACAGTGAAAAGTATTTTTCTGCGAGTAGCTCAACAGATCATTAAGTGCATGAAAAGAAAATACATAATAGGGCAACACAAGGTACACAATGTAACTACATAAACATCGGCATTGGGTGAAGCATACAGGGATGTAGTATTAATCAGGTCAGTCCATAACAGGGTCATTTAGGAGTCTGGTAACAGCGGGGGGAAAGCTGTTTTTGAGTCTGTTCGTGATTGTTCTCAGGCTTTTGTATCTCCTGCCCGATGGAAGAAGTTGGAAGAGTGAGTAAGCTGGGTGGGAGGGGTCTTTGATTATGCTGCCCGCTTTCCCCAGGCAGTGGAAGGTGTAGATGGAGTCAATGGATGGGAGGCAGGTTCGTGTGATGGGCTGTGTTTACGACTCTCTGAAGTTTCTTGCGGTCTTGGGTGGAGCAGTTGCCATACCAGGCTGTGATGCAGCCAGACAGGATGCTTTCTATGGTGCATCTGTAAAGGTTGGTAAGAGTTAATATATGTCATCACTATTCCTGTTAGAAATAAACAGTAATTGTATTTCTACTTACAAACCTGGTGACTGTAATTATTGGGCAGCCAAGGGCCAAAGACTTCGAGAATGTTTGGAAGAATTGTTGGTTAATACACTTGTGTTGTGACTCCGGGGCACTTGGGGCTGGAGTTGACCACTTTTCCGATCCCAGACCAGACCCCAACAGTGCTCAGGATACTGGAGCAAAACCACAATATTGTAGTTTATTTGAAAGACAGTGCAGAAAGAATGATTCCCTCCAGGAATGATTGCATGAAGAAATAGGACTTTGTTATTTTTAAAACAAAACTTTATTATAACTACAATATTAAATTATTTAACTTCACACCCAAAAAGAACAGCTTACAATTTACATCTTAACACAACTGTACAATTTCCCATTAAACAACAATAAAAGTATAGATCACAATCTATCTTACTGTGGGAGAATTGTGGACTCAGCATCAAGCAGATCAGAAGGCAACTCCTCCCTCCAAACTTTCTCCAAAACTCCCTCTCTAATGCTTTCAAAATGTCACTCTACCTTCCTTGGCTCCACCCAGCAATGACCTCATCCCCCAAGCTAAAAAACAACTTGGGTTGGATTCTCCGCAGCCCCACGCCGAAATCGCGTTTGGCACGAGGGTGGAGAATCCAATTTCACGCCGAAATCGGGCCCGGTGCCGGTCCGGCGATTCTCCAGGACCCGAGAATTGGCATGATCGCGGAGTACTCAGCGTGGCTGGGGGGCCATTGCCAAATGCCTGCCCAGCGATCCTCTGCTCCCAACCGGTCGAATTCCCGACGGCATGGTTCTACCCACCTATCGTCGTTCGGGAAGCTCGCGTGGCGTCTGCGGCCGCCCTGATGGGAAGCGGGGGGACCGAACACCAGTGGGGGGGGCCTTATGGGAGGCCGGGGAACAGATCGGGGTGGTCGGATCTTCGGCCCCGCGGCCGATGGGGGGGGCCTACATTTCTCATCTGCCTCCGCGGTCCGAGTCCGCCATGGTGCTGGGCGTGGCTGCTGGCGGCCGCCACCGTGCGCATGCGCGGACTCAAAACCTGAAGTGCAGGGGCCATATTCACAGCTAAAGCTGCGTGAATCACTCTGGGTCTTTGCTAGCCCCCTACAGGTGAATGAATTGGCTGATCTTTTTATAGGAAACACCAGAGTGAAACGCCAGTGTTTTTACGCCGGGGTGGGGACATTTTGGGAGATTCCAGATTCTTATCTCTCCATACTGCAAAGCACATTAACTCCCCAAGGACTTTACCAAGCAAACCACTATGCATTAGCCCTGACTGAAAAACACAGGTCGGGATTCTCTCACCCCGACGCCGGTCTGCCGATTCTCCGGAAAGCGGAGAATCGGTGCCATTGGTGCTGTGCAGTCGGCATGGTGCCGGTCGGGGGCCGCTCTATGGAGCCTCCCCCGGCGATTCTCAGCCCAGGATGGGCCGAGCAGCCACGTCAAAAAAGCCGAGTCCTGCCGCCGACGTCCACACCTGCTCTTACGCAGCAGGACCTCGGCGTGGATGCATCCGGCCTGGTGGGGGAGGGGGGGGGGGGGTGGAGGGCGGAGGGAGGTCCAACCCTGGGGAAGGGGGGGCCTCCGCTGTGGCCTGGCCCGCGATCTGGGCCTACCAATCAGCAGGCCGACCTCTCGGGTCTGACGCCGGGGACCGGCAGCTGGAGCCGTGTGGATCGCTCCACTGCCGTGCTGGCCCCCTGTAGGGGGTCAAAATTTCTGCTCCTGAGGGCATGTTAATGCCGTCGAGAAACGCGACAGCGTTTACGACAGCGTCAACACTTAGCTTCAGGATCACAGAATCCCGCCCACATTCTTTTGTCAATTCACCTACTGGCTGCTAAACCCACCCAGGCCCTGCAGAATAGAATGATTTTTAAACAAACACATTTTAACCCCAGGCTTTTAATCTTTAAATTGCCCACTAATCCAATTTTCCTAACATCTTCCACTCATCACACCAGTGGGGGGGGGCCTTAGGCCCAGGATGTCGTAACATAAGCAAGTACTTCAAGAACATAAATGAGATGAAAACTGTCCTAGAAATTGTCAATTTTATCTGTTCAAATGGGAAAACACACTGACAGCTCAGAAATTTAATTGAAGAACAGGATCTTGATGGCATACCCAACAGTGCTTTTTTCTACTGCATTTTGAGATGGTTAGCAAGCAGCAATGGCCTAAATTAGTTTATTAAACTATTGGAACATAACATTGCTTTCATGAAACAAAAGGAAAGGTCAGCAGTGGGGTTTTCCGACCCCGCGCCGGGTTGGAGAATCGCTGGGGGGTGGGGGGGGGGGCGCGAATCACGCGATGTCGCTCCGACGCCGGTCCGTTGACCGGAGAATCGCCGCCAATGGCGCCAGCGCGGTCGGCGTGGCGCCGGTCGGGGGCTGCTCAACGCAGCCCCCCCCCCCCCCCGGCGACTCTGTGCGCTTGATGGGCTGAATGCCCGCCGAGTTCGGCTGAGTCCCGCCGGCGCCGTTCGCATGTGGTCCTACCCGGCGGGACCTCGGCGTTCATGCTGCGGGGGCCATCCTGGTGTGGGGGATGGGGGATCTGACTCTGGGGGGGGGGCCTCCACGGTGGCCTAGCTCACGATTGGAGCCTACCGATCGGCGGGTTTATCCCGGGGGGGCGCCTATGCTCCTCCATGCCAGGCCCCTGTCGGGCTCCGCCATGTTGCGAATTCGCGCCGGCCGTGGCACGCATGCGCGAACTCGCGCTGGCCGTGCTGGTGCCCGTATCGGCAGCTGGTGCTGCGTGAGGCACTCCAGTGCCGTGCTTGGCCCCCTGTGCGATGCAGGATCGCTGATCCTAGGGGCCAGGTGGCACCGTCGTAAAACGCTCCGGCATTTACGGCGGCGTCAACACTTAGCCCCAGGATCAGAGAATCCCGCCCCAGATTCAGAAGGAGAAGATGACAAATGGGTGCAGGATCTGATTTATTTTACTGATATAATGTCACACCTCCAAACTCTCAACTTGGCACTCCAGAGGAAGGATAAGATTATTTCTGACATTACTCAGATAGTATTCAGCTTTCTGAATAAAGTAAAGCTTCTGCAAAGAGACCAGCTCTCACAAAACTTCAGCCTCTTTCCCCATCCTAAGAGTAGAGTAAACACATTTTGTGAAATTGTAGTAAAAGGTTACAAACTGGAAGAATACAAATATAAATTGCAAGGACTACCTGGTGGCTGTTGGTCCAGGTTTGATGATTTGCAGATGCTGAGATCCCACTTTGCTTTTCTTGTAAACCTAGTCCTGGTTGATGCGATCAGCGACAGTTTTCTGATTCTCAAAGGCTTGGTTACAGAAACAGCTACTGTGGAAATGAACCTTTTGGAATTAAGGAGGACCAGGGTTTAATGATGGTGCGTAAATCCCAATAGAGCTCTGCAAGCAAGTGCCAGAAGCCTCAATATCCTCAACTCAAGATGACTAGTGTGCAACTTTAAAACAATGTTTGGCACAACACACTGTGGTGAATCGGTGTACTCTGTGGTGAAATTCATAAAATCAAAACATTGTGCAGCCCTTACAAATCAGCACCTGACTGAGCTCCAGTGTACCGCTTGAGAACATATCAGCTGGATTCTCGAAGATCTGTATCCAGGATTGAGACTCACCTGGCCTCTACCTCCGGTGGTGATTCGCCCTAATAACAACAGGTATCATCCTATTTAAAGCAATACTAATAAAAATGTGACTGTAAAGATTGTCCATGTCTTGCGCCTTTAAATGTCTGAAGATTATCGTATGTGGCTCTGAGGTTCAGAAGTTTTGACCCCTGCTGGGGTACTCCGTCAAACATTTTATAATTTTAAAGAAGTATTGGGTCGCCTGTCGATTTTGCCTTTTCAAAAGAAAAAACTCACAGCCTTTCAATCCTTTCCTGATGGCGATAATCTCACAGTTATCATACTTTTTAATCTCTTTCTACAAATGTTGATACTATGTAGTGGCATGGGGAGATCAGATTGGGGGCATTTAAACTTCTTTGATTGCTCATCATTGCCAGCATGGTTGATGTGGTTTTAAAGTTCCTGGAAGTGTTTGCTCTGAGCGGTTGTCTTAGTGTAAAATGTGCTCCAGATGTCAGGTGGAATAAGGAGAGCTGTTCAAGGCGCAGAACAATCTTGACAAGCAGCGGCTGTGGATGTGCCAGCTTTTTATGTTGTGCTATGGATTATCACTTGCTCCTGCCCAAACTTGTTTTTGGATGAGTGCTTTCCCTAGGGTCTTGGCTGTCCTCCACAGCTCATTAACCCAGGACCTGCACTAAATCACAGCAAATCTGTGTGTGACAGAGAAAAGCATCCACACCAGTCATACAATGATATATAGATCCAAGGAGGTTAATAGTAAATTATTGACAGAAAGTGCTACTTAAGTCCACATTCATTGCTTAGTGTAATCAGCCCCCCCCCACCCCACCCCACCAACCCCTAAAGGCAAGGGGGCTGGATAGGGAGGGGGGGGGGTGCGGTTGTAGGACAAGCTACCCAATATTCAGATATCACCCCTTATACTCATTCCATTTTAAAACAATGTTTGGAATTTCGAGCTGTTTGGGTATCTTTCTAATAACTCAGATCCACGCACATGGAACTGTAAAATTAAAATAAATCAGATGTTTATTTTTACAAAATAGGCAATGTTTAAATATTAATTATGCATTAATTATTGTCAGACAAAGAATAAACACTTGTTAAAAATTCATGAAGAGCCTATAGTGAACGTCAATTAAAGCCTCAAATCAGAAATTAACAGGAAGTTAACATCTATTAGCACACACTTAGAAAAGGTCAAGGGCTGATTGGAGATCAGAACTGCACACACAGGGTGATGGCTGGTTAATCGGAGGTTATTATGGGTTGGCAGCTGAATGGATGGTCAAAACGTTGTTACGCTTGTCAAGATATGTGGGAGTTTTTTTTAAAAACCCATAACTTTTGCCACATTCTGCACGATATTTGCGGCATAAACTTCAAAACAACGCTAAATCTGTAAGTCATGTAAGTACCCGGCACAGATCTGGGCGGGCTGGGTGAATCCCGGGAGTGCCCAAAATCGGGCTCAGCGCAGGGTGCCAGGCAGATTGCCAGTCACGCAACACACTCCGCCCGGTGCAATCTAGATCTCACCCTCACTGCGCGAGTTCCAGATCAGCATATTTAGATGAGCCATTGGTCCATCTGCCACATGAGATCATTGTTTTTCACATATAAGTCACGACACTCCTATGGGAGTATTACATGGGGCACACAAATTTCTTATTCAAGAGGCACACGGTCATACATGAGAACATATCCTTGGTACATTATTCACACTTCTCAAATAGAATATAAATACACTTACACGGGAAAACTCACATTTCTCATTTGCAAGATTTGCACTTCATAGGGATGTGCAGTTCTTATCCGGGAGATGCAGTCTTCTGCAAAAGATGCACTTCTCTTACAGAAGACTCAAACCTCCCACACTGGAAACGTCCACCTTGCCCATAAGGGACCCATGGCTCTCATACAGGAAGGATAAGTCTCTTGTTCAGTCGGTGTTTACCTCTGTTGCAAACAGGGATGAAAAAGAAACTGAAACCCTTTGTTCCCTTCCCTTACTACCCATAATCAGTGTTTTTTTGGAAATGAAAATGTGTGTGTTTCTCAACCTTTGAGTGTGTGTAAATAATTAGTAGCAAGCTTTCATGGGTTTAAGGAAAGAGGATTATTTATTCATACATTTACCCCTAAAGTCTAATGCTATGTCACTCACTCAGTGCTCACACAAACACTCTTGAGGAAAAATACAGTTAAAGAGAATAGTGCATTTTTACAAGTCAAAAGCAAAAGAATAGTTCAGAATTTGTGTGTTTGGTTTGTCTTGAGCATTGAAGGCTTGGTGAAGAAGGCATTTTTACCCCTGCAGGGTAATCTACATGGATTCAATAGCCAGAGTTGCATATAAGAATTGTTGCAGGATTCCCTCGACGAAATAGATTTTCAGCAGGTCACAAAGTTATTTACTTGCAGTCTTCTTACTAAAAGATTGGTTCTGTATACTTATAGTAGATGGTTTTAATTTTCATCTCATCAGATTTGAAAATTGCTAATATAACTTGTTTATTCAAGAAAGGAGGGAGACAGAAAGTAGAACACCGTAGGCCAGTTAGCCTGACATCTGTCATAGCGAAAATGCACAATCTATTCTTAAAGAGATGATAGTTGGACACTTAATGCAATCAGGCAGGATCAACATGGTTTTGTGAAATTAATTTTGTTTGGCTAATTTATTAGAGTTCTTTGAGGATGTAACAGGCAGCATGGATAAAGAGGGACCTTTGGGTTTCCAGAAGACATTTGACAAGGTACCACATCAAAGAAAGATTATGATGTGGGGGGTAACATGCATGGAGAGAGGATTGGTTAGCTAACAGGAAGCAGAGAATATGGATAAATGGACCATTTTCAGGTTTGCAAGATATAAAAAGTGGTGTGCCATAGGGATCAGTGCTGGGGCCACAACTATTTACAATCCATATCAATGAATTGGATAAAGTGACTGAAAGTAAAGTATGATTGCTAAATTTGCTGATGACACAAAGATAGTTAAGAAAGTAAGTTGCGATGAGGACCTAAGCGGCTGGATTCTCCGCCCCGCCGTGCCACATTTCTGCCCTGACCCCCCGGCGGGATGCTCCATTACGCTGGCCGATCAATGGGGTTTCCCATTGTGGGGCAGCCCCATGCTGTCGGGAAACCCCCGGGCATCAGCAAAATGGAGAATCCCACTGGCGGAGAATCCTGCCCAAGGGGTTTAAAAAAGGATATAGATAGATTAAGTGAGTGGGCAAAAATGCGGCAGATGGGAAAATGTGAAGTTGTCCACTTTAGCAGGAAAAATAGAAAAGCAGCATATTATTTAAAATAAGCGAGATTGCAGAACTCTATGTTCCTGAGAGATCTGGGTGTCTTAGTACATGAGTAACAATTGGTAGGACCAGAAATTGAACTGGACTAGCCATATAAATGCTGTGGCTGCAAGAGCAAATCAGAGGTGAGTAACCTATATTCTGACTCCCCAAAGCCTGTCCACCATCTACAAGGCACAAGTCAGGAGTGTGATGGAATAGGTTCCACTTTCTTGAATGAGTGCAGCTCCAACAACACTCAAGAAGCATGACAACATCCAAGACAAAGCAACCCACTTGATTGGCATCCCTTCCACAAACGCTCACTCACTCCATCACCAATGAACAGTGCAGCAGTGTGTACCATTTCCACGATGCACTGCAGAAACTCACCAAGGCCCCTGAGGCAGCACCTTCAAAAACCCACCCCCTCCACCATTTAGATGGACAGGGGGAGCAGCTACATGGGAACACCATAATCCGGAACTTCCCCTCCAAGTCACTTACCGTTCCTTCTTGGAACTCACTCCCTAGCATCACTGTGGGTGTACCTACACTGCATGGACTGCAGCGGCTCATGAAGACAGCTCACCACCACATTCATTAGGGCAATTAGGGATGGGCAATACACATAGCTCTCGCCACATCTCATAAATGAATTTCAAAAAAGTTACAGCAAATGATTAGAAAGGCAAATTGAATTTTGTTGTTTGTTACAAGGGGAATGGGATATAAAAGTAGGGACGTTTTGCTACAGTTGTACAGAGTATTGTTGAGACCACATTTGGAGTACTGTTGTACCCTCAATAACGACGCTTAGAGAGTAAAACGGTAAAGAAGGCTTTAATAAGCTAAGAACTAGCCTGGTGCCGAGACGAGTGCTTACTGGGTGCCGCCCACAAGGTGGCCCCTTATATACGGCTCCCAGGTGGGTGGAGCCGGCGGCGCAGTCCCCCAGGGTTCCAAGCCCGGTCTTAAAGGGGACATCACCTTACATGATGATAAGGGTACAGGAATACAGTAACCGGTCATCAAAAGTACTGTGTACAGTTTTGGTCTCCCTGTTTAGAACACATATTGTTGCATTGGAAGCAGTCCAGAGAAGATTCATTTAACTGATTCATGAATGAAGGGATTGTCATATGAGGAAGCGTTGGACAGGTTGAATTGGATTTTAGGAGAATGTGAGATTATATCAATATAAGACCCTGGGGGGACTTGACAGAGTGGATGCTGAAAGGATGTTTCCCCTTGTGGGAGAGACTTGAACTAGGGGGCACAATTTAAAATAAGGGGCCTCCTATTCAAGATGGAGGTGAGGAGAATTTTTTTAAATCTCAGGGGTCATTTGACTTTTCAATTCTCTTCCCCAGAGAGCAGGGTAATTTTATATTTTTAAGGCTGAGTTAGATAGATCCTTGACTGACAAGGAGGTCAAACGGTATAAGGGGTAGACAGGAGAGCTGAGGTCAAAATCAGATCAGCCATGATTTTATGAAAGGGTGGAGCAGGCTCAAGGTACCAAGAAGCCTAATCCTGCTCCTAATTCACATGTCTGAATGTACTGGTAGTCTTGCCAAGGATCGGGCTTGGAGATATTTTCAAGCAAGTGGAGAGCCAGAAGAAAGGTTGTGGGTGAGTCAGTGGGAGGAAAGATTAAAGCGGACGTTCTGTGATAGAGGGATGACAGGCATGATTAAAAGCAAAAGGGAGGATTGTGCAAAGTAAAAGAGGGTGGCAACAGGACAGGTAAAGAAACAGAAGATCGGTCCAGAGGAAGTGTAAAAGGTTATGGTAAAACCATTATGGGGGGGGGTAGCACAGTGGTTAGCACAATTGCTTCACAGCTCCAGGGTGCCAGGTTCGATTCCTGGCTTGGTTCACTGCCTGTGCGGAGTCTGCACGTTCTCCCCATGTCTGCATGGGTTTCCTCCGGGTGCTCCGGTTTCCTCCCACAGTCCAGAGATGTGCAGGTTAGGTGGATTGGCCATGATCAGTTGCCCTTAGTTAGGTGGGGTTACTGATTTATGGGGGTAGACTGGAGGTGTGAGCTTAAGTGGGGTGCTCTTTCCAAGAGCCGGTGCAGACTTGATGGGCCGAATGGCCTCCTTCTGCACTGTAAATTCTATGATCATGAAAAGAAACAGTTTCTATGATTACAACCTGCTGCCTGAGCTAATTGGAATAGTGGTTATGATCTAAAGTAATTGAGATCAATGTTGAAATTGGAAGGCTGTAAATCACCTGATCGAAAGATGAGGTGCTGCTCATTGAATTTGCATAAAAACTGATATCGAAAGCTTCTATAAGTATATTGAAAGGAAGAGAATAGCTAAAGTAAATGTTGGCCCTTTAGAGGAAGATACTGGTGAGGTAATAGTGGGGAGCACAGAAATGGCGGAGGCACGGAACTAATATTTTGCTTCTGTCTTCATGGTAGAGGATTATAACATTTTCCAAAAACTGCAGTTAATACAGAGGAACTTGGTCCAATAACCATCACTAGGGAGAAGGTATTGACTAAACTAATGGGATTAAAGGAAGATAAGTCTCCGGGACTTGATGGCTTGCACCCTAGGATATTAAAGGAGGTGGCAGCAGAGATAGTGGATGCATTGGTTATGATATTTCAACATTCCCTGGATTCTGGAAAGGTCCTGGTGGATTGGAAACACAGAAATGTGACATGCCCATTTAGAAAGGGTTGAGAAACAAAAAGTAGGAAAATATTGATCGGTTAACTTGACCTCTGTGGTGGGGAAGTTGCTGGAATCAATCATTAAGGAGGAGATGACTAAACATTTGGAAAGACAAAGCTCAATCCACCATTGTCAGCATGGTTTTATGAAGGGTAAGTCATGCTTGACAAACTTGTTTGAGTTCTTTGAGGACATTACCAGCAAGGTGGATAATGTGGATGTGGTATATCTAGACTTCCAGAGGGCACTTGACAAGATGTTGCATAAAAGACTGATCCAGAAGGTAAAATCGCAGAGAACTTTGGGTAGAGTACTAGATTGGATTGAGGATTGGCTGAAAGCAGAGGGTAGGGATAAATGGGTCATTCTCTGGCTGACTAAACCATAACTAGCGGGATGCTGTCGGAGTCAGACCTCAACTGTTTACAATCTATATAAATGATCTGCAAGCAGGGACAGAGTGCAACATAGCAACATTTGCGGATGATACTAAAATAGGTGGGAAAGCAGGCAGTGAAAATAAAATAAAGAGTTTACAGATGGATATAAATTGGGTAAGAGAATGGGCCAAAATCTGGCAGATGAAGTTTAATGTGGGTAAGTGTGAGGTTATCCATTTTGGCCTGAATAAATAGAAAGGCAAATTATTATCTAAATGGAAAGCAGATTCAAAATGCGTCTGGGCAGAGGGATCTGGTTGTCTTTGTTCATGAATCGCAGAAAGTCGGTATGTAGGTACAGCATCTAATAAATGTATTAGATGCAGGTACAGCATCTAATAAAAGAGGCAAATGAAATGTTAGCATTTATTGCAAAAGGACTGGAGTATAAAAGTAGAGAAGTGTTTTTGCAATGACTTTATTTTTCTAAAATTTAGAGTACCCAATTCATTTTTCCAATTAAGGGGCAATTTGGTGTGGCCAATCCACCTACCCTGCGCATCTTTGAGTTGTGGGGGCAAAACCCACGCAAACACGGGGAGAATGTGCAAACTCCACATAGACAGTGACCCAGAGCTGGGATCGAACCTGGGACCTCGGCGCCGCGAGGCAGCAGGTCTAACCCACTGTGCCACCATGCTGCCCTGTGTTTTTGCAATTATATAGGGTGTTGGTGAGACTACATCGAGAGTATTGTGTCCAGTTTTGGTCTCTTTATTTGAGGAAGGATGTCGTGACATTGGAGGTATGTGACTGATACCTCCAGTCACATACTGGACTGAGGAGGAGGTCCACCAGTTTGATTCCGGGGATGAAAGCAGGCAGTGAAAAGAAAAGAAAGAGTTTACAGACAGATATAGATTGGGTAGGAGAATGGACCAAAATCTGGCAGATGAAGTTTAATGTGGGTAAGTGTGAGGTTATCCATTTTGGCCTGAATAAATAGACGTATGAGGAGAGATTAAACAGTTTGGGCTTATACTTGCTGGAGTTTAGAATGATGAGAGAGGATCTGATCGAGATATATAGAATACTAAAAGGGATTGATAAAGTAAACGTAGACCAAATGTTTCCCCTTGTGGGGCAATCTAGAATGAGTGGTCACAGTTACAGGTTGAGAGGTGGTAGGTTTAAAACTGAGATGAGGAGGAACTACTTCTCGCAAAGGGTGGTGAATTTGTGGAACTCGCTGTCCTATAGTGAGGTGGATTCTGAATCAGTAAATGATTTCAAGGAGAAGATAGATATACTTCTGATTTTTAAAAGGGTTAAAGGGATATGGGGAACAGGTAGGGAGGTGGGTTTGAGACCAGGAAGAGATCAGCCATGACCTGATTGAATGGTGGAGCAGGCTCAAAAGGCTGAATTGCCTACTTCTGCTCCTAATTCCTATGTTCCTATTCATTTTGCATCACATGGAGAGAATATTTGTGTTTTTGTGCATCTATTTTCAATGCTGACAGTTTTCAAGATCTCCAGGGTTTACTCTTAATAAATAACAACTGTTTCCGCTGCTGGGATGACTTTCATCCTCTGTCATACCTCAGAGACCAGAAACCTTAGCAGAGCTGAACCAAAAGAAGAAATGTTTGAGCACGCAGCCTGGTACAGGCCGAGGGGCACATACACACAAAGAGTCAGTAAGAGTAAGTTTCACTTCTTTTCAGAAAATGACAAAGGATTCACTTTGGAACTCCAACTCAAGCTTACAAGAGTTTACATTTAGTATCCACATGGTGAATTGAATTGCACGTTTATACTGTACCTGTCTGCACTTATATATTCATTCACACTCATACAAGCCTGGACTCAGCGTCCATGCAAATGTGCAGAGTCACCTTTGTACAAGTCGGTGCAACCCACACAATGAACTCGGTCTCACTACTCACCATTCACTTAGTGAGTTCAGTACTCTATCACGAAACCATGCACTCACTATCCTTATTTCACATTAGTATGAGCTATCGTTCACTCTCCAGTCTGATGTTCCATGAGCAGGTTCTCACTATACACACCAAACGTGATCATGCATGTCAACACTCACTGTCCACAAGGCAAATCAGTTTTACACATGTATTAGTCCGAACTTACTATCTGCAGATCAGTTGGATAACCAGCAGCAGGAAATTTCCCACTTCTCAGTTAACCTGGGATCCACCCTACTACGAGAGGCCAGAATTCCCATTGATATTAGACATCCAAGTCCTTAGAAGGGCATGTGGACTCACCAAAGTAGAGGCGGTTATTAATTACAGGGCAGGCAAGTGGAAGCTCAAAAGGAACTTCTTTGTCCTAAAATCTGAATGGAACATGGCTTGGGTATGAGGAGGGGAATTTAGGAAACCACCTCTTCAAACATCAGGCAGGCATCAGATTATTCAGATGCATGGAACAGGGACACAAGATGGGCCATGGCCACTTTCCATGCTATCTCATTCTATGAGTTTATGACTTTATGAGACCTGATGAACAATTTAGGTTGGTTTGAGGGACTTTCCATTCTGGCATGTCTTGGTTGCACACTACACGGTTTCTGGGGCGAACGTATTTCATCCCCAATAGTTTTCCATTCTTTAAAATTCTGCTGTTTTCTGTCATTATGAAGGGCATGTGATGTAAACCCTCGGACTTTACAGATTGGGAAATCCATCCTGCTACATGGCTACGTGCGTTAGGATTACAAAGGAAAATGTCCGACTGTTGAAACATTTTGGATTTAATCACAATGCATTGCAGAGTTGTAGAAATTGATTCTGCATACAGTGATTGGAGCTTCCAGGAGCAAAGGTCAGCTTGCGTGAGGAACATCCTTTTAGAGAGGAAGAATAACATAGCTCAAATTTGAACAAGTGCCCTGTGATGCACTCACAAATGGCCTACACCACAGAGTCAGACTCGGGGCATGCTGTGAGAAGACATAGGGGAAACTCAGCAACGATGCCAAAAATGAAGCCGAGGGTGTTATGACTCCCCTGTTTATTTTTAATCCATTCTGGACAGGAGGCCAACAGAAAGGTGCAGAAATTCAGGCTGTGCAACTCAAACAACAGGAGTTAAGTGGCAGGAGCTGTACCACAGAGATGTTCTGTAGGGCAGTCAGTTAAATTACATACAATGTTTTATCCAAGGGCGGGATTCTCCGACCCCCCGGCGGGTCGGAGAATCGCCGAGGGGTGGCGAAAATCCCGCCTGACCGCCCCGCGATATTCTCCGGCCCCCCAAAAATCGTCATGAATCGCGCCGCGCCCCGGAGAATGTCAACGACCGGCGCAAAGCAACGGGCCCCGGGGCCACCCCAATACTCTGGGCCGGATGGGCCGGAGTCCCGCTGACGTGACCATGGGTCATGCCGGCGTAAATCAAACCACCTATTTAACGGTATCAACCAGTCGTGATGGTTGACGCCGGCCAGCGCAGAGGTGGGGGTCGGCATGGGACCGCCGACGGAGAAGTGACGGCACGGCCGCAGGTGGTGGTGGTGGTGGGGGGGGGGGGGTCGCAGGAGTGTGCGTGACAGGGGGGGGGGGGGGGGGTTGGGGGGGGGAGGGAGGGGTTGATGGGGAGGGAGGGGCTGGAGGAGAGGAAGGGGCTGGGGGGGTGGGCTGGGGGGAGGACAGGGTTGGAGCGGAGGGGCTGGAGAGGAGGGAGGGGCTGGAAGGGGAGCGGAGGGAGGGGGTGGGGGGAGGAGCTGGGGGAGGGGAGGGGGAGGATTGGGGAGGGTGTGTGCCGGGGAGGAGAGGAGGGTGGGGTTTGGGGTGGGTGGGGGCCGGGGAGGGCGAGTGGTGGAGAAAGTGCATGCTGGGGAGGCGAGGGGGTGGGGTTTGGGGAGGGTGCGTGCCGGGGAGAAGAGGGGGGGGGGTTTGGGGAGGGTGCGTGCCGGGGAGGAGAGGGTGGGGGGTTTGGGGAGGGTGCGTGCCGGGGAGGAGAGGGGGCGGTTGGGGAGGGCGAGTGATGGAGAGGGTGCATGCTGGGAGGCGAGGGAGTGGGGTTTGCGGAGGGTGGGTGCCGGGGAGGTGAGGGAGGGGGGTTTGGGGAGGGTGCGTGCCGGGGAGGAGAGGGGGGGCCGGGGAGGGCGAGTGATGGGGAGGGTGCATGCTGGGGAGGTGAGGGAGGGGGGTTTGGGGAGGGTGCGTGCCGGGGAGGAGAGGGGGGGCCGGGTAGGGCGAGTGATGGGGAGGGTGCGTGCCGGGGAGGTGAGGGAGGGGGTTTTGGGGAGGGTGAGTGCCGGGGAGGAGAGGGGGCGGTTGGGGAGGGCGAGTGATGGAGAGGGTGCATGCTGGGAGGCGAGGGGGTGGGGTTTGCGGAGGGTGCGTGCCGGGGAGGTGAGGGAGGGGGGTTTGGGGAGGGTGAGTGCTGGAGAGGAGAGGGGGGGCATGATTGGGGAGGGTGCGTGCCGGGGAGGAGAGGGGGGGTTTGGCAGTGTGCGTGCCGGGGAGGAGGGGGGGGGGGTTTGGGGAGGGTGCGTGCCGGGGAGGCGGGGGTGCGTGGTTGCGAAGGGTGCGTGCCAGGGAGAAGAGGGGGGTGTTGGGCAGGGTGTGTGCCGGGGAGGAGAGGGGGGGGGGATTGGGGAGGGTGCGTGCCGGGAAGGGGGGGGTGCGTGGTTGCGAAGGGTGCGTGCCTGGCGGAAGAGGGGGGTGTTGGGCAGAGTGTGTGCCGGGGAGGAGAGGGCGGGTTGGGGAGGGCGCGTGCCGGGAGGGGGGGGTGGGCGTGGTTGCGAAGGGTGCGTGCCAGGGAGAAGAGGGGGGTGTTGGGCAGAGTGTGTGCCGGGGAGGAGAGGGGGGGTTGGGGAGGGTGCGTGCCGGGAGGGGGGGGGGCGTGGTTGCGAAGGGTGCGTGCCAGGGAGAAGAAGGGGGTGTTGGGCAGAGTGTGTGCCGGGGAGGAGAGGGCGGGTTGGGGAGGGTGCGTGCCGGGAGGGGGGGGGGTGGGCGTGGTTGCGAAGGGTGCGTGCCAGGGAGAAGAGGGGGGTGTTGGGCAGAGTGTGTGCCGGGGAGGAGAGGGGGGGTTGGGGAGGGTGCGTGCCGGGAGGGGGGGGGGGGGCGTGGTTGCGAAGGGTGCGTGCCAGGGAGAAGAGGGGGGTGTTGGGCAGAGTGTGTGCCGGGGAGGAGAGGGGGGGTTGGGGAGGGTGCGTGCCGGGAGGGGGGGGGGGGGGGCGTGGTTGCGAAGGATGCGTGCCAGGGAGAAGAGGGGGGGGGTGTGATAGAGATGTGCTTTGGGCTTTGGGCTTCTAAAGATGTGCTTCAGTTGCCTGGACCGCTCTGGAGGGGCCCTCCAGTACCTGTCAGATAGGGCCGGCCGCATCGTTGTGGTCTGGTGCGTCCTGCACAATATAGACCAGCAAAGGGGCGATGTGCTGCAGGCAGAGGAGGGGGAAGGGGAGGAGCAGCAAGACGAGGCGCAGACTTCCCCAGATGGGGGCAATGGTCAGGACAGACGGGCTGGACATGGACGGGAGGCTGCCCACCCTTACCGGCTGGGTCAGCGGGCACGGGACAGGCTGATAGCCGCCCGGTTCACGGACTAGGTGTGCGTGGGAATCACCAGGTATGGGCACAGACTGCACACCACGGCACCAGCCTACCACCCTCACCCCACCCACCCACCAGCCTACCACCCTCACCCCACCCACCCACCACCCTCACCCCACCCACCCACCACCAACCACCCTCACCCCACCCACCCACCACCAACCACCCTCACCCCACCCACCCACCACCAACCACCCTCACCCCACCCACCCACCACCAACCACCCTCACCCCACCCACCACAAAACCACCCTCACCCCACCCACATGCACACCACCCCTCCATTGCACTTCCACCTGCGGCACAACGGGCCGGGCTCACACGGTCGCCGGTGGAAGCCTGTCAGTTGCAGGCCATGGAGGATGATGACAACCTGCTCTGCGATGAGCTCTGGACTCCATATCATTGGACAATGTCTGACCCATGGTCACAGTACCACCCTCCACTGCAGCGCATGGTCCCGTTGTCTGCCCGGGGGGATGGCAAGGGTGACACGGGGGGAGGGGGGCACACTCACCTGAGGCCGACGTTCTATCACCCCTCACACACACACGGGCGCTCACCTCACACCACACACCCGCACGCATCGGACAGTGCACAAAGGCAGCTTCTGTTGGTGTGAAAGTGATTTTAATAACAAACAGTTCATACACGTGCCCTAGCCCCTATAACTAATCTGTGCCCTGCACCCATGCCAACTTACTCAGTGTCTAATTTTTTGGCCTTATGGGCACTTTGACTACGTCTAGGTGGTTCCCCAGACAGTACAGCAGAACTGGAGGTGGACTCCTGTGATTCCTGCCATGTGACTGGGGACCCCTTTGGCGGCCGTCCCGGGTGTGGCCCAGCCTAGATGGGCCAGACTGCGGCTCGGGCGACTGGGATGGCGAGCTGCCAGCCTGTCCAGCCCATCGCCCACCAGGTGCACCTGGGACGGAAGGGGGGGAATCCGTGCGGTGTTCCGGGACCTCCCCTACAGGTGGACCCGGATCGGGCCCCAGAACCTCCACCTCCCTCGGGGTGCCCGATGGCCCCCAGGCCTCTACATGGGTGGGGGATGCGAACAGACTGAGCATCCGACACCCCCCTGACACCTGGCGCTGCCAGTCCTAGAGGCCCGCCTTGGTATCAACAAGGGTTTGCAAGTTTGCAGCCATGGAGCTCAGGGAGTTGGCCATCCCTGTCTGTGTCTGGGTGACGCCGGCCAGCACCTGGGCAATGGCGCCGATGCCCTCAGCCATGGCCTGCAGAGACTGGGCCACGGCGTTGAGTGCCTCTGTGATCTGCTGCTAGCGCTGGCTCATGGCCTCCTGTGAGAGGGCAGCCATGTCCTGGGCCACAGATGGGTTGCATACTGCGACCCATGTCTGACACCGTCGCACTCATTGCCTCCACCGCGGATGCCACCCGTGCGGTCTCGGCCTGGGTGGCACGCATGACCGACACCACTCACAGCTCCTGGACGCGGGTGGACTCCTCGACCTGCGTCTGCAGCTGCCGTAAGCCGGCCATCACCCCCTTCGATCGTCCCTTGGTCCGTGACTCCATCGGGTCTATGGGAGGGTGTGGAAACTCCAGGAACCCGGGACCCGTATGGGCGGCAGATGGTTGCCTGCGCCGGGCTGCCCTCCGACCTCCCGGCCCCTCGGCTGCTCCTGCCTCCACCTGCTGTACCGGGACGGCTGTGTCGTGCGCACCAGTGAGTGTACCAGACGCCTCATCACTAAAGTGCCCAACCGAGGTGAGCGTCTCTGCGATGGTGGAGGGTGTTGGTGACAGCAGTGGCGTTGTGTTGTGCTCCTCATCCAACCCGAAGTCCAGGGTCCCCTGGAGTGGTGATTCTTGTCCATCCGTCCCCTGTGTGTGGGTGTCGTGTGTGTCAGTGTCCTGGGCATCAGTGTCCTGTGCATCAGTGTCCTGGGCGTCAGTGTCCTGGGCATCAGTGTCCTGGGTGTCAGTGTCCTGGGTGTCAGTGTCCTGGATAGGCGTGTCCTGGGTAGGTGTGTCCTGGTTGGCTGCGATGGGGGCCTGTTCCTATGGCTGCCCCCCTCGTCGCTGGGTCTGGCCCGCCGGCGTCGCCGAACTCGCACTAGATGGGGGCGTTGTCTCCCTGGTGCTCCGGGTCTGTCCCTGGCTCGTAGCCGCCCTGGATCGTCCTGGGGGCGTCGTATGCCTGATGGACCGGGTCTGTCCCTGGCTTGTGGCTGCCCTGGATCGTCCTGGGGGCGGTCGCCATCCGCGGGGACGGGTGGGTCGACGTTTGGTCCTGCAACACACAATACAGTGTGCATGGTTAGACACGCAGACAGGGATAGGGGGCAGGGGGATATGGGGAAAGGGGGATATGGGGGAAGGGGAATATGGGGGATATGGGGGAAGAGGGATATAGAAGATCTGGGGGAAGGAGGATATGGGGGAAGGGGATATGGGGATATGGGGGAAGGGGATATGGGGAAGGGGGATATGGGGAATATAGGGGAAGGGGCATATGGGGAATATGGGGGACATGGGGAAGGGAGATATGGGGATATGGGGGAAGGGGGATATGGGGATATGAGGAAAGGGGGATATGGGGATATGAGGAAAGGGGGATATGGGGATATGGGGGAAGGGGATATGGGGAAGGGGGATATGGGGAATATAGGGGAAGAGGCATATGGGGGATATGGGGGACATGGGGAAGGGAGATATGGGGATATGGGGGAAGGGGGATATGGGGATATGAGGAAAGGGGGATATGGGGGAAGGGGGCAGGCAGTGGGGGGTCTCACTTGGTGGTGCGCCCCCGACCTCTGCATCCGCAATCTCCCTGTCCTCGGGTCCGCCTGCAAGTTCCAGGGCCCTCGCCTCATGGATGGTGAGTGGTCGCAGTTCGTGTGGACCCCCTCTGGTCCTCTCACGCTCCCGGTTGTTGTGAGCGCGCTTCTCCTGTAGGGGGCGGGAGGGTGGCAGGGATAAAGGGCAACAGTATTAGGCAGACACGGGGGCCGTCTTTTGTGCTGCGACGCAGGGGGACGGTGTCCTTTGTGCTGCTACGCCGTGCGCGTCTGTGACGGGTGAATGCCGTTCTTGCCGCTGGGTTCGGGCCATCGCACCAATTCATGGAGAATCCCACCCCATGTTTCTGTGAAAAAAGACTTGCATTTATTTAGCACTTTTCACAACCACATGACGTCTCAAAGCACTTTACAACCAACCGAGTACTTTTGAAGTATAGGCACTATACTTGAAATGTAGGAAACGCAACAGCCAAGTTGCACAAAAACCTCCACAAGCAGCAGCACTGATAATGGGCTGATAATCAGTTTTTTGTGATAGAATAGAATAGAATTCCTACAGAGCAGAAGGAAACCATCCGGCCCATCGAGTCTGCACTGATCCTCTGAAAGAACATCCCACCTAGGCCCACTCCCCCTCCCTACCCCGTAACCCATAACCCCACCTAACCCGCACATCTTTGTACATTAAGGGGCAATTTAGCATGGCCAATCCACCTAGCTTGCACATCTTTGGTCTGTGGGAGGAAACCGGAGCACCCGCAGGAAATCCGCGCTGAAAGTGCAAACTCCACACAGGCAGTCACCTGAATCCGGGAGAATTGAACCTTGGTCCCTGGCGCTATCAGGCAGCAGTGCTAGCCACTGTGCTGCTGAGGGATACGTAATGGTCAGGGCACCAGGAATAACTTCCCAGCTTTTTTCTGAAGTAGTGTCAGGGGTTCGCCTCTCAGTTTGCTGTCATAATACAATCATCTGGAGTGTGAGGGAGCTAGACCTGATGCTCAGTGTCACACTTGTCAGAACTGGAACCTCATGGGTTAATATGGCCTGCACTAATCTATTAAATGATAGCTGCCCAGGCAGCTGTCAATAAAGAAAGAGTTGCAGGCTGCCACATTACACAGAGGTTAAACTCCTCAGTCTTCGTACTTTTTGTTATGGTAACAATGCCAACGAATAGTGGCAGCTCATTCCTTTCACCTCAGTGAAACTAGAGCCAACAGACTTGCAAGTGCAGGTCTTTACTGGGAGGTTAATTGTAGCAGTACATACAGCATATGGTCTGGTAGGGAAGCCTGCTGCTACACCAGCTGTGGACTGGGTGCCGGGGATCAGGCTGACATTAAAAGCCTTACTCTCCCAGATGAAGTAGTTATTCAGATGACTGCAGCCTTAAAGGGGCACTCACTTTCCTTTTAGCAGCAGCTTCTTGCCCTCAGGCTAAACTGTGCTTTCTAAATGGGACCCAGGTTCCCATCAACAGGAGGGGGGAGGGACCCATTTCTGGTGAGCACTTCTCAATCAACAGGGAGGAAGCAGGTTGTCTATTGGCTACCAGACCCAAATCGTAAATCTGTCAAAATAATTGTTCAACTTACTCTGCACATTAGCTAAGAAAGGCAGTAGCTTCGGCAGAACACATTCGAAAAGGCATGTTTGCATGTTAAAGCAGTAGCTGTACTATTAGCAGCTTGCTGCTCAGTGCCATAGCAGTGACAGACAAAGTGTATATTTATCCTGCATCACATAGTTTGTTACAAAAAGACAAGACACATTCCTCCCCGGGACAGGTATTACAGACAAGGCACATATCCCAGTTGAATTCGACCTGTCCCACATTCAGCATGAGTCATGCCAAACAAACAGACAACTTCATAAAGTTACAATGCATTTCATCTCCACTGCAGTAGTAGCCTTGATTATGTTCTTTATGATATGACCTTGATGAATAATATTGGCCTGGGGCTAAATGCTGAAACACATCTGTGATCTTTTTTATTCATTGTAATTCCTGGTTGTACTCATTAATAACAATCACCTGGCTGGGATTGTATCCTGAAGAGTTTGCTTCAATGTTTTGGTGCTAACAAGATGTCGTTCCCCTTACAGAAGGCGGGTTTGTTCACAGATACTAGAACAATGAGATGATCAGAAGTAAATATAGTCACCACTTTATACTCCAGTTTAAAAATAGGAAGTATTCAATACATCAGTTTTGCATCAGTTTTATGTGTATATTTACCCAAAAGACAACTGTAACCTGATATTTCTGCATTTGTACTTGTTCTGTAGCATGTATTGATGCCTGGTCATATGAATTTATTCTCTCTGCATATGAGTATGTGCTGTTTGTCTGTCCCCATGTAATTGCATTATATGCCAAGCCTGGTGAGCTTGTGTCTTGAGTTAGTGCTGGCAAAGTTGTGTATGTGTATGGGGGGTAAGGTAGCACAGTGGTTAGCACTGTTGCTTCACAGCTTCAGGGTCCCAGGTCCGATTCTCGGCTTCGATCACTGTCTGTGCAGAGTCTGCAAGTTCGCCCCGTGTCTGCATGGACTTCTTCTGGGCACAAGTCCCGCAAGACATGCTGTTAGGCCAATTGGACATTGTAAATTCTCCCTCAGTGTACCCGATTTCACAGTAACTTAATTGCAGTGTTAATGTAAGCTTACTTGTGACACTAATAAAGATTGTTATTATAAAGGCCCTGTGAATTTGTACTACATCTGTATCATGAGGTTGTATCATGTGATTTTCGACGTAACTTTGTCTCAAGTGCCCCTCTCTTTCTGCCTGTGTTAATGTGTTGAACCCACAAAGGTTACATCATGTGTTAGGCTATCTAGGATTCAGTTGTGCATCTATCTTACTTTGTGCTAATTTTGATGAGGTTGTGCACGTGTCAGTCTTTGTGAACATTTGCTGTGTCTGTATACCTGTCTCAGTCAATGTGTGCTGCATACCAGTTCCTATTATATTGTGTTGCATGTCAGATCCTACAAGGTACCGTGTTATATATCAGTCTCCGTAAGGTTGTGCCATGTGCCAGACCCTGCTTGGATAACCCTGGGCCCTGGGCCAACCCTTGTTATCTGTGTCCATGAATTTGTGTTTTGCATCTACTTTCTACAAGGCTGACAGATTCCTCTGGAATTGAGTCAAAATTTGCTTTTATTGTCAATGTGTCGAGCTCTCACAATGTTATTCCTCCTTTCCTAATACCCACAATGTAGTAGTACAGGGATTATTAAATGCGAAAGAATATATAATAGATACATATTTACCTCTTGGTCAATACTGACCTCTTTAATGTTCTTAGTGTCTAGTCTTTTATAGCTCTCTCTGAGCACCGCTCATATCAGTTGAAACTGTTTATTGATTTTGGTCAAGTTCTTATTAAATCGGCAGCTCCGTTCCGATACAGACTGTCCCATAATTCAAATAACTGGGCTGAACTTATCGGTGCTGCTGTTTGCTCAGTGGTTTGAGCAGTCTGGGATGTGAAGAGAGGTATCTGACAGTTGATCAATTAATGCCTGCAGGCAGAGGAGATGTCCATTAGGACACCAGTGGTAGTGTGAGGTCACACCGCTGGGAGTGCTGGCATCATCTTTAAAAGGCTGCCAGCTGGCACTCTTTTGAATTGTTCCAGCAGCAGAAAGCAGACTGGTCCATCAACAGCAGAAGCACAATCGAGGATGGCCGCACAATTTAGTGATGCCTCCCTGCTGGTTCTTCTCCAGGCTGTTTTGGGCAAGGCGAGAGGTCTTCTTTCCCCGGGACGGGAGGACGAGACTTCCCAGCAACAAAAGAAAGCTGAATGAAGATTGTAGAGAAGTTCAGCAGCCATGGGGTCACCCTGAGGGCATGGCTGCAATGTGGCAGGAGAATGAAAGATCTCATGAAATGTGTCAAGGTAGGAACACCACAATGCAACACCACAGGGGCTGGTTTAGCACACTGGGCTAAATCGCTGGCTTTTAAAGCAGACCAAGGCAGGCCAGCAGCACGGTTCGATTCCCGTACCAGCCTCCCCGAACAGGTGCCGGAATGTGGCGACTAGGGGCTTTTCACAGTAACTTAATTGAAGCCTACTCGTGACAATAAGCGATTTTCATTTCATTTCATTTCATGTGCTCATCTTAGGGGCTTATATGTGGCAGGGCATGATCATGAATATTTAGAAAAGGAATAGTAAACCAGTTTCTGGAAATTGGACCAGGCATTGGTTGTGGTAGGCTTTTAAACATCTTCCTTCTCAGATAACCCCTGAATTGCCACTTCTGAATGGCCGCATGCAGAAATAATACTGATAGGACTGTCATGAATAGTCAGGCAACCAGTATTATAAGTGGGGGCTGGATTAGCTCAGTTGGCTAGACAGCTGGTTCATGATGCAGAGCGAGGCCAGCAGCGTGGGTTCAATTCCCGTACCAGCTGAGGTTGTTCATGTAGTCCTTGCCTTCTCAACCTTGCCCCTCCCCTGAGGTGTGGTGATCCTCAGGTTAAATCATCACCAGTCAGCTCTCCCCCTCAAAGGGGAAACCAGCCCATAGTCATCTGGAATTATGGTGTCTTCACCCATATATATTAGAAGTGATGCACATGCCTTTGTTGAGCAACTGACAATGGTCATCTGTGCGATTGCAGGAATGTCCAGGAAACGATGAACACAGGAAGAAATCTCATATCTGCTATCGCTTACCCCAGTGAGGAAGACACGCTAGTATTTGAAGGATGGTTCTTTTCCATCGTGGATGGTGAGATGCGAGTACAGAAATGCAAGAGTGAGTGACTGAATGGATAGGCACAAGGGGCCCTCTGGGGAGCATGAGGCATAGTGCACCTGCATCCATCACTGGTCAGGTGGAGCTTCACTCCAGGAATGGACCGAAGGACATGATGGTGTTCTCCATCAAGTGTTCATTATCCCCGAGCTATTCTTCTCACTCACACAGATCAAAGACAAAAGAAGCCAACTGAAGAGGCTGGGGGCAACTCTCTGACTCAGAAGAAAGATCCTCAGAGATTTAAGAAGACCACCAACCTTACTTGTGATTCCGGAGTTACTTGTTTGGATTCCAGAAGCCTTGAAAATATTATTTGGACTTCACGAGCCCCCTGGATCCATCAAATGTTTTGATGTTTGGGAACACTCTGTTTGAGGCATTCCAAGTGACTCAGCATCTCAATCTATCTGGGACCAAGTAAATGGTAAGGTTAATAAATGAGGCAGCACCAGGGCTGCAAAGTGCTGACACTTTATTGGATTTCATGGATCCGTTATGTGAATTATTCCTGTATGAGCGAGTTTCTAGCATCCTGAGCACTCCAGGGCATCCGATACCCCAAATAGCGCTACCCACGGTCTTGGGGCCACCTTTACCCATAAAATCTCTGACATTGTCCCCAAAAAGGACTCGCAAAATCCCACCAATTTCGAACAAGACCATGGGCGAGATTCTCTGACTCCCCCCCCCCGCCGGGTCGGAGAATCGCCGCAGGCTGGCGTGAATCCCGCCCCCGCCGGTTGCCAAAGTCTCCGGCACTGGATATTCGGCGGGGCGGGAATCGCGCCAGTTGGTGGGCCCCCCCGCTCGATTCTCCGGCCCGGATGGGCCAAAGTCCCGCCGCTAAAATGCCTGTCCCACCGGCGTAAATTAAACCACCTACCTTACCGGCGGGACAAGGCAGCGTGGGTGGGCTCCGGGGTTCTGGGGGGGGCGCGGGGCGATCTGGCCCCGGGGGGTGCCCCCACGGTGGCCTGTCTCGCGATCGGGGCCCACCGATCCGCGGGCGGGCCTGTGCCGTGGGGGCACCCTTTCCCTTCCGCCTCCGCCACGGTCTCCACCATGGCGGAGGCAGAAGAGACTCCCTCCACTGCGCATGCGCGGGAATTCCGTCAGCAGCCGCTGACGCTCCACGCATGCGCCGCCCAGAGTTGTCATTTCCGCGCCAGCTGGCGGGGCACCAAAGGCCTTTTCCGCCAGCTGGCGGGGCGGAAATTCGTCCGGCGCCGTCCTAGCCCCTCAATGTTGGGGCTCGGCCCCCAAAGATGCGGAGCATTCCACACCTTTGGGGCGGCGCGATGCCCGTCTGATTAGCGCCATTTTGGGCGCCAGTCGGCGGACATCGCGCCGTTTCCAGAGAATTTCGCCCCATGTGTGTATGGTTCACTGGCTCCCTTCAACACCGCTCACATCTGTCCTCCAACTCTGGAAAGAACCTGTTCATGCATGTCTTTGTCACATGTGCACTGTACACCACTTTAAATTGAATCAAGCTCAATCTCGCATATGAGGAGGTCGTGTTTACCCTACGTAAGGCCTCACTCCACACATACACCCTCAAATACACCATCCAACTCCTCCTCCCACTTCCTCTTTATCTCCTCCAGCGAGGCGTTCTCCATCAAGTGCCCATAAATATCAGAGATCGTACCCTCCCCTTTCTCATATTCAGAAACAAAAGGGACAGTAACCGCGGAAAGGTGGCCAGCCCCTTCCTCACAAAATTCCTAACCTGTAAGTAACGGAACCCATTCCCCTTTGGCAGCTGAAACGTTTCTACCAGTTTCGCCAGCTCTGCAAATGTACCCTCCACAAACAAATCTCTAAACCTCTCTATCCCATCCAATTCCCAAACCCTGAATGTAGAACAAATCTACATGATTTGGAATAAATCTATGATTTCCACATATCGGTAGCACAGTGGTTAGCACAGTTGCTTCACAGCTCCAGGGTCCCAGGTTCGATTCCCGGCTTGGGTCAGTGTATGTGTGGAGTCTGTACGTTCTCCCCATGTCTGCATGAGTTTCCTCCAGGTGCTCCGGTTTCCTCCCACAGTCCAAAGATGTGCATGTTAGGTGGATTGGCCATGATAAATTACCATGAGGTTAGGTCGGGTTACTAGGTTACGGGGATAGGGTGGAGGTGTGGGGCTTAAGTAGGGTTCTCTTTCCAAGATCCGGTGCAGACTCGATTTGCTGAATGGCCTCCTTCTGCACTGTAAATTCTATGATTCTATAATTCTATGATATCGGTGCTCACAGCGATATTTCCTCCAGCTTAAAATGTTGCCTAAACTGATTCCAAACTCTTAGTGAGGCAACAACTGCCGGACTCATAGAGTATTTGGCCGGAAGAACGGAAGCTTAGCCATCACCAGTGCCCTCAGACTTGACCCTCGACATGAAGCTTTCTCCATCCGCCCCCAAACCAACCCTCCCTCCACGACCCATTTCCAAACCTTCTCTCACCATTTTCCACCCAATAATAGTTCATCAAATTTGGCAGTGCCAACGCCCCGGCTGCCTGTCCCTCTGCAAAAAGGCTCTTTGGATCCGAGGCACCTTGCCTGCCCTCACAAAGGTCAAAATTATTCTATTAATCCTCCTAAAGAAAGATTCAGGTAGGAAAATCGGTAGATTCCGCAAAATATATAAAAATTTTGGAAGGATCATCATTCTCACGGTTTGAACCCACCTTGCCAGTGATAACGGGGGAACATTCCACTTGTTTAAATTCTCCTTCACCCCTTCTACCAGGTTGGTCACATTCGACTTGCGCAACAGAGCCCAGCTGTGTGCCACCCGTATTCCCAGATACCGGAAACTCCACCATGGAATGATCCTGAGTTCTCGAACTTAAGTGCCACAGTCACCTTCATTCGGCACCAATAGCATCAGGTGGTTACCTCTGCCAGCTAATTCTTCCACCTACAGAAGTGCTGGCATCATTATACGACTCTGGTAGTATGCCCCTCGCAGATCTGGCACATTGTTCCCTTCTCCCCACTGTAAGCAGCATTGACTGCATTGTTCCACCTTCCCTGCCAAGGCTCACCTGTTCTCATGATGGCTGCTGTTTGCAACCAGAGCAGACCTCCCATTTACCACCGCCTTACACCTGGCGAGGCTCCGAAACTCCATGGTTTGTGTGGACACCTGGTAAAATCCAAAAACTTTCACAAAATGTATTCATTGCCTCTTCAGTAAGTTTAATTCCCTGCCTGCCTCATGGAAATGCAATATTTCCCCCCCGCCAAGCCAGCCCCTCTTTGCAATATCCAGATCCTGTGTGAAGACATCAGTCTTCTGTCCTAGTGCCTTCCTACCCAATATTACAACCCCTTTGCCTCCTGACCCATCTCCAATGGACTGAGAAAATTCAGCCCATTCTTCCAAAGCAGACCATGTTTGAAGTAAACTGTCCCACAGTATTATTGCAAGGCATGAAGAAAACTCGCTCTGGAGAATTTCATCAGGTATTGACTTGTCCGTTCACTTCAACTCCAATCCCTTCACTTAATTTCATTCAGAGCACAGTGACACACGGCTGAGTGCCGGGGAGTACCTCAATGTATTGTATTGTACCATGAAGTGCTGTAGTGCATTGTAATGTATTGCGGTGTAGTGTTACACTGTCATGTGTCAACGTAGTTTGACAGAAGTCTGCATAAAATCACCAAAATTAGACTTGAAAAATCATCACTGAGGTTAAATTTCATTCCCAATTTTTATATAGGATAACTAGCATATATTTCGATGTATGGTATGTCTCACATTTTTCTACAGTGCTTTATAATTGTTTGCACAATATAATTCACTTTGCATTGTAATTGTTCATTCTATGAATACAAAATCTCCAAAATAGTAACATTTATGGTTGATGAAAAACAGAGAATAAAAATAAGACCAGTCAGTGTATAGAAGAGACGCTTTAACCTTAGTCATGAACAATCCTCAGGATAAGGCACACTTAAGACTATCAAGAGGTTATTGGCCGGAAGGTGTATAAGGCAAAAGTATCAGTGCCTATGCATGCAATTAAGTTGAAGTGTGAGAGTGTGTTATAGTCTGTAATCTAACTGAGGGCCCAGATGATTTGTCTATAGAATAATGGACACATGGGAGTGAATTACAGGCTGGAATCTGATCAAGGGAAATAATGCCTATGACCTACTGTGCTATTCACTACATCAAGATGAATTTCATGGAATTACACCAGAGGGAGTTTTTCACTAAATAACTGCTTCTAGGGTGCTTCTAGCCAGCAACTTAACACAGTAATAGCAAAGATTTAAAAGGTACCAATGAGGAATACATTTTCCCATCAAGCGCTGGTAAATCAGGTGCAGCTCAGATTATGAATGGAATAAGATTTCCTTTACACAGTCTAATCAATCACTCGCAGAACAAGTAGAGTACAAGTTAGCATTTTGTAGAGAAAAGTAAAAAGTGAATTGACTTTCAATTAAGTTTCATACTTGTGGCATTTGAAGATGCCATTTTTATGTAAAAAAAGTTGTTTACATGTTTTGCTTATGTTCCTCCTATTCCAGAGAAATATGATGCCTTTTATCTTCCAGCTACTATTCCCTTGCCCTTATATCAGTACTTTCTAAAGTTATTAAAGTGTCTGCTAATTCTGAAAATAATCATCAGCTTGAATGGTTTGACCAATATGTGAATGTCTTTATTGTTTTCAGTCTGACCATTCAACTGATGACCCTATAGCCTGTATTATTTACCTCCAGAACTCTCCTCGTGAGCACTTCAATGGATCATATGTACTTTATCCTTAGACAATCCAAAGCATTTGAAGGGGTCTGGCTTCTAAACAATTTGTTACCAACCATAGGCCATCCTGTTTTCTCTCAAATCAGGCTGTGTACTGTCGGTCATGACCCATCCTCTAGATTTTTTTCCCATTAATTCAATTATTCCCTAGAGCTCTGTCCCTTCTAACAGCTCTTCATATCAATAACCTCCTCTCATGACCATCCAGCCCTGTTCACTCTTTTGTTGTTGATTCAACTTTCCCTTTATCAACTTCCTTCATGCCACCATTCCTCTTGCAGTACAATGGCTAAATCACTACACCTTGATCTTTTCTATAACCTTTGATGGGGCAATTTAATTCTTGCAGCACAGGTTGTTCATGTCTCTCAAAGGCGCGGATGACAGATATTACCTCTTATCTTTGATGGTTCCATTTTTCGTCCTGCTTCAACTTGCGACATTTGTGCTTTCACTAACTCCTTTAACCACAAATAGAACCCCGCAGCTTATTGATAAACGTGTTTTCAAGAGTCTTGTCTTGTATTTTTTTGTGCCAAACAGTTCTCCTTTACAACTTGCTTTTCTGTAAATCTCAGGACTGTCCAAGACAGTTATGGGCGGCACGGTAGCACTGTGGTTTGCACTATTCCTTCACAGTGCCAGTGTCTGACGGTTCCAGATTCGATTCCCGCCTTGGGTCACTGTCCATGCAGAATCTGCACGTTCCCCTCGTGTCTGCATGGGTTTCCTCCGGGTACTCCAGTTTCCTCACACAAGTCCCGAAAGACGGCTATTAGGTAATTTGGACATTCTGAATTCTCCCTCAGTGTACCTGAACAGGCGCCGGAGTGTTGCAACTAGGGGCTTTTCACAGTAGCTTCATTGCAGTGTTAATGTAAGCCTACTTGTGACACTAATAAAGATTATTATTATATTATTACTATTATTACATGTTTACTATTCCAGTAACAGTGAGGCTCTTCTTAAATCTCACCCCAAACTCTGGACAGGATACAAGAAAAGACTTGTCAGAAGATTGGAAATTCCCCCATCATCTTTTATCTTCAACTATTCCATGCCTATCACATCTTTTCTTGTTTCTCTGTGCTTTATTGACATTATTCTGAACTTCCCTTGCCTTTTCCTAAGATGTCCTTTCATCTTCCTGTGCCCTAACTATGTTGAAATAAAGAAACGTGGCACTACCTCCTACATTAACATGCTTTGCCCAAGTCTGTGAAACTCCTTTCAGTCCTTCTCCCAACAATCTAAAACCCGAGATTGGCAATGTGAAAATATTATTTTTGATTCATCTTGTCTTCTCTTTTAATCTTTTCAAGTCTGGTGATGGCCTCTACTTCAACCTTGTCCCTGACCTAGGCCAGAGTTCTCCGACCATTGCGATTCAGTTTTCGCTCCGGCAGTGCATCCCTGCCAGCAGATTTCCCAGCGGCGTTGGGTGGTTTCAATGGGAAATTGAAGATAGAATCCCGCCACCAGCGAATGGCGTAAAACATGCGGAGGATCCATCCCCTTGTTTCTTAATTTATTAAGTGCAGAATGATGAATTAAGAGAATGATGAAAAATAATCATTGTATCTGAGTATTGATGAGACCTGCATGCCTCACCCGATCCCCCCATCTGGGGGCTTCAAAGCATTGTAGAATCTTTTGATTACGGCCACAGAACATCTGTCTGTTCCTCTAACTGATGAATCCCTGATCACTACTGCTCTTCCCCTCCTCTTCCTCCATTCCTCTACAGCTTAGCCACCTGTCGTGCCACAAACTTGGCCCTGGCTGCACTCCTCTGAGGAACTAATGCCTTCACTAGTATCCAAAATGGAAAGCTGATGAGTGAACGGGACCTCAGTGACTACGGCACTATCTGGTTCTGTTGGACTGGCTGGCAGTCACCCAATCCCTTCCTACCTCCATGCTCCAAACCTGCTATTGTGCTATTGACATAGGAGATAAAGACTGGGGTAAATTCTCATTCATATGTTTGTCCCTCTCAGAACTTCATGGGCTTGGGATGGGGATTCTGGCACATACCAAATTTGCTGACCCGGTGACTCTCTGCTCAATTAAATCAATGGAATGGACAATTATTGGGCTATAACTAAAACATGCAGCCCAATTGATAAAAGTAAAATACTGCGGATGCTGGAAAGGTTTTGTAAAAGGATCATTTAGATGCAAAAAGTTGGGCGCTATCGACTGAACTCATCGCGCCCGACCAGTTGCCGCAACTATGCTGTTAAATCTTGTGAGAGGCCTCTCGCAAGATTTGCGACATACAAATGCCTTACAAGATCTATCGCGATCTCACGAGACATCCCAATCTGGATCTCGCTCTCACTGGGCGAGATCTAGATTAACATATTTAAATGAATCATTAGGCTCATTTAAATATGTTTGCACCCGATTATCCTGAGGCCCGGGATCGAATGCCTGCACCTGGGATACTTCGCCATGGCACCGTTTAGCACTGCTCCACACAAATGTGGACCAGGCATAATGCATTTTGGGAGGGTCTCCCAGACCATTGGAGGCCCCCAGCATGGTCAGGGTGATACCCTGGCACTTCTCCTGGCACCCAAGCACCTTGGCGTTGCCAGTCTGGCACCTTCGCAGTGCCACGGGCACCCTGGCAGTGCCACCCTGGCACTGCCATGGTGCTTGTGTGGCACTTCCAGGATTTCAGGGGCACTTCCAAGGTGCCAGGCTGGCAGTGCTAAGGTGCCCAGGTGTCACATTCATTGCCCATGCCAGGAATCGGGCCCTGGTGTGCCCTCAAGAGGTGGGGTGAGGGGGGACTCGAGGACCCCTAAGAGGTAGTTTGGGCGGGGATCCGAAAGCTGCGGTGGCGCCCTGATCTCTTCCTGCACTGAGTGCATCAGTGCAGGAAATGAATTGATTGCGGCCTCTGTGGGGCACTCTCTGCAGGGGTAAAAAAAAACAAAGCTCTGTTTGATAGCAGAGTGGTTCTCGGCACTGCAGGCACCAACAAACACCCCGCTATTTGTGCCCATAACAGGACTCTGGTTTTTTTCCCTTAAATCGCACCCATTAACTCTGTTTCTCCAGGGCAGCACGGTGGCGCAGTGGATAGCACTGCTGTATCACGGCGCCGAGGTGCCAGGTTCAATCCCGGCTCTGGGTCACTGGCCGTGTGGAGTTTGCACATTCTCCCCGTGTTTGCGTGGGTTTCGCCCCCACAACCCAAAGATGTGCAGAGTAGGTGGATTGGCCACGCTAAATTGCCCCTTAATTGGAAGAAATGAATTGGGCACTCTAAATTTATTTTTAAAGAAGAAAAAAACCTCTGGTTTCTCTCCACAGATGCTAACAGACCTGTTGAGTTTATCCAGCATTTTCTGTTTGTATCCAAATTGATAATATGCGCTTCCAACCTCAGGAGTTCTGAGAGAGAAAAATTACTCTGCTTTTGTTGAATGTTTCTACAAACTCAGTTTGAATAGAGTAAAAGCCCAAAGATGGAAAAGTAAGAATGAGAACAAGAAGAAGATTTGAAGTGATAAAGCTCAGTGAGATCAGCATCATCCTTCATGGAGGAAATGGAGATGTTCTGGGTTTGTGAATCCAGATGGTTGAATTGGCTGAGGAAAAGTCACCACAAGTTAAAAAGGTCTAGGTCAGGTCAGAAGAAGTAAAAAAAGTCCTTGAAGGGCCTATATCGGTTGAAAAGGATGAAGGAAGAGAGCCAGCAATTTGGTTATCAGACACCTTCATGTCAGATTTAAATAGGGGCCAGGGTCTTCCGCTTACAGGGGTCCCTGTGGGGGTCTTCCTATTACAGAGATCCCTGTGGGGGGGGGGACTCCCTCTTACAGAGGTTCCTGTGGGGGTTTCCCTATTACAGGTGTCCCTGTGGGGGTCTTCCTGTTACAGAGATCCCTGAAGGGGCTCCCCCTATTAACATGGGTCCCTGTGGGAGGCCCCCCTGTTACAGAGATCCTTGTGGGGTGTCTCCCTATTACAGGAGCCCCTGTGCGGCGGGGAGGGGGGGGGGGGGGGGATGTTCCACCTATCACATGAGTTCCTGTGAGGGGGTGTGGGTCTGGTAGAGGAGGTGTGCAATATTGACCGGGGGGGATGGCCCACGGATGGGCTTGGATAGTCACCCCCAGCATGGCCCTGGCATGGGAGACCTCGCAGTGGCCCAAATAGGCAACCGTTGCACTCACGGCCCATCGCAAGGTCAACCACGCCAGGGCCACGTTGGTAGAGACCACAAGTGATTCGCGGCCGCAGGGACCAGAGAACCATGGAAGTCCGGAGTATAGGGCGCTGGGCCTGCTAAATAGATGCAAATAGGTCATTAAGTTCTTGGTCCTGTCGCCAGTGGGGTGTCAGAGCATCACGATCGGGTTGGCATCCAACATCGTTCCTGATTTTGTCCCAACATCCGATCCCGTCCCTTCGGGAAATGTGACCCGGGCATCCCCAGGTGGAGAATCTCATCCATTATCTTTTCTGGGAATATGTACGATCTTAACATTAAACTGCTGTAATGATAAACTCCAACGGAAAAATCCTGGGCGGGATTCTCTCAGCCCACGCCGGGTCGGAGATTGGCCGGGCCGGGTGCGATTTGCGCGACGCCGCCCCGACGCCAGTCCGCCGATTCTCCGGTCACCGGAGAAGCAGTGGCATTGGTGCCGGTGCACCCGGTGCGGCGCTGGTCGGGGGCCGCCCTACGCCCCGCCACCCCCACCCCCCCCCCCACCCCTGGTGATTTTCTGCCCACAATGGGCTGAGTGGCCTCCCAAAAAGCCCGAGTCCCGCCGGTGCCATTCACATCTGGTCTTACCTGACAGGACCTCGGCGTCCATCCTATTGGGGGTGGCCTGGTGGGTGGGGGGTGGGGGAGGAGGGGGGGGTTCGACCCTGGGGGGGGGGCCTCCACCGTGGCCTGGCCCACGCTCGGGGCCTGCCGATCAGCGGGCCGGCCTCTCGTGCTGGGGGCCTCTTTTGCTCCGTGCCGGCCCCTGTAGCCCTACGCCATGTTGCGTCGGGGCCGGCGCGGAGAAGGGAGCTACTGCGCAATCGCACCGGTCGCAGTGCACATGCACTGACCTGTGCCGCCCATTTGACACCGGTATTGGCAGCTGCAGCGGCGTGGGTCGCTCCAGTGCCGTTCTGGCCTCCTGTAGGGCAGAGGATCACTACACATAGTGGTCCGATGACGCCGTAGTTAAACTCCCTAGTTTTTACGACGGCGTCAACACTCTGACTTCAGATGGGAGAATCCCACCCCCTGTGTTCCGGGTTTTCAACTTTTCTATAAGTGTAAGTGGATTATGGTCTGGAGATGTCCGGGGCAGCCAACACCAGTTTGGTTTCAGTCAAGGTGGATGTGGCTTTAATGGTTCAAATTTTCAAATGTCTACATCCTGAGTAGATAACTCTGATGTTTCCCTACAACTGTGCCTGTACTCATTTGGTCTATCATGTAATGCAGTCTGTCTTTTCTGATTGTCCAATGAATGTTTAACCAAATTTTGAGGATCTTCTACAACCAAACTACAAGTAATTTGGCAATGCTGAGGGAATTATTTGGTTCATTTTTAGCCAATAGAGTCTTTTCAATCCCTCCATCTTTACATTCCCCCTTGGTCTTCGCACAGCCACCCTCCGCTACAAGTGTAGCACAATCCTCTCACAGTTGGTTAGTTGTATCTGCACCATTCCTTGTGTCACAAGTTTTACTTCCTCATCTGAGTATTTGTAATCACAACCCTTATCTCCAATTAGTAATATAAACTGACATGATTTGAGCTTTCCAGATTTCACTTGTTCCTCTCTACTTTCAGAATCAGAGGATGGCACATTATTGGGTCTATAAACATTTAGATTTTTACTCACATATGTGGGGCAGCACAGTAGCACAGTGGGTAGTACTGTTGCTTCACAGCTCCACGGTCCCAATTTTGATTCCCGGCTTGGGTCACTGTCTGTGTTGAGTCTGCACATTCTCCCCGTGGCTGCGTGGGTTTCGTCTGGGTGCTCCGGTTTCCTCCCACAAGTCTCGAAAGACGTGCTGTTTGGTGAATTGGACATTCTGAATTCTCCCTCTGTGTACCCGAACAGGTGCCTGAATGTGACGACTTGGGGCTTTTCACAGTAACTTCATTGCAATATTAATGTAAGACTACGTGTGACAATAAAGATTATTATTATTATTATTAAAGGGTTCTCCATCCACCTTCCCTTTAACTCTCAAAAAGAATTGATTCCTGATCACTTCAACTCCCTTGCTATCTGCGTCTTTTACCTTAAAGAGGCACTTCAAAAGGATATGGGTTAATCAGCCACTTTCTTGGTATCACTTCACAGTTCTCAATGTCCTCATCCTAACTAACCAAAGCAATGCTATCATGTATACTTTCCTTCAAAACAAGCCTGTTCTGGGAAATTCTCTCACCTGAAGGGAATGACAATGGGTTTACAGCAAAAGGCATTAACAAGTTACTTATAGAAAAGTCCAAGTCACTTTCTTCTTCCGGTTTGCTGTCTTCTTTACTAGCTTTGGAAGAATTATTTGCCAATTGTTCAAGATCAATTAGTGGCAGGCCTGATCGGTAACAATTGTTTATCATTACTTCATAATCAGAACGAAAATCAAAGTAAAAACTCTCATCTGACTCTTCATACCTGCCACTATTAAATCAAGCTCCTCTTTCTTAATGTCCTCTTCAGCCTGATAATTCTCAGAATCTGGTTCACTACCACTATCCTCTGATTTGTGATCAACATCACAAATGGCAGCACGGTAGCCTTGTGGATAGCACAATTGCTTCACAGCTCCAGGGTCCCAGGTTTGATTCCGGCTTGGGTCACTGTCTGTGCGGAGTCTGCACATCCTCCCCGTGTGTGCGTGGGTTTCCTCCGGGTGCTCCGGTTTCCTCCCACAGTCCAAAGATGTGCAGGTTAGGTGGATTGGCCATGCTAAATTACCCTTAGTGTCCAAAATTGCCCTTAGTGTTGGGTGGGGTTACTGGGTTATGGTGATAGGGTGGAGGTGTTGACCTTGAGTAGGGTGCTCTTTCCAAGAGCCGGTGCAGACTCGATGGGCCGAATGGTCTCCTTCTGCACTGTAAATTCTATGATAATCTATGATAATCTGTCAAGAATTCTTTCTCTGAGTCATTTACTGCCCAATGAACTTTCCTAACTCTCACATGCCCTACTGTTGGCATCTTCGTGCTACCTGCAGTACTTCCTCTGAGCTCTTTGTAATCATGGATGCAGCTACAACCTTTACTCCTGCTAAATCATATCTCAAAAGTATGCCTACTCCTTCCACTAGGAATTCCTTAACCACACCAACAACTACTGGACCTGACACTAAATCACACTCCAATTGCACTTTCTACAAGGGAATTGGGATACAACCTCCACTTATCCCATTCACTAATACCTCAGCTCTCTCTGAGGTCTCTGGAGGAAAGAACAAATCCTTCTTCAATACATGAGTTCTAGTAGCCCCTGTGTCGCTTAAAAATGTTATGGGTTTGTCTACATCAGTTGAGGAAAATGGGGTGATCTTCCTCTTCGACAAAAACCCGGCATGTCTCTCATCTACCTCACTCCTCACATTTGCTCCCACAGCAGTGTTCACCTCAGGTCTCCTAAAACCAGTTAAAGCTACATTTTGTGCTGTAGTATTCTACACTTTTGTTCCCTTTTCAAAATCCTCCTTGTGAACCCCGCACAAGTCCCATAGACTTTCTTGGCAACTTCAAACATGCTGAACAAATGCGTCACATTCTATTACAATGCTAACACCTAGGTTTCCAAGTCTCGCCTCCACCCTCAGCACTTCCTTCCTGTTCTGTGGAGGGGATCTCAGCGCATTCCCAGCCATCCATTCTTCATCTTGGCTACCTGCCTTCCTTTCACCCTCCCACTTCCTAACCTTTTCAAAATTATGGGGGCAATGGAGCAAAGGTTTAAATTTGTACATTAGCTCATAATCATCAGCCATAATTGGTGCTTGTCTGGCAGTTTTCACCCTCTGGTCTTCAACATGGGTTCTTGTTATAGAAGGTAGGGGATTCTTAAATCCCTCTGAGAGAATAACCTCTCTTAGATTCTCATGGGCAGTTTCAACTCCCAATGCTGGTACCCACCTTCTAAAATTGTTCTGCTTAATTCTTTCAAATTTTACATGAATTTGAACCGGCTGTCCTAAAATTCTGAAATTTTTTCCTATATGCTTCAGGAACTGGGGCGAAATTCTCCCGAAACGGCGCGGGACAGGCAATTTATCGGCGGGACTTCGTCCCATCCGGGCCGGAGAATCTAGCAGGGGGGCCTGCCAACCGGCACGGCCCGATTCCCGCCCCCGCCGAATATCCGGTGCCGGAGACTTCGGCAACCGGCGGGGGCGGGATTCACGGCAGCCCCCGGCGATTCTCCAACCCGGCGGGGGGTCGGAGAATGACGCCCCTGATTCCTACGCATCCAGAATAGCCCTTCTTATCTTCATAATCCTTAGACTCCCGCTCTGACAGGGAACCATAAACGTCCTGTGCTCGCCCAGTCAGGTTAATCTGCATGGATGACACCCACTTTTCTCTTGGCCGCTCCATTTGGGTTGCTATTTTCTCAAAAGCCCTAAAAAAGGTTTCTACCTCCTTCTCATTAAATTTTAGGAGGGCCTGTATCAATCAAAACATATCGCTTCTGGGTTCCGTTCTAGAATTAAGCACCTATCTACCTTCTGGCAGCTTTCCACTAATTTCTAATGCCTTCGGCTGGAACTCTCTCTCTTTTGCTTTTTTCTCTCTCTTTTCCTTTTCCCTCGCTCTCTAATTCCAAACTCATCACTTATATCTCCATTTTGTTTTCTTTTTTCTGCATCCCCAATTCTTCTGCTCTTTCTTTTTGTTTCATCTCCAATTCCTTTTGCTTCATCTCTATTTCTTTTGCTCTTTCTTGTTGCTTCAGCTTCCTTTCCTTTTGTGGCATCTCCGCTCCTATTCATTTTAATTCCCTTTCATGCTCTAACTGAACTGATCTCTCTCCAGCTCAATTTCCCCAATAAAAAATGTACCTGATGCTGTGCTACCTCATGGAATCCCTTGTGTTCCTACCAGCTCCTACAAAGTTAAATGTTGAGCTATCACTTCAAATACCTCCATCTTCCTAGCTCTAGCTGGTCCATCTATTTTTAATTAACCTACCAATTTGACTGGCGTGTCTTTGTGAAGCTCTTTTAAATGAACTTGAGGTAAGTCCCCCACCTGCAGAAAACACTTTGCAGCTTTCAAAGCCATCCTGCTATATCACTACAAACCTGGGGCGAAATTCTCCCGAAACGGCGCGATGTCCGCCGACTGGCGCCCAAAACGACGCCAATCAGACGGGCATCGCGCCGCCCCAAAGGTGCGGAATGCTCCGCATCTTTGGGGGCCGAACCCCAACATTGAGGGGCTAGGCCGACGCCGGAGGAATTTCTGCCCCGCCAGCTGGCGGAAACGGCCTTTGTTGCCCCGCCAGCTGGTGCGGAAATGACATCTCGGGGCGGCGCATGCGTGGGAGCGTCAGCGGCCGCTGACAGTTTCCCGCGCATGCGCAGTGGAGGGAGTCTCTTCCGCCTCCGCCATGGTGGAGATCGTGGCGGAGGCGGAAGGGAAAGAGTGCCCCCACGGCACAGGCCCGCCCGTGGATCGGTGGGCCCCGATCGCGGGCCAGGCCACTGTGGGGGCACCCCCCGGGGCCAGATCGCCCCGCGCCCTCCCCAGGACCCCGGAGCCCGCCCACGCCGCCTTGTCCCGCCGTTCAAAAGGTGGTTTAATCCACGCCGGCGGGACAGGCAATTTATCGGCGGGACTTGGGCCCATCCGGGCCGGAGAATCGCGGGGGGGTGGCCCGCCAACCGGCGCGCCACGATTCCCGCCCCCGCCGAATATCCGGTGCCGGAGACTTCGGCAACCGGCGGGGGCGGGATTCACGCCAGCTCCCGGCGATTCTCCGACCCGGCGGGGGGTCGGAGAATGACGCCCCTGGTGTCTCTTTTTATTTAACACTGTTACTCAAACTTCGCCGTCTAACATTCCAAAGATCCTGCCCACTGTTCCCGCTGCTGTTCGCTCTAGCGATCGAGCCACTAGCAATTGCGCTCAGAGCAGCAAAAAGCTGGAGGGGGATCCGAAGGGGAGGCAGAGAGCACAGACTCTCACTCTATGCAGATGACCTGCTACTCTACATTTCGGATCCACAGAGCAGCATGGACGGAATCATCGCGCTCCTGAAAGAGTTTGGCGCCTTCTCGGGCTACAAACTCAACGTGAGCAAAAGCGAGATCTTCCCGGTACACCCACAAGTAGGTGGGGCAGCCCTAACGGGACTGCCGTTTAAACAAGCCCGACACAAATTCCGTTACCTGGGGATCAAAATATCCCATGACTGGAAAGGGATCCACAAATGGAACCTCACCAGTCTGACGGAGGAAGTAAAAAAGGACCTGCAAAGATGGAACACACTCCCACTCTCCCTTGCGGGGAGAGTCCAGACGATCAAAATGAACGTGCTGCCCAGGTACCTCTTCCTATTCAGATCCATCCTGATCTACATCCCCAAGGCCTTTTTCAAAGCAGTAGACAATCTAATCATGGCGTTCGTATGGGGGGAGAAGAATGCTAGGATCACAAAGAAGGTCCTATAAAAACAAAATCAAGGGGAGGGCTAGCCCTCCCAAACCTACAATTCTATCACTGGGCGGCGACGGCCGAGCGAATAAGGGGATGGATCAAGGAGCCAGAAGCCGAGTGGGTGCGCGCAGAGGAGGCCTCCTGCAGGGGGACCTCCCTCTGGGCCCTCGCCATGGCAGCACTCCCATCCCCACCCAAAAAACACTCCAGCAGCCCGGTGGTGATAGCCACCCTCCAGTCCTGGAATCAACTACGGCAACAATTTGGCCTGACCAAAATGTCAGACAAAGCTCCCATCTGCAACAACCATAGGTTCACGCCAGGGCTGACTGACGCCACCTTCAAAAGGTGGAGACAGGACGGGGGGACACTGACAGTCAGTGACCTATACACCAATGGCAGGGTCGTGACACTGGACGAACTGACGGAGAAATTCCAGCTGGCCAGGGGGAACGAGCTAAGGTACCTGCAGCTCAGAAACTTCCTATGAAAGGAGACAAGGACTTACCCACAACCGCCACGACAGACATTACTGAAAGAGTTACTGGACGCAAGTATATTAGAGAGAGGAAACTGTAGCGACATGTACGACCGACTGGTAGAAGGGGCCGACACTACTGGACGCAACAAGGAGGAAATGGGAGGAGGGCCTGGGGATCAAGATAGGGTGGGGACTCTGGGCAGCACGGTAGCATTGTGGATAGCACAATTGCTTCACAGCTCCAGGGTCCCAGGTTCGATTCCGGCTTGGGTCACTGTCTGTGCGGAGTCTGCACATCCTTCCCGTGTGTGCGTGGGTTTCCTCCGGATGCTCCGGTTTCCTCCCACAGTCCAAATATGTGCAGGTTAGGAGGATTGGCCGTGATAAATTTCCCTTAGTGTCCAAAATTTCCCTTAGTATTGGGTGCGGTTACTGGGCTATGGGGTTAGGGTGGAGGTGTTGACATTGGGTAGGGTGCTCTTTCCAAGAGCCGGTGCAGACTCGATGGGCCGAATGGCCTCCTTCTGCACTGCACATTCTATGATAATCACTGCATAGGGTCAACTCCACCTCCACCTGCGCAAGGATCAGCCTGACGCAACTAAATAACTAAAAGTGGTACATAGAGCCCATTTAACAAGAACCCGTTGATGTGTTGGGAAGGCTGGGTCAATGCGGACTGCACTTGATGCAGTGTAGCGAGAGACAGACTTCCAACACTTGATAAGGTGCAACACAATTTTATTTAACATCTAAACTATTATACATGTTCAACTGTGGGTTGACATTATGCTGACTTGACTGGAGACCTGATACTAGCCTAACCAGACTTACTAGCTACCACATGGTGCTTGCACTGGCCAGCTCACGAACTCTGACTGTCTCAGAGACTGGGTCCCGAGAGAGCGGGAAAACTGGTGCCCTCTGGCTTTATAGTGGTCGTGTCCTGTCTGGTGATTGGCTGCTCTGCTCTGTGTGCTTACTGGTCATCCTGTGTGTCAATCACTGCCTGTCTGCACTCCATTATATACATAGATGTTTATTATGACACCCGTATGAGTAGTTTCTTCCCGGGGGTGGAGGATAGATGCGAACGGTGCCAAGGAGGCCCGGCCAACCACGCCCACATGTTCTGGTCCTGCCCCAGACTTGTGGAGTACTGGACAGCCTTCTTCGAGGCAATGTCCAAAGTGGTGGGGGTGAGGGTGGAGCCATGCCCGAAAGTGGCAGTCTTCGGGGTTTCAGACCAGCCAGATCTATTCCTGGGGAGGAGGGCGGACGCCCTTGCCTTTGCCTCCCTGATCGCCCGACGTAGAATCCTGTTTGGCTGGCGGTCAGCACCACCACCCAAAGCTGCAGACTGGCTGTCCGACCTCTTGGAATCTATCCAAATGGAGAAGATCAAATTTGCCATCCGAGGGTCAGACGACGGCTTCCACAGAACGTGGGAGCCATTCACCCGATTGTTCCGGGACTTGTTTGTGGCCAACAAACAAGGAGAAGAATAGACAGGTAGTCAGGAATCAGGGGAAAGCAGCCAAGGCATGAGAGGGGGAGATAGAACGGAAAGGGGGGGGGGGGGGGGAACAACTCAGTCTAAGAGGAAGGAAAGGCGAACCACAGGCGGGCGGGGGGGGGGGGGGGGGGAGGAAAGGAAAGGTGAATCGCGGGGTGGGGGGAGGAGAGAAGAGACAGGGAACAATAGAGGAGAGCCAGGAAGGTGGGGGGGAGGAGGGGGTGGGGAGGAGGGTGGGGGGAGGCAGGGAAATGTTAACCAACCTGACATCCACAGGAACAGAGAAAAAGCAGAATACACGTGGAGGACAGGAGGGCCGGCTGAAGCGGCAGCGTGCACGGGAAGACAACGACGGCAAAATCCGACCGGGAGAAGTGAGGGGCAACACCGGCACCAGGCCCACTCGAGGATTGCCCTCCGGAACTGCCTCGCCGGCACAAACGGATGCCTACTTACATATTTATAGATATATCATATCCTGTGTACATAACGGCAAAATATACTCTGTGCAAAAATCCAATAATAAACATTTATTTTTAAAAAACATTCCAAAGATCCTGAATGAGCCCCCAATCTATGTTTCGACAGCCTGGGCTAATGCCTGGTCAATTGCAGCCCCACCGACCCTGGAGTCCCAATACAAGTGAATTCACCAATAACTCATGTAAAAAGTTCTGAAATCTTTGGCACTTGGCTGCCCAATAACTTTGTCACCAGGTTTGTAAGTTGAAACACAATCACTGTTTATTTATAACAAAGGTAAATATTAAATACGCTGAAATTACAATGGAAGCTAACCTACTACCCCACTACCCACAGACACAAGACAGACAAACACAGAGGGGTTGAAAGGGGTAAAAGTGATAAGGATTGAGATAAAAAGTATAAGAGTCCTTGTTTTCGACGTTGAATTCTTTGCAGCAGACTCTCTTCCCAGCATGCTGAATGATTGAAGCCACCGGTGTACAGTTGTAATGGTCTTCTTGCAGGAACATTCATTCAGTACTCAAAGGCAGCAGGATTTCTTCTGGAGAGACACTTTAGCCTTTATTAAACTGGGTCTTCAACTCAAAGATCCACCTACCAAGGCTTCACTTTTAAGACTCTTTGTATTGCACGAAACCTAGGTTTCAGCCTGGATTTTAATCTCAGTTCTTGGCAGTTTCAATAAAATAACATCCAGCCTTACTTGGAAGAGAGAAAAGTGTTCTTACACTGGATTTTTCAGAGAAATTTCCTCACTCATGAGAGAGAAAATCAGAGATGCCTCACCCAGTTTCTAAACCAAACTCAAAACTAGAAAACAACCCAGCCTTACTGGGGTGAGAGAAACATTCTAGAGAAATCAGAACCAATCGCCACTGGCAAAGCCCAGCATTCCGAGACAATTCATTGGCCGACAGCCAAGTCAGTCAAACTGAGTCACCACTGATCTCTCCAGCTTGCATTAAAGGCAATGTCTGCATTCAGGTCACGAGCTCATTAATCATCCATGGATAAAAATTGTAACAGCAAAACAAAAAGAGAGGGGTAAACAGGGAATGAACAGTGTTTAAACAGAAGGATCCTTACATGTGTAAACATCCTTTAGTTGGCGAGTCAAATCTATATTGAACTCCTTTAAAGGGAATTCTTAAAACAATCAAAGACATTGACTTAAGTATGGCTGCCACGGGTCACCTGACATATATGGTATTACACGTTTGTCAATTTATTGAAGTTTCTGATGTGGATTACAATTAGGATGCCAAAACTCCGATGGAATTTCACACCTACTGATGTCAAGAATGACTTGAAAGATTAACTGAAATTTGTACCTGGACCACACTTTTTGCATTTTTAAAAATCTACCTTTTAGTCATAGACAGAAAGGCTAATGAGACAAGAACAAAGAACATTACAGCACAGGAAGAAGCCCTTCAGACCACCAAGCCTGCGCCAATCCAGATTCCTCATTTAGACCTACTACTTATTGCCCAAATGATCTGTATCCCCCTGTTCCCCGCCCATTCATGTGTCTACCAAGATACATCTTACACATTGCTATCATGGCTGCCTCCACCACTTCCATTGGCAACGCGCTCCAGGCACCCACCACTCCCTGCGTGAAAAATGTTCCCCGCACATCTCCCCTAAAGCTTTCCCTCTCACCTTGAAAGTGTGCCCCCTTATAATTGAGTCTTCCAACCTGGGAAAAAGCTTCTGACTATTCACCCTGTCTATACCCCTCATAATTTTGTAGACCTCAGTCAGGTCTCCCATCCACCTCCGTCTATCCAACAAAAACAATCCAAGTTTATTCAACCTCTCCTCATAGCTAACACCCTCCAGACAAGGCGACATCCTGGTAAACCTTCTTTGCACTCTCTCCAAAACATCCACATCCTTCTGGTAGTGTGGTGACCAGAACTGCACGCAATATTCCAAATGTGGCCTAACTAAAGTTGTATATAATTATACCATGACCTGCCAACCCTTGTACTCAATGTCCTGGCCAATGAAGGCAAGCATGCCGTATGCCTTCTTGACCACCTTATCGACCTGCATTTCCACTTTCATGGAACTATGGACCTGAATGCCCAGGTCCCTCTGTATGTCAATGCTTTTAAGGATTCTGCCATTTACCATATAATTCACATCTGAATTTGATCTTCGAAAATGCATCACTTCGCATTTGTCTAGTTTGAACTCCATCTGCCACTTCTCTGCCCAACTCTCCAATCTATCTATATTCTGCTGTATTCTCTGACAGTCCGCTTCACTATCTGCAACTTCACCTATCTTCGTGTCATCTGCAAACTTGCTAATGAGACCATCTACATTTTCCTCCAGATGATTTATATATAATACAAACAACAGTGGTCTGAGCACTGATCCCTGTGGAACACAACTAGTTACAGATGTCCATTCTGAAAAACTCCCTCCATGGCTATTCTCTGTCTCCCTTTTGCCAACCAGTTGTTTATCCATCTAGTTAGCACACCCCAAATCCCATGTGACTTTACGTACTGTACCAGTCTGCCATGAGGGATCTGTTCAAACGCCTTACTAAAGTCCATGTAGACCACATCCACAGACTTTCCCTCATCAGTTAATTTTCTCGCCTCCTCAAAAATCCCTATCAAGTTGGTAAGACATGACCTTCCCTGTACAAAACCATGTTGCTTATCATTAACATGTCCATCCGCTTCCAAATGTGAAGAACTTCTGACCCCCTGTATCTTCTCCAACAGCTTCTCCACCACTTATGTCAGGCTCACCAGCCTATAACTACCTGGATTATCCCTCCTTCCATTCTTAAACAAACAGACCACATTGGCCATTCACCAGTCCTCTGGAACATTGCCTGTGGTCAAAGATGATACAAAGATATCTGATAAGGTCCCAGCTATTTCCTCTCTTGCCTCCTACAGTAACCTGAGATATATCCCATCCATCCCAGGGGACTTATCTACCTTAATGCATTTTAAGATATCCAACACTTCACCCTTCATTACGCTGACATGATCTAGAGTATTCACACACCCATCCCTAACCTCAATATCCATCATGTCCCTCTGCTTGTTGAGTACCGATGCAAAGTACTCATTAAGGATCTCATCCAGTTCCGCTGACTCCATGCATAACTTCCCTCCTGTGTCCTGGAGTGGGCCTACTCTTTTCCTAGCTACCCTCTTGCTCCTTATATATATATAAAAGGCCTGGGGATTTTCCTTGGCCCTGCTTTCCAATTAGATTTCATGGCCTCTTTTAGCCTTTCTATCCATTTGAGTTTGTTTCTACTTTCCTTATGTTCTTCAAAAGCTTTGTCTGTGTTTAGTTGCTTGTACCTTACGTATGCTTCCTTATTCTTTTTGATTAGTCTCACAATATTCCTTGTCATCCTGCCATTTCTGTCCTTCATTTCACAGGGACATGCGTGTCCTGCACTCTAATCAACTGGTCTTTAAAAGACTCCCACATATCAAATGTGGATTTACCCTCAAACAGCCACACCCAATTTGCATTCTACAGCTCTTGCCACATTCTGTTGCAGTTGGCTTTTCCCCAATTAGCAACCTCACTCGAGGACCACTCTTGTCCTTAACCATGAGTAGTCTAAAACGTAGGAAATTATGATCACTATTCCCAAAATGTTCCCCTACTGAAACTTTTGTCACCTGGCCAGATTCATTCCCCTATACCAGGTACAGTAAGGCAGCCTCCCTGATTGGACTATCAACGTACTAGTTCAAGGAACCCTCCTGGACACACCTAACAAATTGCTCTCAATTCAAACCCCTGGCACTAAGGAAGACCCAGTAATATGGGGGAAATTAAACCACCCAACACAACAATTCTGCTATTTTTATAACTTTCCAGAACCTGACTACATATTTGTTCCTTTGTATCCCTCTCACTGTTGTTAGGCCTACAGTACAACCCCAACATTGTGATTGCACCCTTCCCATTTGAGAGCTCTACCCAAAATGCCTCACTGCAGGATCTCTCCTCCCACATCACAGCTGTGATATGTTCCCTGAACTGTCATGCAACTCCCTAACACTTTCTGCTACCCCCATTGACTCATCTAAAACTTCGATATTACGGAACGTGAAGCTGCCAGTTCTGTCTCTCCTTTAACCATGTCTCTGTAATAGCAGCAATGGCTTTATGGGTGTTTTCCCTAACTCATCACAGGGAGGAATAATCCATTCAGAGATTATGGCTTGAGACATTAATGAACAAATCATCTAGGCCATAACACAATAGCCACGGTGTGTCCAGGCATGAGCTTCTGTTACCTTCTGTTGAATGCCGAACTTATTATGGGGAGAGAGGTCATGTAACCAGAATAACCATTTTGAAATGTCTTTTATTGCAACAGCCTAGTTACTTTTGGGCAGTCTAGAAGAAGAAGCCTAATTGAGCAGTAACATTATCGTTCTCTCCCCTGTTCTCAGCTTCAGACTCCTATCTCTGTTACATTTTGGAACTCACCATGGAGATAGAGAATTTCAATTGCAAGGAACCTCAGGTAAAATATCATCAACTTTTGGAAAAGACGGATTAGAGTTTAAAAGAGACTGTCTCCAGAAATTGCAGTTTATATCGACCTCAACTCCACTGGAATTTCAAAACAACCATGAAAAACTCACCTCAGCCATGAGCAACAGTGAAATACTCAGAAACAGTGAACTCTTAATTTTTAACCTTTTAGCATTGAATCTTAGTTTGGTCAAAAAGTAACCTCCTGTACGGTATAACTTGTAATTTTGCATGCTTATGTGAGTTGCAAAGTTTAGGACATATGTTTACCTTTTAAAATATCTGTATAGGTTTTTAGCACAATTAAAAACAAACCCCTTTGTATTTAAATACAAGAAAGCCTGTTGGACTCAGCTTTTTGAAATCAATACATAAATTGTTAAGTGCAGACTGTGAATTAATACATTTATCCTTATGAATTACAATACAAAACATTCCGTTTTGATCAATCAAGATATGGGAAAGAAAGTTTGCATTCTTACACGTGTCCTCACCATTCCTAACAGTATTCTTCCTCATTTCTGTTTTGTTCAGTACTGTAAAGGAACATCACCTGCTCTGCGACTTTGCAAGTTTTGGCTCCACAATGTAAACACAATTAAGTTTGTCCAGTTTAACTGCAGTTACTCCAGTATAATTACAGGTACAATATCATTATAGCCACAGAGTTATTCCAGAATAGTTACAGCACCTCAGTAAAATTATAGTTCCAATGTAAACAGTCTCTTACCTTTTAGCTCCTCCAATATCATTACAATCCCTCCAGTATCAGTAAAGCCCCTTCAGTATTATTGCAGCTACTCCAGTATCATCAAATCACTAATATAACCACATCTGTAGAATAAATACACCAGAGCAACCTATGCATAAAGACAATTGCAGAGTGACACACGATATGTACAGCCCTCGAGTGACCCATTAGAAAGTAGTTGCAGAATGATTGTAATATAAAATCAGCCCGCGTTATTCTAGGCCCAACATAGCCCTGAATTGATCCAAGTATAAAGACAGCCCCCAGAGGGACCCCAGATTGTTAATGTTTACTGTATTTTCAGTTCTTGTTTGACACATTTAACAGAAATTCGTGAACAAAAAAATGATTTTTAGTACACAATAAAATCTAGCAATCAGCAGACTAAATTAAGTTAAATCTTTCTGAAGCAATATGTATTTGGCTCTCAAAGAGTTAAATTCTCTGCCAGAATTGGATTTGTTGTTTACGCCCTCTTGTACTTGTGTTTTTTTGGGGGAGGGTTGTGGTATAAAGTGATTCTTTTTCTTTATGCTTTGGATTCTCACAGGATTCTGAGCTTTAGTGATCAATGAACATGGTGAGCTGTGTGTACAGGTCTGGAGGCTGGGGATGTTGTCTGAGCTCTGAGCAGCAGCGGGGAATTGGAATGAAACCCTCTGTAAAGCAGAAAGCAGAGTTTAGCATTGCTTCAGGGAGCACAAATATGAGAAGAAAGAGAAAGATGATAAATTTATATTATCACTGCTGATCCCTTTGATCTTTGAGCCTATGGGAGGCTGGGTGAGGAGGTGCGGCAGGCTCAGGAGGGCCATTGGGAGTCAGACATCTGGTCACAGAGTACTGATTGGGCGAGGAAACCTCCAAGGAGTTTGTGGAATAGCCAGAAGGTGATGCCTGTGAAGGAGTCCCTCATCAACAATCCCTGCACTGTCATCTGAGAGTAGATAAAATTCACCAGTGTGAAGGAAGGCCCCATTGCAAGGGACTTCACCAAGCTTAATTATATACACAGAAGATCCATTAGCACTAGAGCATCTGTAAACTACAGGGCATCAAACACAGGCTTTCAAAAATGACAGGTAGGAATAGACACAGAGCGATCCATGTAAGACTGCCCCCTCCCCCAGATAAACCCCTGATACATTTCTATCCTATCAGTAATTGCACAGCATTACCACTTGTGTGGAAATCTAAACCCAAAACCTGAATCTATGAAGCACCAAGAAGTGGTTGTCAGAAGTTTCTTTAAACATTTTCCTCAGAGTTGGCTATCTGCATTAAAAAGAATACTTGAAGGGCAGCATGGTGGTGCAGTGGTTAGCCCTGGGGCTACGGCGCTGAGGACCCGGGTTCGAATCCTGGCCCTGGGTCACTGTCCGTGTGGAGTTTGCACATTCTCCCCGTGTCTGCGTGGGTTTCGCTCCCACAACCCAAAAGATGTGTAGGCTAGGTGGATTGGCCATACTAAATTGCCCCTTGATTGGAAAAAAAAAATTGGAAATGCTAAAATTATTTTTTTTAATACTTGAATTCACACTGCAGGATAATTAAGGGGAATCACTCAATGCATTGATTTGAAATTCCTTTCTCTTTTAGTTCAGCAAAGAGGTGTACTTGTCTGACATAAAAGCTTGGTATCTCCATCAAAATAGCAGTCAGTACAATTTCATATAAATTAAGCATTTGAACACAAATATCCCACAGGAAAACCTCAAGGCAGTTTTATATTGAAGATTTGGTTATCGAATATCCAAACCAGGGCATTCATCGATAGTCCAAAATGTTGTTGATGGCTGTCTCGTCGATATGAACTGCAGGGGTCCACATGGCTCCAAGTCACCCAACAAGCCATTACCTAATGGTACATTAGTCTTGGTTCGGATATTAGATAACCAAATCTTCAATAGAAGACTGCCTCTGCTTTAATTTTCCATCACAGGCTTGTTGTCATTGAGCCACCTTGAATCCAACAAAATCTTGCTAATCACTACCAAGAAAGATAACCACTGTTCGGCTGTTCAGAAGTGACAAGTGTGGGTTTAGATACTAAGAGCTCTTCGTGAATGACAGCGTGAGCAGCACAATTAACCATAAAATGTATGAGTGTCTTTCCACCCATCCTTTACGCAGTAGCTTGGACACACACCATCTCATGGAATGGTAGCTTAATCAACTGGAGGTATGAACCTTCGGCACCAACAGCATTACTTTCACATGGATGTATATGAACCATGGATGTATATGCATATGTTCCACCACCAGAATATAATAATAATCTTTATTAGTCTCACAAGTAGGCTTAACACTGCAATGAAGTTACTGTGAAAATCCCCCAGTTGCCACACTATGGTGCCTGTTCGGATACACTGAGGAGGAATTCAGAATTTCCAATTTACCTAACAAGCACATCTTTCGGGACTTGTGGGAGGAAACTGGAGCACCTGGAGGAAACTCGCGCAGACACGGGGAGAATGTGCAGACTCCGCACAGACAGTGACCCAAGCCGGGAGTTGAACCCGGGTCCCTGGCAAAGCGAAACAACAGTGTTAACCACTGTGCTACCGTGCCACCCAGTGGATCAGACAGTGGGCTTAGATTCCCTGATGCTTTGATCTGTTTGTCGAAGTGGAAATTGGTCTTTTCATTCCCTCCAATCTGAGCGGGTCCCAGATGCAATTTTTTGTACATCCCACATCTGGATACACTTTGGCTACATGGAGAGGTAATTTAAACCATGATGGCCAGCAAGAGCTCTTCCTGCCTCATTTTCGTAGGTACAGTTTTCTGCCTGTTGTGTCGCAGAAGTTACTGGGAACATTACCGGGGCTGCTGACTACTCCATCCAATTTCATTTGGCAGCCACCCCCACTTTAGAAAGACCTCTGTAGCTGTTAAAATGGGCCTGACCTGTGAAAATTCAGCAGATCAGGCATTTTTCCTTTGGAAGGAAACAAATCTGGTTCCACAAAACACAGCTCAGTTCGCAACCAGCACAGAAAACTTACCCTAAATAGTCATTTTACTGATTAAAATCTAAAAAATATTTACTGATAATTTATATTCTGTTTTGAGCCATCAATCACCTTCCCGTTTGCTGAGAGTTACAGGAAGAGGGGAGAATGACTGGTGAGAATTTTGCACTTTGACGGAGAAGATCTATTGTGAAAACATTTTGATAACTTTGTATTTTCCCACAATAAGTTCTCCTAATTTGTGGTGACAGGATATTAAATATTACATGAAGTCTCCAAAGCAATTACATTAAAGCAGGTATTTGTGCACTCTACCCTGGAGCATCCCTGCAGTGGATAACATGCAAATCGAGCTGAAGCTTATACAGTCTGTACAAAACACTTCCCCACTACTGTACCATTTCTAATGCCTTGAAATGTGCTATTGCTCCCCTAGCACCACAAAACACATGTATATGAAGTATAAGAAGAGGCCATTGAGTCCTTACAGCACAAAGGAAACATGTGAGCATATCAGGTTCATGCCAGCTCTCTGCAGTGGGAACTGTGTCATTGGCAGAATCCAACCCACTATTTCTTTCCATTTGACATTATTCACCTTTGGAGTCGGCTTTTTGGCACATACGTGTCCAGTTCCTATTCTCTCCACTTTGAGGTTATCACCTCTATTGCCCCATTGTTTTCTCGAAGCATATATATAGGGGCGAGTTCTCTGCCTCCCCAGCCGTGTTCCTTTGTGGCGCGCCGGCAGGGGGATTCTCCATTCCCGCAGCTGGCCAATGGGATTTTACATTGTGGCCACCCCACACCACCAGGAAACCCGCAGGCTGTCTGGCCCCCCTTTGTGGACAGGAGCACTGAACGGTGCTCGCCCAAGATCTCCAAGGTGAGGGGTTTAGATCCCGCGCTTGGGTAGATCATGGGAATGCATATTACATGAGACTAGCTGTCTCACTCTAATATGCAGATTTGCTAAAAATTGATCCTATCCACAATGGGCAGAATTCACATCGCGACGTCTCGTGAGATCATGTTAGATCTCACGAGGCATGGTGAGGCAGGTAGATCCTGGAAGAGGGATCTCCCGGCAGCAACCAGCAGCATCGCAGTGCCTTTCAGGCACAACACGGCCAGTGGATCGCGCCCAACACTTCTACTGTTAGTGGGCAGCATGGTGGCACAGTGGTTAGCACTACTGCCTCACAGCTCCAGGGACCTGGGTTCAATTTCGGCCTCGGGTAACTGTCTATGGAGTTTGCACTTTCTCTCCGTCTCTGCGTGATTTCCTCCGGGTGCTCCGATTTCCTCCGGGTGCTCCGATTTCCTCCCACAGTCCAAAGATTTGCAGGTTAGGTGGAGTGGCCATGCTAAAATTGCCCCTGAGTGTCCAAAGGGTTAGGCAGGGTTACTGGGTTACGGGGATAGTGTGGAGGCATGGGCTTAGGTAGGGTACTCTTTCCAAGGAGCAGTGCAGACTCGATGGGCTGAATGGCCTCCTTATGCATTGTAGGGATTCTATTAAGCTTCAACTATGCAGTTTCAAATACATGGGCCTCTTCCATATAGACTTGCTGCTTTTCGAGTTCTGTCCTAGACCCTGCACTGTTCAAGGACTACATACTTTACTTTGTGGACGGTGTCATTTTCCAATCCTCCCTTGATTCTTTTCGCTGTCAAGTACCTTGCTCTACAATGCATGCAGACCCTATCATCACAATACAACACAGCTCATTTGGCGGGTGACACGGTAGCACAGTGGCTAGCACTATTGCTTCATAGCCCCAGGGTTCCAGGTTCGATTCCCGGCTTGGGTCACTGTTTGTGCGGAGTTGCACGTTCTCCCCATGTCTGCGTGGGCTTCCTCCGGGTGCTCCGGTTTCCTCCCACAAGTCCAGAAAGATGTGCTGTTAGGTAATTTGGACAATCTGAATTCTCCCTCAGTGTACCCGAACGGGCGCCAGAATGTGGCGACAAGGGGCTTTCCACAGTAACTTCATTGCAGTGTTAATGTAAGCCTACTTGTGACAATAATGATGATTATTATTATTATTGATAAACTCATTCTGTCACATGTGATGGGGTTGGTCATGGTGCTCTTTTTCTGGTACTTAGGTAGCGTCATAAATTTTCTTCTCCTTCAAGCATTTCTATTCAGCATCTTTTCCATTGACCATGTTATCATATTAGTTCTTGTGCATTTCTATTAGTGTGACCATTTCAGCAATCTTGTTCTGGCATGTAATCTAAGTTTCCTTCTCTGTCTGTGTTGCTGATTTGTCTAGTTCTCTCCGGCATAACTTCTACAGCTGAGTGGCTTCATTTTCCAAACTCTTCCTTTTGTCTTCTGCATCGACTAACCTTCTGCTTGGACATGAGTAGTTCTTTATTCCATGTATCTGGTTCCTCTTCACCTCCAAGTTTCTTTGTACCCTGTCTCCACCAGTTGCAGTTTAGTCTGAGTCCATTCCAGCTCCGTCTCCTGCAGTTATTTTTTTTAATTAATTAATTCTTCTCCTTTATTTTGATATTCATCTGATGGACCCTTAGATGAACTGCCAATTGTAAGTGGCCCCTCTTTGTTGAAAGAGTTCTCTGCAGCGATTGCAGTCTTCACCCTGTTTCTGAATGTGTTCCAACTCAGCTTTATTTCACAACTGTTGCCTTCCCAATCTCTCACTCAACTGGGAGTTCATATGTCTGTATCAGATGATCAAGCTGTTCTTCTTGGTTTCCGAGTCACCTTCTCAGTACACGCAACCGGCCTTCTCTTCGTCCACTTGTCTCATGTAACAGTTGCTCCTTCAGCATTCCAACCTAGACTTCCAGTTCTTTGCGAAAAATTCCCAATCTATTTACATTTTTCGCCAGCTTAACACTCTGTTCCTGGGTTCTTCTTCAATCACTGTTGATCTTTTTCTGCCACAATAACTTTCCTTTGCTGAAAAGAACCTCACTCATTCGCTCTGCTTTTGCAATCCATTCAGTCTATTCATTTCTGAGTTTCTACCAAGTTGGTTCCAACATTTTCTCTGAGCAACATTTGATGCCAATCTCTCCCTTCTCCTGCTTTGCATGTTTTCAGACTACTGTTGTAGTTGCATCGAAATCTACTTTGACATTCAACATTTCTTCCTTCTTGTTATATGTATTAGAAATTCTCCTGAATTGCTAACTAGTTCCCAACAGATGTGTTCTCTTTTTGGGTTTGTCCATTGCTATGTCCTCCTCAGCACACTCAAACACTGCCTCTCTGCAGAATGCCAATTTCTCAATCTCATTTGTATTTTCCACACAACCGGTACTTTGATCATTCAATTGGATCTCTAAAGAACTCCCAATAATGGCTCTGGCAAATAATAGCTCAGCTCTAATATCTGCTTCAAAAGTATGTTGACCCTTGCAGTTGATGATACAGGATGTCCTACATAAGCGCCATAGGTCACATCTTGATGCATTCACTCTGCGACTAGCAGTTCTCACACTTATCACAAAACTGACAGCATCCATCACATGTGATTTCCTTGGCTCCCCTTGAGTTCCATGCTAGGACCTCTGTTGCTAAGCTCTGCTTGTGATTTTCCTCTCAACTCTTTTTACCTTTTGTTCACATCTTCCTGCCCTCTCTCCAGTTCCCTGACTGCTTGTTGGTGAATGTTTTTTTTCTTTCAAAAAATGTTTCCAATTAAGGGGCAATTTAGCATGGCCAATCCACCTACTCTGCACAGCTTTCAATTGTGGGGGTGAGACCTACACAGACACGGGGAGAATGTGCAAACTCCACACGGACAGTGACCTGGGGCTCGGATCGAATTGGGGTCCTTGGCGCTGTGAGGCAGCAGTGCTAACCACTGTGCCACTGTGCCACCTCAATCTCGCTTGCTGGTGAATGTTTTACTGTTTCTTACTGGCCTTAATAGATTTCCTACCTGCAACTTCTTCTTATGCAATAGCCCAATTAGTATTTTGCACATTGTAAATAGTTATGTATTGTTAGCCCTGAGTAAATAGTTTATACTTTGTGACTCCTACATTGTTACACCTCAGTACTTCTGGCTGATCCAACTTAAAGGGGGGATAGGTAGGCCGGTTGGTTACGTGGATGTTAGAAGGACACGGATATAAAAGGGGCCACATGTCGGGAGCGGGAGGAGTTCTCCCAGAGCGCAGGCAGAGACACAGCATGTAATAGCTGCTCAGTTACTTTTAGTAAATATATGCTGTTGTTACTCCCTGGTCACCAGTTATTGGAGCCAATACTTCTATACTGACCATTCAAACAGAGGAGGGAAGTGGATTTAGGCTGGAAGTTGTTGGGGATCTGGAACACACTGGCTGAATTGGAGGTAGAGGCAGAACTCCTCAGTCCTACATGATTGGCCCCTTATCCTAAAATTGTGCCCCTTATTCAGTATTCCCCGATGTGGAGATGCCGGCGTTGGGCTGGAGTGTGCACAGTAAGAAGTCTTAGAAGGTGTTGTAAGACGTCTTACTGTGCTCACAATATTCCCCAGCCAGGGGAAACAACCTCACAGCTTCTACCCTGCCAAGCCCCTACATAATCGTGATTATTTGAACACGATCACTTCTCATTCTTCAGAACTGCAGAGAATATTGCCCCAAATTACTCAGCGTCTCATTATTGGATAACCCTTTCATCCCAGGGACCAATCGAGTGATTCGTTGCTGTATTACCTCAAATACACTTATATCCTTCCTTAAATAGAGGCCAGGATTTGCTGGCCATTCATGCTGGTTGGGCCTTACGATTCAGTTGATGGCGCACCCTCACTGCGGGTTTCGCAGTGGTGAGGGTGCGTTCAATGGAAAACCACATTGACAACGGTGGGACCAAAAGATCCCACCAAAGCTGACCAGTGAGTCGCCTCCTACCAGTGCCGAACACACCAGAGTGGTAAAAGAATCCCACTCAAGGAACCCAATATTGCACACACCATTTCAGCTGAGGTCACATAAAAGCCCTGTACAATTGTAGCAAGACATTTTATTCTTGTACTGCAATCCTCTTGCAATAAAGGCCAACATGCTATTAGCTTTCCTAATTGCTTGCTGTGCTCCCTGCATGCTAACGTTTTGTGCTTCTTGTATGAGCACATTTTAGTCTTGTTGAGTATCAATATTTACAAGTTTCACACTATTAAAGATATATTCTGCTTTTCTATTCTTACAACCAAAATGAACAGCCTCACATTTACGTCACATTATACTCCACCAATCACCTTGCTTGTCACTCATTTGACCTGTATATATCTGTTTTCAGGGCAGCACGGTGGCGCAGTGGGTTAGCACTGCTGCCTCACGGCGCCGAGGTCCCAGGTTCAATCCCGGCTCTGGGTCACTGTCCGTGTGGAGTTTGCACATTCTCCCTGTGTTTGCGTTGATTTCGACCCCACAACCCAAAGATGTGCAGGCTAGGTGGATTGGCCACGCTAAATTGCCTCTTAATTGGAAAAAATGTATTGGGTACTCTAAATTAAAAAAATATATATATCTGTTTTCAACCTCTTTGTGTCCTCCCCATAGCTTGCATTCCCACCTAGCTTTGTATCATCAGCAAACTTGGATACATTACTATTTGCCTTTTCATCTAAGTCATTAAGCTGAGGTGCCAGCACTGATCCTTACAGTACTCCACAAGCTAGAGCTTGCCAACTTTAAAGTGCCCCATTTATCCCTACTCTCTGCTTGCTGTCCAGTAACCCATCATCTATCAATGCCAATATATTACCCTCAGCTCCATGAGTCCATATCTTGTGGATTAACATTTTGTGTGTCAGCTTATTGAATGCCTTTTGGAAATCCAAATGTACAAAATCTACTTGTTCCCTTTACCTACCCTACTAATTACATTCTCAAAAATAAATTTGGCAAACAGGATTTTCCCTTCCTAAACCATGTTGACACTAGGCACACTAAGTACATTGTTAAAACTTATTTAATAATAGATTGCAGCATTTCCCAATGACTGATGTCAGGCTAACTGCCCTGCAATTCCCTGGTTACTTTCTCTTTCCTTTATTGAACAGCAGTTTTACATTTGCTAACTTTCAATCTACTGGGACCATTCTAGAATCTAGGGAATTTTAGGAGAATCATAACCATGCATCCATTATTTCTGCAGCTACCTCTTTTAGAACTCTAGGATGTAATCCATCAGGTCCTGGGGATTTGAGTTTCTCCAGTGCTTTTTTTTTCTGTGGATATTAAGTATCTCATTTTTTTCATTCTCATTGGTCCCTAGGTTACTCTCTATTTCTGGTATCTAACTTGTGTCTTATACTGAAAGACTCACAAAATATTTTTTCAGTATCCTTACCATTTCTTCTTTTCCCATGATAATTTCTCCTGTTTCTGCTTTTAAGGGACTAATGTTTACTTTATCCTCTCTCCTCCCTCTTATATATTTGTAAAAGCCCTTACAATGTGTTTCTTAATTCCTGGCTAGTTTATTCTTATATTCTATTTTTCACCATTTTTATCAATGATTTGTTGGCCTCTTGCTGGTTTCTAAAAGCAGTCCCAACCCTCAACTTACTGTTATTCCTTGCAACATCAGATACCTCTTCTTTTAATCTGATACTAACTTTAACCTCTTTAGTGAGCCAAGATGGATCTTTCTCACTGAATTTTTATTTTTTAATGGAATGTATTTTTGTTCAACATTTTGAATTGCTGCTTTAAATATTTCCCCTTGTTTATTTTGTGCCATACTTTTTAGTCTATTTCCCCAATTAACCTCAGCTAGCTCTCCCCTCATACCCATGTAATCGGCTTTGTTTACATTGAAGGTTCATACTTGTGGTTGAACAATGTCATTTTCAAACATAAGGTGGAATTCAATTGTATTATGATCACTATTTTCCAGTGGATTTTTTACTATGAGAGTATGAGTTAACAATGCCTCATTGAATAATACTACGTCCAAAACAGTTTTATTTCTAATTGGTTCCACAACATATTTCCCCAGGAAATTCATGAAAGCATTCTACAAACTCATGTTCCAGACCACTTTTGCCAATTTGATTAATCCACTCTACATGAAGGTTAAAGTCCCCCATAACTATTATATTATCTACATCACACGATTCAATAATTTCCTATTTAATGCTCTGTCCAATGGTATAAGTATGGTATGAGGGCTTTCTGATAAGTGTTTTATGACCATTACTATTCCTAATCTCCACCCATACTGATTCTACTTCCTGATTTTCTGAACCAAGGTTATTTCTCACTGATGTTTTTATGCCATCCTTTATTATTAGGACCGTTCCACCTCCTTTTCCATTATGCCTGCCCTTTTGAAATATCATGTACCCTGGAATATTTATTTCACAACCTTGGTCACCTTGTAAACATGTCTCTGAGATGGTAATTGGATATTACCCATTTATCTCTATTTATGCCCCTGGTTCCTCTATCGTATTGTGAGTGCTACGTGCTTTTAGATAACTGACTTCAATTTAATTTTTTTACTTTTATTCCCTGCATGGAATTCTTGCTCTGTTACTTTTAAGCTCTCTGTTCCTTCTTGTCCCATTCAACTTGCCTTTACACTTTATTGCCTCAATTCTTACGCTTGGATTTATAAATCTCTCTCCACCTATCACTCCTTCCCCTCTGCTAGTTTAAAGGCATTTTCCATATTCTGACCATATTTTCTGGTGCACTTTAATGTTTGACCCAGCTGCCTCAGAGTGCCAGCACAACCTCCTCAGATAGAATGCATTGGGACTCCTCCAGTTGGCCTTGCAATCCGAGGAGTGATGCAGTCAGCCCTTTCTGATGTCGCCTTTGGAGCTCCAGCAGCTGGGCGAAGATTGGGTCGAGAGGCATGTCCCCTGACTGAGGCTCATCAGAGTCCAACATCCAGCTGTCCTGCGAGTACCGGATCCTTGGGACATCCCTGATTCTGCCTGCTGTCGATCAGAAAAAGCGTGATGCCCACCAGATTGTGACCCCGGAGCCTCTCTACTAAGAAGCCCCACCGAGATATGTGCCTTAGCGCTGGTGGAGGGTGTGGCCGAAAGCTGTGACATTTGTCAAGCTGAATGACTCAGAATTCATCAGAGTTGCTGTCCCTGTTTGCTCCCTTCCATCCGGCATGGAAGGGGCTCATGGCGGCTCCCTTGCTGTGCCTGCAAGAAAAGGGAGATGACATGAGTGCATGGAAGTGACATAAGGATATAAGAGATGGAACTCCCGTGGGTTTCACGACGTGAACATTCGGGTTCTGGGTCCTCAGTTTCATCCCTCAAACTCACCTCCCCTTTGGCGTAGGAGTGACCCTGTTCCTCCTTGGCAAGCAGCGTGGCTCTCCCCTCAAACTCTGACAGCAGTTTCAACTTGGCCAGCCCTCTGCCCGACTGCATTCTCTCCCAGCAATTGTGAGCGTGCTTTTCCTGCAAGCGCTGCTGAGTAGAGAAATGGCTAACATGGTGCCGTGAGGAATGATGGTAAAAGAGGCTAACATTGAGGAATGATGGTAAAACAGGCTAACAGACCTGTGTGTGTGAAAACTGCAACTTAGCAAAATGAATTCCATGGGAAAAGACAGAACAACATTTTGCATCTGGACTTTTCACTGACAACACTTTATGTTAAAACAGCGAAAACATGACCGTCTCAAGGTCAACTGATGCCTATGTACTAAAGGATTGTTTGGAAGAATGAACTAAAAACTAAAAGCTGACAAAAGAAGAAGTTTCCTATGTTTCAGTAGCAATAACCCTGAGATCAACAGTCGCAAGAAGAGACCCTGGGTGGGATTCTCCGCCGGCGGGATGCTCCGCTTTGCTGGCAGCCTGGGGCTGCCCCACAATGGGAAATCCCATTGACCTGCCGGCGTAACGGAGCATCCCGCCGGCGGGGTGAAACAGAAATGTGGCACGGCGGAGCATGGTTTGGAAACTCAGAACAGAACACACCCTCCAGAGCCAGCTTGGCCAGTTCTTTCTATCAGGTAGTATTTTGAGTTCAAGATGTGAGTCTTGAAACTTATGTAACTGTTCAAATAAGCACCTAGCTAAAGTCTTACTGAGTTTAATAAAGTGGATCAAATAAAGTTTGTTTTGAGTATAATGCACATTATGATTGATTTGTCTGTTTCGTCCATTGAATCCAGTAAGGACAACAACAATGGGGAGAGTGTAAACAGGCCGGGTGGCAGGTGTGCATCTGCAAGTGGGTGAACAGATGTTGATGAGAGCAGTGACTTACCCTAGCTGAGCGGAGGAGGTCATTCATCATCCTCCTGCACTGCTCCATTCGGCCTCCTGTGCAGAGAGTTGGTGCTTATCAGAACTGCCACTACTGATCATGCTGGGTTGGTGACTTTGCTGGGAGGGCCGCCTCCCCGTCCAGTGGTAAAGGATGGGACACTCGCCCCCACCACGTCCAGCATTCTGGCCAAGTTCTGGTCTGAAAACTTGGGCACAGCCTCCCTGGTAGCCTCCTTTACTTTGGACATGGAACAGGTGCTGGGGAGGCTTAAATGGAGCTCCCCAGTAATTGAAGGACTCGGCCTGAAGGTGGTCTGGATGAATCAGATTCCATCCGCCATAAGTGGTAGGAGTAGAGAATTTTGGTCAGATCATCTCCTCCAATTTTCTACAATCAGGGAATACAACCTTAGTTTAATCTCCGCTTGTAACGTATCCTTTAGAGTCTAGGTAGCATACCCTTCAAAGGTGTGATGCTCAGAACGGCTCCCAGTGTGCTCTAATCAAAGCTGCAGCTTAACCTCCGCGCCACCCACCACCATCCCTACCACACTCCCTTATTTTCTTGTCCTCCAAGTATAATGGCAACCAATTTATCAACATCCTGCCGGTTACCATTGACCAGAAACTGAACTGGACTAACCATAAAAATATTGTGACTGCAAGAGCAGGTCACAAGCTAGGAATCCTGTAACTCACCTCCTGACTCGCCAAACCTGTCCACAGTCTACAAGGCACAAGTTCGGAGTGTGATGGAATACTCCCCACTTTCCTGGATGAGTGCTAAATAGTTGAGCATGCCACTTGATAAGAGTTGATACCTATGCTGTTAAGTAAAAGCTCTATGGTTGCCAGAATTGGGTGATAGAGTACAGAGTAAGAAAACACAGTGCAAGCACTGATAGTGCATTCAGAAAGGATTCTTGCATCAGACAATTATCACGTATTTGAGACAGTGTCCCTGATAGTACAAGAGGGAAGTCTCACACTCTTAGCCCAGGCAGATATGAAAGTGGATGTAGAGCTGTAGTTTGAATAAATTTGGTAGCAGCCAGCAAACGTGCGCATAAACTCACAAGAGAATCAAAACAAAAGGAATTAGATAGTTGGAGAGAGTTTGGAGTTTATTGTCAGGTCTCAAGTACGGGTCACCAGTTTTGTCACACAGGTGGCTTTGAAGTGAAAAAGTCCTTGTGGATGGGACTTATAAAGCTTGTAGGTGTTTAAAATATGGGTTTAGATATTAAACAAAGTCAGTCTGGAATGACTTCAAATCATCAATACTATTTAGAGAGTCTTATTCCCGTTCAAGTTAATTAGACGATGTTGCCTAAAGGAGAGAGAGCAATTTTGAAGCGTGATTGGGCCGTTGAACTGGCTGTGCATTCACACAAGAACAAATGTTGGTTTTGATGTGTTGCAATAAAGTGCTACAATGAAACACCCTAAACTGGAAAATATTAAAGGGCAAATAAAACATTAAGAAAGTTAAATATGGTTAAGCTCCCATCCTCAGAGCAAATTCAACCAAAGATATCCATATTGTGTACAAAGCATTACATTGTGACACACCGCTCCTCCAGGGCCCCTAACAATTTCTTCAAACATGTAATTTTTTGAAAAATTCACCTAAGAACATGAAGCTGGTCATTTTAGTGATGCTGAACATGCTAATCCTCCTGATGGGTATTTTAATGCAGTTGGTTTCATAATACTTCTGATGGGTGAGAATGGGAGATGTGGGCTGGATGCTCTGATTCTGTAGCTATGACCGCAGGATCCATCTGATCTTACGACCAAAACGTCGGAGGCGACCTCCGCCTGGTGGGAGGCTATGGCCGCAGAATGACCGGGTCCAGGGCCACGCATGCGCACGCCGTCAGCCTGCGGCGGCCGCACCGTACAACATGGTGCCGGTCACGCACGGACCTTAAACTGTCCCCCTGTAACCCCACTCGCCACTCCCGGACCACTCGCCACCAGTCCCCCCAGCCCCCACCGAAGCCCCCCGGCCAGCACAATGGCTCCCTCCCCCCCCACCCCATCCCCCACCCCCGCCCCCCCCCCCGCCGACTGTGGTGGCGCTGGACACAGTCCGCAACCGCCATGCGAGGTCCCCGAAAACTGTGAGCACACGCGCCCCGTGCAGTCGTGGACTCGTCCTATCAGGGGAGGGCCTCAGGTGGCGTTCTGAGGTCGTCTCGATGGCATACGGCGGACTCCTTTTTGAGGGGCGGAGCATCAGAGAAACGGCACTGCCCCTGATTCCAGCGTAGAAATGGAATCTCCAGCCGATCGCCGAACCCAATTTCAGCTTCGGCGATCATAGAATCCACACCGTTATCCTTTATCTTGGAAAGCAACAAAAATAAAAGGAGTTGTTAAAACTGTGGAAAGACTGGGGGCGGAATTCTCCGACCCCCCCCCCCCCACCGGGATGGAGAATCACCGGGGGTCGTCGTGAATCCCGCCCTCACCGTCCTCCGAATTCTCCGTCCCCCAAAAATCGCCCCGGCTTGAATCGCGCCGCCCGCCTCGGAGAATAGCGGGGACCGGCGCAACTCAATGGGCCCCAGGGCCGCCCGAATTCTCCGGCCCGCGATGGGCCGAAGTCCCGCCCGTTTTTTGCCAGTCCCGCTGGCGTAAATTGGAGTAGGTCCTTACCGGCAGGACCTGGCGGCGCGGGCGGCCTCCGGGGTTCTTGGAGGGGCGCGGGGGGATCTGGCCCTGGGAGCTGCCCCCACAGGTGGGCCTGTGCCGTGGGGGCACTCTATACCTCCGCATCAGCCGCAGTGGTCCTCCGCGATGGCCGATGTGGAGACGAACCCTCCCGCGCATGCACCGGGATTACGCCAACACACGCTGGCGCTCCCGCGCATGCGCCAACTCACGCCGGCCGGCGGAGGCCCTTCCCCGCCAGTTGGCGGGGCGCAAACCACTCCGGGGCAGGCCTAGCCCCTGGAGGTGTGGAGGATTCCGCACCTTTGGGGCGGCCCGAAACCGGAGGGGTTCATGCCACTCCTCGGCGCCGGGACCCCCCGCCCCGCTGGGTAGGGGAGAATCCCGCCCTGGTTCTTTCGGAAGCAGTGCTCATGGGATATTATTTGTCAAATATTTTAAGTGGGACTTTGTAGAAAGGGCATATCGAAGATGTTATGTAGATAATTATTCATTCTGCGAAAATGTACACTCAATGAAAAGTGTGAGTGAGACCTGGGGCGAAATTCTCCGTTATCGGCGCAAAGTCCGCCGATCGGCGCAAAAAACGGCGCAAATCCAACTTGCGTCACGTCGGAAAAATGGGTCAAAAGTCTCCGGCCCGAAATGCTTGCGCACGTGGTTCACGCCGTGCAGCGTCATACACGCCGCACAGCGTGACGGCTCATAAGGCCGCATTGCTCCCCCCCACCCACCGGAACACCCGACCGGAACACCCGACTGGATGGCTGGCCGCCGCTCAGCCCCGAGGTTCAAGTCACGGGATGTGGAGGCGCTCCTGGACGCAGTGGAGCAGAGGAGGGACGCCCTGTATCCTGGGCATGGCTGCAGAGTTGCCCCACGCCACAGCCGGCGTCTGTGGAGGGAGGTGGCAGAGGTCGTCACCGCTGAGGCCCTGACACCACGGACAGGCACCCAGTGCCACAAGAAGGTGAACGACCTCGTCAGAGCAGGCAGGGTGAGCCTCCCCATATATCCCCTCCCCCATATCCCCCCTCCCCCATATCCCCCCTCCCCATATCCCCCATAACCCCCCCATATCCCCTCTCCCCATATTCCCCCTCCCCCATATCCCCCTCCCCCATATCCCCCCTCCCCATATCACCCCTCCCCCATATCCCCCATATCCCCCCTCCCCCATATCCCCCCTCCCCCATATCCCCCTCCCCATATCCCCATAACCCACCTCCCCCATATCCCCCTCCCCATATCCCCCTCCCCCATATCCCCCCTCCCCCATATCCCCCCTCCCGCATATCCCCCCTCCCCATATCCCCCATATCCCACCTCCCCATATCCCCCCTCCCACATATCCCCCCTCCCCATATCCCCATATCCCCCTCCCCCATATCCCACCTCCCCATATCCCCCCTCCCCCATATCCCCCCTCCCCCATATCCCCACTCCCCCATAACCACCCCATAACCCCCCTCCCCATATCCCCCTCCCCCATATCCCCCTCCCCCATATCCGCCCTCCCCCATATCCCCCATATCCCCCCCTACCCATATCCCCCCTCCCCCATATCCCCCTCCCCATATCCCCCCTCCCCCATATCCCCCCACCCCCATATCCCCCCTCCTCTATATCCCCCCTCCCCTATATCCCATATAACCACCCCTCCCCCATATCCCCCCTCCCCCATATCCCCCATATCCCCAAGTGAATCCAGCCCTAACCTTAATCTCTGCAATGCACGCACAACCGATGGCGTGCATTCATATACTTGCCTAACACTGTTGCCTTTTACCCCTGCCACCACCCCCACCCACCCCCCCCGCCACAGGAGAAGCGTGCACACAACAATAGGGAGTATGTGAGGACTGGAGGAGGCCCCGCTGATGAGAGGCCACTGACCGAACACGAGGAAAGGGCCCTGGAACTGGCTGGCGGACCTGACGACCGGGAGGTTGCTGATGCAGAGGTCGGGGGCGTACTACTAGCAAGTGAGCCACCGACAGCCCGTCCCCATATCCCCCCTCCCCCATATCCCCCCTCCCCCATATCACCTGATCACTGCCTGCGTGTCTAACCATGCATGCTTCATTGTGTATCGCAGGACCAAACGTCCAGGCACCCATCCCCGCAGATGCAGACCGCCCGCAGGATGCCCCTCGGAGGCCACGAGAGATAGAGAGACCCGGACCCTCCGGCATGCGATGCCCGCAGGATGCCCCTCGGAGGCCACGGGAGGCGGAGAGACCCGGACCCTCCGGCATGCGATGCCCGCAGGATGCCCCTCGCACACCATGGGAGACGGAGAGACCTGGAGCAACAGGGAGACGACACCCCCGTCACGTGCGGGAGCGACGAGTGCCACCCAGCGACGAGGGGGGCAGCCACAGGCCCCCGTAACATCCGAGCCAGGACACCACAACCCAGGACACCACTACCCAGGACACCACTACCCAAGACACCACTACCCAGGACACCCCTACCCAGGACAGCACTGCCCAGGACACCCCTACCCAGGACAGCACTACCCAGGAAGACGAAATACCGGACAGTGACTCAGAGTGGATGGGTGGAGACGAACCCCCACCCCAAAGTGCCATGGACTCAGAGTGGGATGAAGAACACGACACAACGCCACTGCTGTCACCAACACCCTCCACCATCGCAGAAACACTCACCTCGGTTGGGCACTTTAGTGATGAGGCGTCTGGTACACTCACTGGTGCGCACAACACAGCCGTCCCGGTACAGCAGGTGGAGGTAGGAGCAGCAGAGGGGCCGGGCGGTCGGAGGGCAGCCCAGCCCAAGCGAACATCTGCCGCCCAGATGGATCCCGGGTTCCTGGAGTTACAACACCCACCCATAGATCCGATGCAACCACCGAACCGGAGACGAGCGAAGAGGGTGACGGCCGGCTTGCGGCGGCTGCAGTCGCAGGTGGAGGAGTCCACCCGCGTCCAGGAGCTGGAAGTGGTGCCGGTCATGCGTGCCACCCAGGCCGACACCGCACGGGTGGCGTCCACGGTGGAGGCAATGAGTGCGACGGTGTCAGACATGGGGAACGGTTTGCGAGGCCTGGGGCTTTCCGTGCAGGCGGCGTCTGTGGCCCAGGATATGGCTGCCCTCTCACAGGAGGCCATGAGCCAGTGCCAGCGCCAGATGGCAGAGGCGCTCAATGCCATGGCCCAGTCTCAGCAGTCCATAGCCCAGTCTCTGCAGGCCATGGCCCAGTCTCAGCAGGCCATGGCCCAGTCTCTGCAGGCCATCGCTGAGGGCATCGGCGCCAGTGGCCATGTGCGAGCCGGCGTCGCACTGTCACAGACAGGGTTTGCCAACCCCCTGGGCTCCAGGGCTGCAAACCTGCAGACCCCTGTCGATACCAGCACGGGCCTCCAGGACTGGCAGCGCCAGATGTCGGGGGGGGCGTCTGATGGCCAGTCCGTTCGCATCCCCCACCCATGTAGAGGCCTGGGGGCCATCGGGCACCCCGAGGGAGGAGGAGGTGGTGTGGTCTGTCCCGGCTCCCCCTGTAGGGGAGGTCCCGGAACACCGCGACACCTCGGACTCCCCCCCTTCCGTCCCAGGTGCATCGGGTGGGCAACGGGCAGGACAGGCTGGCAGCTCGCCATCCCAGTCGCCCGGGCCGCAGCCTGGCCCATCTAGGCCAGGACGCCCCAGGAAACGGCCGCCAAAGGGATCCAGTGTCAGAGGGCAGGAATCACAGGAGTCCACCTCCAGTTCTGCTGTACCATCTGGGGAACCACGTAAACGTAGTCAAAGGGCCCGTAAGGCCAAACAATTAGACACTGAGTAAGTTGGCACGGGTGCAGGGCACAGATGAGTTTTAGGGGCTAGGGCACGTGCATGAACTCGTTTGGTTATTAAAGTCAATGTTACACCTACAGAAGCTGCCTTTGTGCTCTGTCCAAAGCGTGCGGGGGTGTCATGTACGTTGAGCGCAAGTCTGTGTGTGAGGGGTGGTCTTACCTCAGCCCCAGGTGAGTCTGCCCCCTTACCCCTGGGCCGCCATCAACATCTCCCCGGGCAGAGGACGGGACCGTGCGCTGCAGTGTCACAGCCGCATGCAGGGATGGTCCGGGTGTATTGTGGTACTGTGGCCATGGGTCAGACATAGTCCAATGATGTGGAGCCAGGAGCTCACCGCACCGCGGGTTGTCATCATCCTCCATGGCCTGCAATAGACACGCGTCCACCCGCAACTGTGTGAGCCCGGCCGTTGTGCCGCAGGTGGATCGGCAATGGGGGGGTGGTGTGCATGCGGGTGGGGTGGGTGGGGTTGGGGAGGGGGGTGAGGGTGCTGGGTGGGTGGATTGGTGGGGGGTGTGGGTGGTCGGCTGTTGCCATGGTGTGCGGTCTGTGGCCATACTACCCGATTCCCACGCCCATCTAGTCAGTGAAGCGGGCGGCTATCAGTCTGTCCCGTGCCCGCTGGGCCAGCCGGTAATGGTGGACAGCCACCCGCCTGTGTCTAGCCCGTCTGCCCTGACCATTGCCCCCATCCCCCTCATCTGGGGAGGACTGGGCCTCTTCCTGCTGCTCCTCCACTCCGCACTCCTCTGCCTGCGGCACATCGCCCCTCTGCTGGGCTATATTGTGCAGGACGCAGCACACTACAATGATGCGGCCGACCCTATCTGACCGATACTGGAGGGCGCCCCCAGAGAGGTCCAGGCACCTGAAACGCATCTTCAGCACGCCAAAGCACCTCTCTATCACTCCCCTTGTCGCTACATGGGCACCATTGTAGCGGTTCTCCGCCTCATTGCGTGGCCTCCGTACAGGCGTCATCTGCCACGATCGCAATGGGCAGCCCATGTCGCCCAGCAACCAGCCCCTCAGCCGGGGATGGCGTCCCTCGTACATGCCGGGGATGGATGACCGCGACAACACGTATGAGTCGTGTACACTGCCTGGGTAACGGGCGCAGACGTGCAGGATCATCATGCGGTGGTCGCAGACCACCTGTATGTTCATCGAATAGGTCCTCTTCCTATTGGTGAACACGGCCCTGTTATCTGCAGGTGACCGCACGGCGACGTGCATCCCATCGATCGCGCCCTGGACCATGTGGAACCCGGCCACGGCAGAGAAGCCCACGGCCCGGGCATCTTGGCTGGCCCGGTCCACAGGGAAGCGGATGTAGCGGTGCGCCATGGCATATAGGGCGTCTGTCACTGCCCGGATGCACCGATGCACCGATGTCTGCGATATGCCGGACAGGTCCCCACTCGGTGCCTGGAATGACCCCGTTGAATAAAAGTTCAGGGCAACCGTAACCTTGATGGACACGCGGAGAGGGTGTCCCCCGCCAGTGCCATGCGGTGACAGGTGTGCCAGCAGGTGGCAGATGTGTGCCACGGTTTCCCGCCTCATCCGGAGTCTCCTCCTGCATTCCCGGTCCGTGAGGTCCTGGTATGACTGCCGAGGCCGGTACACACGGGGCGCCCTCGGGTGCCTCCGTTGCCGTGGGGCCGCGACGTCCTCCTCCCCCTCCTCATCCTGTCGGTCAGGTGTCCCTCCAGCCTGGGCAGCTGCCGCCTGCCCCTCTGCGGCAGGCGGCGCCGCCTCTCTGGCACGCTCCTCCTCCTCCTCATCCAGGGCAACATAGACTTTAGAGGCTGCCGCCACGGCGGCCAACATCGCTGGATGATCGGAAAACATGACGGCCTGGTGTGGGGGGGGGGAACGACGACATGTCATCATTGCCCATATCCCCTCCTTCCCCACCGCCAGGTGGCATGGACCGCATGGGTCCAACTGTTGGAGGCTGGCACCTGGCCAGCTGGACCAGCTCACTTGCCCCCCCATCCTCCTCCCCGGCACGGACCACAACCTCCTCCCCGGCACAGACCCCCCATCCCCCTCCCCGGCACGGACCCCCCCCCATCCTCCTCCCCGGCACGGACCCCCCATCCCCCTCCCCGGCACGGACCCCAACCTCTTCCCCGGCACGGACCCCCGTCCCCCTCCCCGGCAAGGACCCCAACCTCCTCCCCGGCACGGACCCCCCATCCCCCTCCCCGGCACGGATCCCAACCTCCTCCCCGGCACGGACCCCCCATCCCCCTCCCCGGCACGGACCCCAACCTCCTCCCCGGCACGGACCCCCCCATCCTCCTCCCCGGCACGGACCCCAACCTCCTCCCGGGCACGGACCGCCAATCCCCATCCCCGGCACGGACCCCAACCTCCTCCCCGGCACTGACCCCCCATCCCCCTCCCCGGCACGGACTCCCACATCCACCTCCCCGGCACGGACCCCAACCTCCTCCCCGGCACGGACCCCCCATCCCCCTCCCCGGCACGGACCCCCCATCCCCCTCCCCGGCACGGACTCCCACATCCACCTCCCCGGCACGGACCCCAACCTCCTCCCCGGCACGGACCCCCCATCCCCCTCCACGGCACGGACCCCCCATCCCCCTCCCCGGCACGGACCCCCCATCCCCCTCCCCGGCACGGACCCCCCAGCCTCTTCCCCGGCATGGACCCTCCATCCCCCTCCCCGGCACGGACCCCAACCCCCTCCCCGGCACGGACCCCCCCATCCACCTCCCCGGCACGGACCCCCCAGCCCCCTTCCCGGCACGGACCCCAACCTCCCATCCTCCTCCCCGGCACAGACCCCCCATCCCCCTCCCCGGCACGGACCCCAACCTCCTCCCCGGCACTGACCCCCCATCCCCCTCCCCGGCACGGACCCCAACCTCCTCCCCGGCACTGACCCCCCATCCCCCTCCCCGGCACGGACCCCCATCCCCCTCCCCGGCACGGACCCCAACCTCCTCCCCGGCACGGACCCCCCCATCCTCCTCCCCAGCATGGACCCCAAACTCCTCCCCGGCACGGACCCCCATTCCCCTCCCCGGCACGGACCCCAACCTCCTCCCCGGCACGGACCCCCCATCCCCCTCCCCGGCACGGACACCCCCATCCTCCTTCCCGGCACGGACCCCCCATCCCCCTCCCAAGCACGGACACCCCCATCCTCCTTCCCGGCACGGACCCCCCATCCCCCTCCCAAGCACGGACCCCAACCTCCTCCCCGGCACGGACCCCCCACCCCCCTACCCGGCACGGACCCCCCATCCTCCTCCCCGGCACGGACCCCAACCTCCTCCCGAGCACGGACCCCCATCCCCCTCCCCGGCACGGACCCCAACCTCCCATTCTCATCCCCGGCACAGACCCCCCATCCCCCTCCCCGGCACGGACCCCAACCTCCTCCCCGGCACGGACCCCACCCCATCCCCCCCCGGCACGGGCCCCCACCATCCCCCTCCCCGGCACAGACCCCCCATCCCCATCCCCCTACCCGGCACGGAAACCCCCCCCATCCCTCTCCCCGGCATGGACCCCACCATCCTCCTCTCCGGCATGGACCCCAACCTCCTCCCCGGCACGGACCCCAACCTCCTCCCCGGCACGGACCCCCCATCCCCCTCCCCGGCACGGACCCCCCATTACCCTCCCCGGCACGGACACCCCCATCCTCCTCCCCGGCACGGACCCCCCATCCCCCTCCCCGGACGGACCCCAACCTCCTCCCCGGCACGGACCCCCCATCCCCCTCCCCAGCACGGACACCCCCATCCTCCTCCTCGGCACGGACCCCAACCTCCTCCCGGGCACGGACCGCCAATCCCCATCCCCGGCACGGACCCCAACCTCCTCCCCGGCACGGACCCCCCACCCCCTCCCCGGCACGGACCCCCCCAAACACCTCCCCGGCACGGACCCCCCAACCCCCTCCCCGGCACGGACCCCCCATCCCCCTCCCCGGCACGGACCCCCCAACCCCCTTCCCGGCACGGACCCCAACCTCCTCCCCGGCACGGACCCCCCATCCCCCTCCCCGGCACGGACCCCCCCCCATACTCCTCCCCGGCACGGACCCCAACCTCCTCCCCGGCACAGACCCCCCATCCCTCTCCCCGGCACGGACCCCAACCTCCCATCATCCTCCCCGGCACAGACCCCCCATCCCCCTCCCCGGCACGGACCCCCCCATCCTCCTCCCCGGCACGGACCCCCCCATCCTCCTCCCCGGCACGGACCCCCATCCCCCTCCCCGGCACGGACCCCAACCTCCTCCCCGGCACGGACCCCAACCTCCTCCCCGGCACGGACCCCCCATCCCCCTCCCCGGCACGGACCCCCCATCCCCCTCCCCGGCACGGACCCCCCATCCCCCTCCCCGGCACGGACCCCCCATTACCCTCCCCGGCACGGACACCCCCATCCTCCTCCCCGGCACGGACCCCCCATCCCCCTCCCCGGCACGGACCCCAACCTCCTCCCCGGCACGGACCCCCCATCCCCCTCCCCAGCACGGACCCCCCCCATCCTCCTCCTCGGCACGGACCCCAACCTCCTCCCGGGCACGGACCGCCAATCCCCATCCCCGGCACGGACCCCAACCTCCTCCCCGGCACGGCCCCCCATCCCCCTCCCCGGCACGGACCCCCCATCCCCCTCCCCGGCACGGACCCCCCACCCCCTCCCCGGCACGGACCCCCCCCATCCACCTCCCCGGCACGGACCCCCCAGCCCCCTTCCCGGCACGGACCCCAACCTCCTCCCCGGCACGGACCCCCCATCCCCCTCCCCGGCACGGACCCCCCCCCCCATACTCCTCCCCGGCACGGACCCCAACCTCCTCCCCGGCACAGACCCCCCATCCCCCTCCCCGGCACGGAACCCCCCCCCATCCCTCTCCCCGGCACGGACCCCAACCTCCCATCATCCTCCCCGGCACAGACCCCCCATCCCCCTCCCCGGCACGGACCCCCCCATCCTCCTCCCCGGCATGGACCCCAACCTCCTCCCCGGCACGGACCCCCATCCCCCTCCCCGGCACGGACCCCAACCTCCTCCCCGGCACGGACCCCAACCTCCTCCCCGGCACGGACCCCCCATCCCCCTCCCCGGCACGGACCCCCCATCCCCCTCCCCGGCACGGATCCCCCATCCCCCTCCCCGGCACGGACACCCCCATCCTCCTTCCCGGCACGGACCCCCCATCCCCCTCCCAAGCACGGACCCCAAACTCCTCCCCGGCACGGACCCCCCATCCCCCTACCTGGCACGGACCCCAACCTCCTCCCCGGCACGGACCCCCCATCCCCCTCCCCGGCACGGACCCCCCATCCTCCTCCCCGGCACGGACCCCAACCTCCTCCCCGGCACGGACCCCCATCCCCCTCCCCGGCACGGACCCTCCCCCTACCCCTCCCCGGCACGGACCCCAACCTCCCATCCTCCTCCCCGGCACAGACCCCCCATCCCCCTCCCCGGCACGGACCCCCCATCCTCCTCCCCGGCACGGACCCCAACCTCCTCCCCGGTACGGACCCCCCATCCCCCTCCCCGGCACGGACCCCAACCTCCTCCCTGGCACGGACCCCAACCTCCTCCCCGGCACGGACCCCCCATCCCCCTCCCCGGCACGGACCCCACCCCATCCCCCCCCCCGGCACGGGCCCCCACCAGCCCCCTCCCCGGCACAGACCCCCCATCCCCCTCCCCGGCACGGAACCCCCCCCCCATCCCTCTCCCCGGCATGGACCCCAACCTCCCATCATCCTCCCCGGCACAGACCCCCCATCCCCCTCCCCGGCACGGACCCCACCATCCTCCTCTCCGGCACGGACCCCCCATCCCCCTCCCCGGCACGGACACCCCCATCCTCCTCCCCGGCACGGACCCCCCATCCCCCTCCCCGGCACGGACCCCAACCTCCTCCCCGGCACAGACCCCCCATCCCCCTCCCCGGCACGGACCCCAACCCCCTCCCCGGCACGGACCCCCCATCCCCCTCCCCAGCACGGACCCCCCCATCCTCCTCCCCGGCACGGGCCCCAACCTCCTCCCCGGCACGGACCCCCCACCCCCCTCCCCGGCACGGACCCTCCCCCAACCCCTCCCCGGACGGACCCCAAACTCCCATCCTCCTCCCCGGCACAGACCCCCCATCCCCCTCCCCGGCACGGACCCCCCATCCTCCTCCTCGGCACGGACCCATACCTCCTCCCCGGCACGGACCCCCCATCCCCCTCCCCGGCACGGACCCCAACCTCCTCCCCGGCACGGACCCCCCATCCCCCTCCCCGGCACGGACCCCAACCTCCTCCCCGGCACGGACCCCAACCTCCTCCCCGGTACGGACCCCCCATCCCCCTCCCCGGCACGGACCCCACCCCATCCTCCTCCCCGGCACAGACCCCCCATCCCCCTCCCCGGCACGGACCCCCCATCCTCCTCCTCGGCACGGACCCATACCTCCTCCCCGGCACGGACCCCCCATCCCCCTCCCCGGCACGGACCCCAACCTCCTCCCCGGCACGGACCCCCCATCCCCCTCCCCGGCACGGACCCCAACCTCCTCCCCGGCACGGACCCCAACCTCCTCCCCGGTACGGACCCCCCATCCCCCTCCCCGGCACGGACCCCACCCCATCCCCCTCCCCGGCACGGGCCCCCACCATCCCCCTCCCCGGCACGGACCCCCATCCTCCTCCCCGGCACGGACCCCCCCATCCTCCTCCCCGGCACAGACCCCCCATCCTCCTCCCCGGCACGGACACCCCTCCCGGCACTCCCCCGGAGCCCAGCCCACTCTAACCACCCCCCCCCCCGCCGCACACATACACACACACAACCCGAGACACACCTCTCCCCACACATTCAGACTGCGGCCACGCCATCGCCTGCCCAGCGGCCAACCCCCCAGGCCGTCACCCACCTCCACGCTGGTCGGCATGAACCTGGAGCACAGGTTCACGCCGATGAAAAGGAGGTTTGATTTACGTCGACGTGAACGGCCATCACGTCGACGGGACTTCGGCCCATCCGAAAGGGAAAATATCGGCAGGCCGAAAATCGGCTGCCTTGCGCAGACCCCTGCCATTCTCCGCGGCAGCGGCGACATTAACACCCCGCCGACTTTTCTCCCTTCGGAGACTTCGGCAACCGGCGGGGGTGGGATTCACGGCGGCCAACGGCCATTCTCCGACCCGCTGGGGGGTCGGAGAATGACGCCCAAGGTTACAGACTGGCCTTGCTAGTTTAAAACAAATGCTGGAGAGAAAAGGGGCGTCATTCTCCGAACCCCCGCCGGGTCGGAGAATGGCCGTAGGCCGCCGTGAATCCACCCCCGCCACCGCCGAAGTCTCCAGTACCGGAGATTGGGCAGGGGCGGGAATCGGGACGCGCCGGTTGGCGGGACCCCCCGCTGGATTCTCCGGCCTAGATGGGCCGAAGTCCCGCCCAGAAATTGCCTGTCCCGCCGGCGTAAATCAAACCTGGTATTTACCGGCGGGACCAGGCGGTGTGGGAGGGCTCCGGGGTCCTGGGGGAGGGGCACGGGGCGATCTGACACCGGGGGGTGCCCCCACGGTGGCCTGGCCCGCGATCTGGGGCCCACCGATCCGCGGGCGGGCCTGTGCCGTGGGGGCACTCTTTACCTTCCGCCTCCGTTACAGCCTCCACCATGGCGGAGGCGGAAGAGACTCTCCCCACTGCGCATGCGCGGGAAACTGACAGCGGCCGCTGACGCTCCCGCGCATGCGCCGGGAAACTCATCGGCCGCTGACGCTCCCGCGCATGCGCCGCATTTCCGCGCCAGCTGGCGGGGCAACAAACGCCATTTCCGCCAGCTGGCGGGGCGGAAATCCCTCCGGAGTATTCCGCACCTTTGGGCCGGCGCGATACCCGTCTGATTGGCGCCGTGTTTGGCGCCAGTCGGCGGACATCGCGCCGTTTCGGGAGAATTTCGCCCAAGGAATCTCAAAAATGAAAAGGGTCGATGCAAGTCATCAACTGTGTGGTTTTCTTTAAAATGAACATGTTTGAGGAAATTGTTAGGTTGGTAGAGGAGAAGAGTGTCACAATGTAATGTTTAGGATGCAATATGGAGGTCAAGGTTGAAAGTTGTATTGAAAGTCTGCGCAATTCTCCGGAAACATTTTTAAGTGTGGTTGTAAGCGGAAAATACCGTGAGCTTCCTGGCACTCGGCCCAGCGAGGCCGGCAATGCAATTCAGCGTTAATTAGTCCACTCAACGAGGCCTCACGGGCTTTTCGCCACAAATGAAGGCTCGCTAGCTGATTCGCCGGCATCGTGCCCACCAGCCCCTTGCTAACAAGGTCGAGCAGCACTTAAACTGCACTTACTCAGCCAACCCACCCAGCTCGCGACAATGAGCCAAGGAGACCAGCCCCAATATTCGGGGCGCTGACCTGGAGAGGCTCCTAGACACGGTGGAGGCCAGGAGGGATGCCCTGTTCCCCTGAGGCTTCCAGAAGGTGAGCCACAAGTGCTGCCCTGGGATGAGGTGGCGGCAGCTGTCAGCTCGGGGAGTGTGACCAGGAGGACTGGCCTCCAGTGCGGGAAAAAGGTCAAGTACCTGGGCAGCACGAGTGAATAGACACCAACAGCCGCCATCTCCGCCCCCCTCCCCCACACTCGCACCCCCTCCCCACAAGGGAGCACCCAACCCCCAACTCCCATGCCACCCTCAGCTCTCCCTCCCCTCCCCCCTCAAACCCTCCCAACCCCAGTTTCACATCCCCTGTCCCATCACTGTGAACCATGCGTGTGGCTAATGATGCCTTCTCTGTGTCTCCTCAGGAAAAGCTCTCCCATAATCACTGGGAGAGGGCCCAGGCTGGTGGAGGGGTGCCAGACATATCAATCCTCACCTCGTTCAAGTAGTGGGCCCTGGAGGTGACCGGTGTGGCCGAGGATTGATCGATCAGCCATGCTGAGACTGGCGGAAGCCGCAGAGGTGAGGAACCATCGGGTTCCACCTAGACGACCTGTCAAACGTGAGTTGTTATTGTCTTACTGACTGACTGACCCATCCCTCCCACTGACCACATATCCATTCTCCTGCAGGTCCTCCAGTCGGTGGAGCTGGCCCATAGCGAGCAGCACTCTCTCCTGACTCTGAGGAGAACACCTCGGAGGAGAGCTCCGAGGATGCAACCGTGGTTGCGCCACAGCTATCATTCCCACCCCCCACCAGCGCAGATACACACAGCTCGGTGGGACAGGTTAGTGGACAGACTTCTGGGGCACAATCTGGTAAGCACCACACAGCTGGTGATGCACATCAGGTGAGGGCAGGAACCCCCAGGCGAGACAGCAGTTGGAGGTCTGCTAATTCTCAGGACCCAGCTGGGTCCCAGCCTGATGCTGAGCCTGTAGAACAGAGCTACTCAGAGCTGATGGAGATGATCGGGACCAAACTGGCTATTCAGAGGGAGATGTCAGCGACACTCCAGCAGATACATAGCAGCGAGGAGTCCCAGAGGCTATGGGCACAGAAGATGTCACCGGCAATGTGTGGGACTGAGGCCAACACCACTAGGGTGGTGACCGCAGTGGAAAGCCTGGTGCACGACATTGGCACCATGAGTGAAGCTGTCGGTGATGGACATGGCTGAGGGTCTCGGCAGAATGTCCGACTCGTTGGGGGATGTCACCCAATACCAGGCTGACCTTCATGACGTTCTGCAGGACATGTCCTGCTCTCAGATGTGCAGGGCCGAGGCGCTGCGGAGATTGTCCCAGTCACTGGTGGGCATGGCTGAGGGCGTCGGCACTATGGTGTGGACCATGGGGAACTGCCAGGGCTGGCAGAACCAGATGATGCAGGGGCAGCCAGGGCTCAAACCAAGGTGACCCCCAGGGCACTATGGGCGCCGAGCGGGACGAGGGGGCACCAGGTGCCAACCCAGACCGGTCCCATGGAGTGTCGACACGGCGACATGGCTGTGCATGTGCCACCGACAAGTGAGCCGGGACTCTTGGGCGCAGAGCCCCCAGAGGATGCCCGCCGGGGCATCGAAGGCCACGGGATGAGGTAAGAAGATGGCTGCCTCCACCTCTGATGTGCATTCTGGGGAAATACCAAGATGTAATGGTAGAGCTACGAGGCCCAAGCACTTCGAGGATCACTGAGGGCTCTGGGAGATGGGGGAGGGAAGGTAGGGGCTGGGGAGGGTGGGTGGAGTTGGGGGGGGCTGGAGGTTGCAGAGGCAGCACCATCAAGAGTGGTGTTTGTACAGCACATTAGACACCTTTTTGTAAAAGCGTTATGATGCCTCTGTCACTTCCCCATTGGTAGCCCACCCCGTGAAGGGTCCCCCACTCCTCACCGAGCACTGCGCTGGCAAGCCCAGCACCCCCGGGCTCTTTGCCTGGCAGCACGGTAGCATAGTGGTTAGCACAGCTGCATCACAGCTCCAGGGTCCCAGGTTTGATTCCCAGCTTGGGTCACTGTCTGTGCGAAGTCTGCATGTTCTCCCCGTGTGTGCCTGGGCTTCCTCCAGTTGTTCTGGCTTCCTCCCACAGTCCAAAGATGTGCAGGTTAGGTGGATTGGCCATGATAAATTGCAATTAGTGTCCAAAAAGTTTAGGTGGGGTTATGGGGATAAAGGGGATAGGGTGGAGGCATTAGGCTTAAGTAGGGTGCTCTTTCCAAGGACCGGTGCAGACTCGATGGGCTGAATGGCCTCCTTCGGCACTGTAAATTCTATGATTCTACTCACCTCCTTGGCTCCCCACAGAAGCCATTCCGCCAGGTTCACGTTTTTCTAAAGAAGTAGTAATCGGCACCAGCATGAGCCCTTGCTGGGGAGGCCGCTGAATGACAGGAGGCCATTGGATATCGTGTCACTCTCGTTAATTGTATGGAAATGGGGCTTAAGTGGTGATAATTGGTTTCTCGACGTGTTACAGCGCAATCCCGATTTCGCCTGAGGGCTGGTTGCATCGCCAACTGTTTGCCGCCTGGCGCAGATCTAATTTTTGGCCACTCCCGCTATTCACTGGCCTCGTTACATTTGAGCGAGAGCGTAACAAGGCCGGAGAATCACGTCCATTAACTCTAATTTTTATTTGAAGAGGGAGAGAAGGTAATCTGTTAATTGTACAATAACTGTATCAATTGTATGCAGATGGTGGGCATTAACTTGAGCCTTTATAAAAAGGAACAAGTTGAAACTGGTTGTTAGATGCGAGGGTACTTGTAAGTAATGTGTATCTTTGTAGATAAATGTTTATAAATGTGTGTAAAGATTCATAGAATCCATAGAATCACTACAGTGCAGAAGGAGGCCATTCGACCCCTCGAGTTTGCACCGACCCTCTGAAAGAGCACTCTACCTATGCCCTATCCCCCACCCTATCCCCGCAACCCCACATAATCTACACATCTTTGGACATTAATCTGGAGTATAACTACAGGGACTGTTTAAAACAATTTTCACTTGTGTTTTGGTGGACATATTCGTAATGTATGTGGTTTAAAAGTTACAGAAAGACGAAAGCACATGCCTAATAGTGTTGGGATGTGCTCAGCGAAATTCACAATGCAAGAACTGAGAAAAGCAGAAAAGGTTCTACACAGCTTATGAAAACTATGCTCTTGTCAAGAAGCTGGACCAGGATTGAGAAGAAGTCAGGTCATGACACATCTAACACTAATCAATGAAGTAGCGAATGAAGTTTGCTTCATGTGGACAGGCTAGGTTATTATTGGAGACAGGAACAAGATACAGCTCATGCAGCTGATGTTCTCTTAGTGCTGCAAACCATGCAAGGACATTTATTGTGTGTTCCGTATTCAACCGGAAAATGTAAAAATCTGATGAAACATAATGATCAGTATCGTATAGCAATGTGCAAACTCACCAAAGAATGCAAATTCCAATCCATAACACCAGAAGCCATGCTCTGTGACTGACTTCTATTTGGGATTGCTGATATGAAGGTGACAAAGAGACTCTTTTGAAGGCACATGAATCTGAAATCATGGCGGTACAACTCAAAGTCATTGGGGTGTTGAAAGGACAGGATGTGTGTTTGACAAAGAAAACCAAGCAGATCCTGAGGTGTGATAAATGCAAGCTTTGGGACAATGCTAAAGAATCCCTAAGGACTCGAGAGTCCTGGAGCTGCAGGTAGAAACATGGGTTCCACAAGAGAGAGCGTTTCAAAAAATGTGCCCCAGTTGATTTTCTTTCTCTCTCTCCTGGATGTATGTATTCCAGAGAAGCAGTTGATTCATAAAGCTTATGTAACTCCTGTAAGTTCACTTGTGTGCTTAATAAAGCATATAATATTCTTTCCAACAACGAAGCTACCACACTGTTGAAATAGATTTTGGCACACACTCCTCTACTATCAGGCATATTGGTAAGGCATGTCAGTGGCAGCACAGTAGCACAGTGGTTAGCACAGTTGCTTCAGAGCACCAGGGTCCCAGGTTCGATTCCCGGCTTGGGTCACTGTCTGTGCAGAGTCTGCACGTTCTCCCCATGTCTATGTGGGTTTCCACCGGTTTCCTCCCACAAGTCCCGAAAGACGTGCTGTTAGGTAATTTGGACATTCTGAATTCTCCCTCTGTGTACCCGAACAGGCGCCGGAATGTGGAACTGGGGACTTTTCACGGTAACTTCATTGCAGTGTTAATGTAAGCCTACTTGTGACAATAATAAAGATAATTATTATTAAGTTGTACCTTCCTGCTGGGCATTGACGTTCCTGGCAAAATCATGTCCAGGCCATCAAAGTATACTGTGAGCAGTGCTGTGGAAGACTTGATTTAAGGTATGTTGCACTGCACAACATTTGAGGATGTTATGATGCAATATCATGTATTACTGTTGCAAAAATAGACATATCAAAGTTTTTCATCTTGCACTTATTAGGACACTTTGCAAAGCATCTGTATAAGGGGAAAACAATTACCTTACACTTTGTTTTCTTGTGAAATGTCCTGATGAGTACAAGATTTAAAAGTTTGGACGCGTCTCTTTTTCAGCAATACACAAGTTCTGTACTACCAAATGACTATAATGTACTGTAGTACGTCAATGTATGTTAGGTGTATGGTGGTTACATATTTCGTATGACACCGACTATGGCTCTTCAATCAAAATTAATTCTTAGAGTGCTATGGTAGGTTATGTTGCCGTGTTTTATAGCATCTTGTTTCATGCAATAGTGCATTATGGTTTTCACACATCATTATACATGTTTCTCGCAGTCAACACATTCAAAGCATTGCAAATCAGTTCAAATATGTTTCATTCACCAGACCAGGACACTTCAATAAGTATAATTATTCTACAAACAAGCAGCATGCTGTGGCTGTTTACAGTGATATTGAGCAGTGCAGAAAGCTGGCATTCTTAAGTTTATATTGGGTTGAAATGATCAGGTTTACTTCCAGTGTTTTCATCTTGTAAAACAGTGACCTCACAGCACAACAAGCAGCACATTTGAATGGCAATGTGATGTCATGTGTGTGTGGGCCAGCTTGCCCTAGGCAGGAAACAGGAACCTTATTACACACAGACTGCACCCATCTGTTGCACAAAGTGACAACATGCTGTTTGTAAACAGCATTTATAATGCATCTGTAGTACCTCTTCGACTCAAACAATGGCAGCACGGGGAAGGCAGCCAATTTGCTGCCTCAGGCTACAGGTATTCAGCTACTTGTGAACATTCCTGTTGCACCCTCCAGAGCCTCCTTTCACTGATGTACTTACTCAGCGTTCATTCTGTGAATCATCCACCTTATATTGCACTGAGAGTGCTGGAACACAGCAAGCTGAAAAAGGACAGGTTAGGCCCAGCTGTTCCCTGAAGCCTGTCTTCTTCTGGCATGCAATAACTCTGCACACTGTCACCCTCCCTCTGGCCAAAACACACAATCTCCAGGGAGAGGCTTAAGACTAGAGAAAAAAAACCAAGAGCCAATGTGGGGAAAACTCAGAAATCAATACTAACCCTTGAAAGCAATCAAATTAGCTCCTGGAGACAATAGCAACTGAGTGGTACAACCTCTGTTTATTCACTGACCTTTTATATTTAGATATGTTGGCTACTCTCAGAACCTTGAACTGGCCCCTTGCTATCTTTCCACACTCGTAGGACATGTTGTCAACATGTTCCAGGGGTTGGTAACTCTCTGCTAAAAGTTTATTCTGGCATCTAACCTTGTTCTCTGCTTATAAATATTACACTCATGTGCTTTGCATCTTTCTCACTTGGTTGACACAAATAGTCAATTAATTTGGTTCATGTACCTACACTTTTTTTATAAGTAAAGTGCTCCAACTCTCTTAGTTAATTGAGGACCCTCCTCTCAAATGTTTTCAGGGTTTCTACATGTCACACAGATCAACGAGGGTGCAATATTTTAGATGGGGCCTGACCATAGTCTTACGCAGTGAAGCAATTGTAATTTTCGTTTTATGTTTAATATATCTTTTGCCTCATCTGTGAGATTATGGGCAGTTCACACAATGTCTTCATCCAGATGATTGACAAAAGTTGGGAAGGGTAACAGACCTAAGGCATTCCATTGATGACTACTGCCATTAATTACTTCCAGTCCCATAGGGCACAGTTTTATATAGTAGCCGTTCGTTTGTCTGGGGGTATGATTCTCGCTTTTGTGTTGTAATGGAGAGTTTGCAAGAGGTCCAAGGTTCAAATCCCGGACAAACTCGCCTGTTTTATCCATATTGGCCCAGCTGCAAGTTTTGCCTCACAGCCCCAGGGTCCCAGGTTCAATTCCGGTCTTGGGTGACTGTCTGTGTGGAGTTTGCACTTTCTCCCCGTGTCTGCGTGGGTTTCCTCCGGGTGCTCCGGTTTCCTCCCACAGTCCAAGGATGTGCAGGTTAGGTGGATTGGCCATGATCAATTGCCACTTAGATTCCAAAAGGTCAGGTGAGGTTACTGGGCTATGGGGATAGGGTGGAGACGTAGGGTGATCTTTCCAATGGCCAGTGCAGACCCGATGGGCCGAATGGCCTCCTTCTGCGCTGTAAATTCTGTAATTCTATGGTACTAGCCTTTTTGCCCAGCATCTTGTCAAAGGTATTTTAAAAGTCAAGGTACACAGTAAACTTTCTGAACTCGCTTTCCCCCCCACCCCCCACCCCCCTTTGCAGGAATTGGCGGGTGGGAAGGAAAGTTTGGTGGACCATTTAAAGGTCCGTTGAATTCGGGAGGGAATTTCTGGTCTCGGGGCGGGCCACACAGGAAAATCCCATCCACCTGGTAAACTTTCCAATCCCACCCACCGCAGAACTCATAGCGGGCGGGTTGGACAATTTGGCAGACCATTTAAAATACTGTTGAACGCAAATGGGAATTTTCGGCCTTAGGATGGGCGCGAAAGGAAGATCTCGGCCACAAAGTCTTAAAAAAATTGTCCAGGTTGCTGAGACAGTGGGGTGAATTCTCCTCCAGGGGGATCCACCGTTCGGCTGGCAGCGCACTTCACCCGTGGCCTTCCCGGCAACATGGGGAGGCCACAGGCTGGATTCTCTGCCCCGCCACGTCACATTTCTGTCTCTTCCTGCCGGCGGGATGCTCCGTTACGCCGGCTGGTCAATGTGGTTTCCCATTGTGGGGCAGCCCCGTGCCGTCAGGATACCCCCAGGCTGCCGGCAAAATGGAGCATCCCGCCGGCGGAGAATCCAGCCCCTGGAAGGGAAGTCTCATTGGATGGCTGCGGGAATGGAGAATCCTGCTGCAGGCGACGGAGCGCCACCATGGAACATGTGGCTGGAGAAGTGGAGAATTCACCTCTTCTTTTCCAGTGTTTGAGATTCTCTAATAATATTTTCTCAGTTAAAGTGATCATTCAGTGCATCTTTAATGATCCCTTCCAGCAATTTTCTAATAATCAAAGCTGAATTAATGAGTGGGCAATTTCCAAGGTTTGACTTGTTACCCTTCTTCAATATTGACCAGGTGGACCTCTTTCTATTCAGTGGGAACAATCCCAGGCTGCAGTGGGCTGTCAAATGTACGAACAATTGATTTGCAGAAAACACAGCCTCAATTTCACTGAACATTTTCAAATGAATGCCATCAGGGTCAGCAGCCTGATTCAATTTTAAATCATCGGCTCGAGCCTGGATTATACCTGCACCTATTTTCTGATGTTCAATTATGGTATCAATCTTGGGAGCAATGCTCAGGCCATGTTGCACCTGGCGCAAATCCCGTTATATCAGGAGAGTACCAGGGGCTGGATTTTCCGTTTCTGCGGCTAAGTGTTGACGCCGACGGAGAATCCGTGGACTTCTACAACAGGAAAATTGACGACGCACCTGCGTCGATTCTGCTAACGGTGGGGGGCTCCCACCGGCGCCGCATGGAACACCATCGAATCCCATGAAAAGCGGTGCGGGATTCGCCAGATCAGTGATGGACACTCGCAAGGCTGACAAGCTGCAGCCGCGCATAAAATTACACTCCCCGCACACACACACACACATATCGAAGCCGAAAAGGTGGGACAGGTTGTACTGGAGCCCGCATACAGCCGATTGGTCGGCTGGGGCCAGAGCGCACCCAGGGGTGGTGCCCCGGAGGAGGTCCCCTATACGACCCAGGGCACCAGGTTTAAAGCGGGCTGTCAGCAGCATGCGCAGCTGCATAGCTGCCTTGCCGGCTTTGGTAAAGCTGTTGCATACCCATCCACCCCGACCCCGCAGCCCACCTCCTGGCCACCCATCACTACGCCCCCGGCCTTGGCAGAAGCTCCCCCGGCCAGCAGCACAACTGTCAGCGAGGTATGACGGTGTAACACAATGTCCGTACGCCTTCTCTCTCTCTCAGCAGCCAACCCACCAGGTTCACGATTTCTGAGAGCACATGTGGACTGCGCCTTCGGGAACTCGACCTATCGGCAGCGGAGGATTGCGAGTGGGCCCACTAATGATATACAAACGATGATTAAAGTACACGCAGCGTGCGTGGCATTGACGCCGTTTTCGAGGTAATGGAGCATTGTGATTTGGTGTCAAACCAGTGCCTGCCACGATTTTGGCGTCAGAAGGTATTCGCTGCCTGATAGCATGCCCCGACTTCGGCATCGGCTAACGGAGAATCCCGCCCGAGGAGAGCCCTGAAATGAGATTTACACCAGGGGGGAAACAGTTTGCAATGTTCCCGGGCTCTCCCAGTAGATGTATTTAGGTTCACGCCAGTGAAGGCATGAACCTGATTACCAATCATTTAGTGGAGTTAAATACGTAAAGTCGGCTTAACGCTGAATCTTCCTAGTACGTGCAATGTTCCCACATGGCAATGTGACCTGGGGCTGGTGGGAATCACTATTGCTCTCCACAAATGGAGACCAGGAGTGATGACCATGTTGGCGGACTCGGAGACAATAGTAGCACCTAGGTGGTCGGGGACATGCTCGGGCTGTGCCCTGGCATTGCCCCCTGGCACCCTGACAGTGTCAAACTGGCAGTGCCAAAGTGTCAGTGCCCTGTTGGGACTGTCACGTTGGTAGTGCCAGAGAGGCAGATTGTCACTGCCACGTTCCAGGTTGGCACTGCCAGGGCGCAATGTCAAGTTGACACTGCCAAGTGGTGGGGCCTAAAGGGGGGCTGAAGTGGGGGTGGCTTTGGTGACCCAGTAGTGAATTGTTTCTGACTTGGATGAGGGGGGGGCTGATGCCAGATATTGTGCAGAGGGCCTGATGTCAGTGAGGATGGGAAACAGGGGTGGAGGTTGCCCCTGGGAGGCTCGCCTTGTTTGTGGGGGTCCCAATGTTCATTGTTGGGGGGAAGGGAAAGGAAGGGGACTTATCAGTTGACTTTGAGGTCCAAGCCAGACCTACTGTCCTGTTTAGGCCCCGCCTCTCTTAGTGCTGGTGCAAAACACACACCCCTGTAAAAAGATTACTGAGGGCTTGATCGAACGGCCATGCTGTGGCGCATTGGATTATTTTATTGTTTTTTGGAAAGTCTGCATATTAGAGCGAAACAGCTAGTCTCACTTTAATATGCAGTTCCCCGAGGCACCCGAGGCATTGGTATCTATCCCCTTCACCTCGGAGACCTTAGACGAGCACTGTTCGGTACTATTACGGGGACCAGTTTGAACAGCACTCGTGGGGGTCACTTCCAATGTGCCCATATAGCACTGCCAGCTGGCAGGGCACTGCCAGCTGGCAGGGCACTGCCAGGGTACCAGGTTGGTGCAGCGGTGGTCAGGCTGGTGGTGCCCTGCGTGGGCGCTGATGAGGGGTATGGGGGTCTCAGGGACCCCCTCATGGTGAATTGGATTTGGGGTCTGTTGGCGGTCACATCGGGGGCTCCAGAGATCGAGAAGGAACGCCATTTTTAAATCGTGTTCCGATCTCTCGCTACACTGAGGGGTTCCGGAGAGCGGAGCTCCTCAATGCAGAAAATGGGGCTAGGTGTAGCCTCGGCCACGTTCCCCACTGAGGCCCCCTATCTTACCCGAGTGCCATTCGATAGCATTGTGTTTCTCAGCACTGTGAGTGCCGGGAAACATGTGGCTAAACGCGCACGCTATGAGACTTTGTTCCCATTCAGTTAAATCACACCCTAAGTGTGGGAAGATCACACCAATTTTCGCACCCAAAATGACTTAGTTATCTTTTTGGTAAAATTCCTCCCCTTATTATTTAGTATCGCAATCCGGTATGACCTTCAGCAGAAATAGCTGATGCAAATTAACTTGAGTCCACAAAATCTGGCCTGAGAAATCTTTAAAAGGCCTACATAACCCTTCATTATCCTCAAATGCCTAACATAGCTGGTCATGAGAGCAAGACACTATTTATATCACTGGTCATGATAACAGATTGTAAACTAATGCAAGTTTACTTTAAATAGGCCATTTTTATCAGTGGTTGTTGCACTCATAATTCATATTTTGTCTTTGTGGACAACCCCACTGGGTCAAGGCAGTGTCCCTCTATTGTTTTCATTAAAGTCCTTCCCAAGTCAGATGCTCCTTTCGATGTGTGCCTTTAGTGTTACTTTGTCTGGAGGCCTTGAAGAGGTGCCAAGTTTGGACCTATAGCTTGATGCAGTTGAACCCAAATAACTTTGGCTGCGCCTTGTGAAGCCTATAGATCTCTCTCACAGATGGTTAGATTCTCGTGCTGCAAGTACCTTGCATATCTGCTTAAAATGGAGGAGAGCAGCGAGATATGAATTTATGGCTGAATCCATATTGTTTTAATCAGGAACAATGGGATTTACTGATATCAAATGTCAGTAGGCTTCTAAAGTTAGCAAAAACTGCAGTTTTATTGCAACTAATACAAAACTAGATCAGCGTGTAAACAACTCCATTCATCGTCTAACACTGATAAACTACAGGGGCGTCATTCTCTGACCCCCCAGAGGGTCGGAGAATGGCCGTTGGCCGCCGTGAATCCCGCCCCCGCCCCCGCCGAAGTCTCCGAAGGGAGAAAAGTCGGCGGGGCGTTAATGTCGCCGCTGCCGCGGAGAATGTCACGGGTCTGCGCAAGGCAGCCGATTTTCGGCCTGCCGATATTCTCCCTTCCGGATGGGCCGAAGTCCCGTCGACGTGATGACCGTTCACGTCGACGTGAATCAAACCTCCTTTTCATCGGCAAAGGAGGTTGTGGTCCGTGCCGGGGAGGAGGATGGGGGGGCAAGTGAGTTGGTCCAGCGTGGAGGTGAGTGACGGCCTGGGGGGTTGGCTCTGGGCAGGCAATGGCGTGGCCGCAGTCTGATTGCGTGAGGAGAGGTGTGTCTCGGGTTGTGTGTGTGTGTGTGCGGCGGGGGGGGGGGGGGGGGGGTGGTTAGAGTAGGCTGGGCTCCGGGGGAGTGCCGGGAGGGGGGTCCGTGCCGGGGAGGGGGATGGGGGGGGGGTCCGTGCTGGGGTGGAGGTTGGGGGTTGGGGGGGGTCCGTGCTGGGGTGGAGGTTGGGGGGGGTCAGTGCCGGGGTGGAGGTTGGGGGGGGGTCCGTGCTGGGGTGGAGGTTGGGGGTTGGGGGGGGGTCCGTGCTGGGGTGGAGGTTGGGGGTTGGGGGGGGGTCCGTGCTGGGGTGGAGGTTGGGGGGGTCCGTGCTGGGTTGGAGGTTGGGGGTTGGGGGGGGGGTCCGTGCTGGGGTGGAGGTTGGGGTAGGTCCGTGCTGGGGTGGAGGTTGGGGGTTGGGGGGGGGCTCCGTGCTGGGGTGGAGGTTGGGGGGGGTCCGTGCCGAGGTGGAGGTTGGGGGGGGGGTCCGTGCTGGGGTGGAGGTTGGGGGTTGGGGGGGGGGCTCCGTGCTGGGGTGGAGGTTGGGGGGGGTCCGTGCCGAGGAGGGGGATGGGAGGGCAAGTGAGTTGGTCCACCTGGCCAGGTGCCAGCCTCCAACAGTTGGACCCATGCGGTCCATGCCACCTGGCTGGGGGCAGGAGGGGATATGGGCAATGATGACATGTCGTCGTTCCCCTCCCCCCCACCAGGCCGTCATGTTTTCAGCGTGGTGGCAGCCGCTCATGTCTATGTTGCCCTGGATGAGGAGGAGGAGGAGGAGGAGCGTGCCAGAGAGGCGGCGCAGGCTGCCGCAGAGGGGCAGGCGGCAGCCGCCCAGGCTGGAGGGACACCTGACCGACAGGACGAGGAGGGGGAGGAGGACGTCGCGGCCCCACGGCAACGGAGGCACCCGAGGGCGCCCCGTGTGTACCGGCCCCGGCAGTCATACCAGGACCTCACAGACCGGGAATGCAGGAGGAGACTCCGGATGAGCCGGGAAACCGTGGCACACATCTGCCACCTGCTGGCACACCTGTCATCGCGTGGCACTGGCGGGGGACACCCTCTCCCCGTGTCCGTCAAGGTTACGGTGGCCCTGAACTTTTATGCAACGGGGTCATTCCAGGCACCGAGTGGGGACCTGTCCGGCATATCGCAGACATCGGTGCACCGGTGCATCCGGGCAGTGACAGATGCCCTATATGCCATGGCGCACCGCTACATCCGCTTCCCGTGGACCGGGCCAGCCAAGATGCCCGGGCCATGGGCTTCTCTGCCGTGGCCGGGTTCCCCATGGTCCAGGGCGCGATCGATGAGATGCACGTCGCCGTGCGGCCACCTGCAGATAACAGGGCCGTGTTCACTAATAGGAAGGGGACCTATTCGATGAACGTACAGGTGGTCTGCGACCACCGCATGATGATCCTGCACGTCTGCGCCTGTCACCCAGGCAGTGTACACGACTCATTTGTGTTGTCGCGGTCATCCATCCCCGGCATGTACGAGGGACGCCATCCCCGGCTGAGGGGCTGGTTGCTGGGCGACAGGGGCTACCCATTGCGATCGTGGCTGATGACGCCTATACGGAGGCCACGCAATGAGTCGGAGAACCGCTACAATGATGCCCATGTAGCGACAAGGGGAGTGATCGAGAGGTGCTTTGGCGTGCTGAAGATGCGTTTCAGGTGCCTGGACCTCTCTGGGGGCGCCCTCCAGTATCGGTCAGATAGGGTCGGCCGCATCATTGTGGTGTGCTGCGTCCTGCACAACATAGCCCAGCAGAGGGGCGATGTGCCGCAGGCAGAGGAGGGCGGAGTGGAGGAGCAGCAGGAAGAGACGCAGTCCTCCCCAGATGAGGGGGATGGGGGCAATGGTCAGGGCAGACGGGGTAGACACAGGCGGGTGGCTGTCCACCGTTACCGGCTGGCCCAGCGGGCACGGGACAGACTGATAGACTCCCGCTTCACTGACTAGATGGGCGTGGGAATCGGGTAGTATGGCCACAGACCGCACACCATGGCAACAGCCGACCACCCACACCCCCCACCCTCCACCCACCCAGCACCCTCACCCCCCTCCCCAACCCCACCCACCCCACCCGCATGCACACCACCCCCCCCCCCCCCATTGCCGATCCACCTGCGGCACAACGGGCCGGGTTCACACAGTTGCGGGTGGACGCGTGTCTATCGCAGGCCATGGAGGATGATGACAACCCGCCCTGCGATGAGCTCCTGGCTCTACATCGTTGGACTATGTCTGACCCATGGCCACAGTACCACCATCCACCCGGACCATCCCTGCATGCGGCTGTGACACTGCAGCGCACGGTCCCATCCTCTGCCCGGGGGATGTTGATGGCGGCCCAGGGGGAAGGGGGCAGACTCACCTGGGGCTGAGGTAAGACCACCCCTCACACACACACTTGCGCTCAATGTACATGACACCCCCGCACACTTTGGACAGAGCACAAAGGCAGCTTCGGTAGGTGTAACATTGACTTTAATAACCAAAGGAGTTCATGCACGTGCCCTAGCCCCTAAAACTCATCTGTGCCCTGCACCCGTGCCAACTTACTCAGTGTCTAATTGTTTGGCCTTACGGGCCCTTTGACTACGTCTACGTGGTTCCCCAGACGGTACAGCAGAACTGGAGGTGGACTCCTGTGATTCCTGCCCTCTGACACTGGATCCCTTTGGCGCCCGTTTCCTGGGGCGTCCTGGCCTAGATGGGCCAGGCTGCGGCCCGGGCGACTGGGATGTCGAGCTGCCAGCCTGTCCTGCCTGTTGCCCACCCGATGCACCTGGGACCGAAGGGGGGGAGTCCGAGGTGTCGCGGTGTACCGGGACCTCCCCTACAGAGGGAGCCGGGACGGACCACACCACCTCCTCCTCCCTCGGGGTGCCCGATGGCCCCCAGGCCTCTACATGGGTGGGGGATGCGAACGGACTGGCCATCCGACGCCCCCCCGACATCTGGCGCTGCCAGTCCTGGAGGCCCTTGCTGGTATCGACAGGGGTCTGCAGGCTTGCAGCCATGGACCCCAGGGGGTTGGCAAACCCTGTCTGTGACAGTGCGACGCCGGCTCGCACATGGCCACTGGCGCCGATGCCCTCAGCGATGGCCTGCAGAGACTGGGCCATGGCCTGCTGAGACTGGGCCATGGCCTGCAGAGACTGGGCTATGGCATTGAGCGCCTCTGCCATCTGGCGCTGGCACTGGCTCATGGCCTCCTGTGAGAGGGCAGCCATTTCCTGGGCCACAGACGCCGCCTGCACGGAAGGCCCCAGGCCTCGCAAACCGTTCCCCATGTCTGACACCGTCGCACCCATTGCCTCCACCGCGGACGCCACCCGTGCGGTGTCAGCCTGGGTGGCACGCATGACTGGCACCACTCCCAGCTCCTGCACCTCCTCCACCTGCGACCGCAGCCGCCGCAAGCCGCCCGTCACCCTCTTCGCTCGTCTCCGGGTCGGTGGTTGCATCGGATCTATGTGTGGGTGTGGTAACTGCAGGAACCCGGGATCCATCTGGGCGGCAGATGTTCGCTTGGGCTGGGATGCCCTCCGACCGCACGGCTCCTCTGCTGCTCCTACCTCCACCTGCTGTACCGGGACGGCTGTGTTGTGCGCACCAGTGAGTGTACCAGACGCCTCATCACTAAAGTGCCCAACCGTGGTGAGTGTTTCTGCGATGGTGGAGGGTGTTGGTGACAGCAGTGGCGTTGCGTCGTGCTCTTCGTCCCACTCTGAGTCCATGGCACTTTGGGGTGGGGGTTCGTCTCCACCCATCCACTCTGACTCACTGTCCGGTATTTCGTCTTCCTGGGTAGTGCTGTCCCGGGTAGGGGTGTCCTGGGTAGTGGTGTCCTGGGTAGTGGTGTCCTGGGTAGTGGTGTCCTGGGTAGTGGTGTCCTGGCTCGGATGTGACGGGGGCCTGTGGCTGCCCCCCTCATCGCTGGGTGGTCGCTCCCGCACGTGACGGGGGTGTCGTCTCCCTGTTGCTCCAGGTCTCTCCGTCTCCTGTGGTCGCCGAGGGGCATCCTGCGGGCGTCGCATGCTGGAGGGTCCGGGCGTCTCCGTCTCCCGTGGTCTCCGAGGGGCATCCTGCGGGCGTCGCATGCTGGAGGGTCCGGGTCTCTCCGTCTCCCGTGGTCTCCGAGGGGCATCCTGCGGGCGTCGCATGCTGGAGGGTCCGGGTCTCTCCGTCTCCCATGGTCTCCGAGGGGCATCCTGCGGGCGTCGCATGCTGGAGGGTCCGGGTCTCTCCGTCTCTCGTGGTCTCCGAGGGGCATCCTGCGGGCATCGCATGCTGGAGGGTCCGGGTATCTCCGTCTCCCGTGGTCTCCGAGGGGCATCCTGCGGGCGTCGCATGCTGGAGGGTCCGGGTCTCTCCGTCTCCTGTGGTCTCCGAGGGGCATCCTGCGGGCGTCGCATGCTGGAGGGTCCGGGTCTCTCCGTCTCCTGTGGTCTCCGAGGGGCATCCTGCGGGCGGTCTGCATCTGCGGGGATGGGTGCCTGGACGTTTGGTCCTGCGATACACAATGAAGCATGCATGGTTAGACATCAGGCAGTGATCAGGTGATACGGGGGAGGGGGATATAGGGGAGGGGGGATATGGGGACGGGCTGTCGGTGGCTCACTTGCTACTACGCCCCCGACCTCTGCATCAGCAACCTCCCGGTCCTCAGGTCCACCAGCCAGTTCCAGGGCCCTTTCCTCATGTACGGTCAGTGGCCTCTCATCAGCGGGGCCTCCTCCAGTCCTCACATGCTCCCTGGTGTTGTGTGCGCGCTTCTCCCGTGGGTGGGGGGCAGGGGTAAAAGGCAACACTGTTATGCAGGTATATGAATGCACGCCATCGGTTGCGCGTGTATTGCAGAGGTTAAGGTTAGGGCTATATTTACTTGGGGATATGGGGGAGGGGGGATATGGGGGAGGGGGGATATGGGGGAGGGGGGATATGGGGGATATGGGGGAGGGGGGATATGGGGGATATGGGGGAGGGGGGATATGGGGGATATGGGGGAGGGGGGATATGGGGGATATGGGGAGGGGGATATGGGGGATATGGGGGAGGGGGGATATGGGGGAGGGGGGATATGGGGGAGGGGGGATATGGGGGATATGGGGAGGGGGGATATGGGGGATATGGGGGAGGGGGGATATGGGGATATGGGGGAGGGGGGATATGGGGGATATGGGGAGGGGGATATGGGGGAGGGGGGATATGGGGGAGGGGGGATATGGGGGAGGGGGGATATGGGTGATATGGGGGAGGGGGGATATGGGGAGGCTCACCCTGCCTACTCTGACGAGGTCGTTCACCTTCTTGTGGCACTGGGTGCCTGTCCGTGGTGTCAGGGCCACAGCGGTGACGGCCTCTGCCACTTCCCTCCACAGACGCCGGCTGTGGCGTGGGGCAACTCTGCGGCCGTGCCCGGGATACAGGGCGTCCCTCCTCTGCTCCACCGCGTCCAGGAGCGCCTCCACATCGCGTGACTCGAACCTCGGGGCTGAGCGACGGCCAGCCATCCAGTCGGGTGTTGCGGTCGGGTGTTCCGGTCGGGTGGGGGGAGCAGCGCGGCCTTATGAGCCGTCACGCCGTGCAGCGCGTATGACGCTGCACGGCGTGAACCACTGCGCAAGCGCGGATCCCGTTACGTCGCTGCTAGCGCATTTCGGGCCGGAGACTATCGACCCATTTTTCTGACGTGACGTAAGTCGGATTTGCGCCGTTTTTTGCGCCGATCGGCGGACTTTCCGCCGATAACGGAGAATTTCGCCCCAGGTTTCTAACATCAAAAATACAATTTCTGAACAGCGGCACCATGCCAATCTATTGGTATCAAACCCCCGACTTGTCTTTCCATTCTTCTTCATTAGATGTTAACAAGAGGTGTAGATGGTGAATTCAGTGGCAGACCAATGAAAAAGTGGGTTCTTGCAAGGGTAGCCAACAGCAAGAGAATCAAGGATCTGTGATCTTTTGCAATTCTATAATGTAAATGTGCCTTAAATTAGATTCAGATGAATTTGTACCTGGATTACATTGCACAGATTGTGTCAATGTGGAGCTGAAATGATTAATGCAATATGTGTTATATAATTGGCCTATAAGATTGATGTTTTCATATTACAAATATGACACTGAATTCAACAAAATAATTCTTCATACTATTTCCAATATTTTAGAAGAATTCAGGCATCAGGTTTCGGCAACATTTATAGAATTTTAGTTGATGAGCAACGAGGGCAAAGAACTAATAAAATGGGCATTGCTCAGATTATTGGAGAGTTGGAAGTGATTTACTCCTCAGGTCAGAGTTAAGTCCACTTCTTCTCCCAAAATTTTTTACATTTTCTTTCATGGGAATTGGACATTGCTGGTAAATCCAGCAGTTATCGTCTCTCCGTAACAGCCCATTGAGAGGGGGGTTCCAAGCCGCCTTCTTAAAGCACCGCAGTCCATGTAATGTAGGTTATGTAGGAAGTTCTAGGATTTTGACCCAGTGACAATGAAGGAACGGCGATATATTTCCAAGTCATGATTCTATACCTCTTGGAGGAGGATTTGCAGGTGATTGTGTTCCCTCTGTCTGCTGCACTTGCCCTTCTCACTGGACAGGTCACAGATTTGGAAGATGCTGTCAATTAAACTTTGGCAAATTGCTGCACGGCAGCTTGAGATGGTATATATTGCAGCCAAGGCGTGCCGGTGGTTGAATTAGTGAATGTTGAAGGTGGTAAATAGGGTGCAAATCCAGCTGGCTGCTTTGTCTTGGATGGTGTCAATCTCCTTTAGTATTGTTGAAGCTGTACTCATCCAAGAAAGTGAAGAGTATTCTATCACACTCCTGAACTGTGCTTTCTAGGTGATGGAAGAGATTTGAGGAATCAGGAGGTGAGTTACTCATTGCATAATTCACAGCCTCTGACCTGCTGCTGTAACCATGATAACCAAGTTTCCTCCATCCATCCCCCAGGTTCTTGAAGATAGCAGATTCAGCGATGATAGTAAAGTGACAAGGGGAGGTGGTTCGAGTATTCCTTCTTGGAGATGGTCATTATAATATGTTATAATATATCAAAAGTTTAGACTTGAGCATAGACTGAACAACCAAATTTTTTTCCGATGCGTACGTTGAAGGTTCAAAATCAAAGAGGAGGATTTAGGGAATATATAAACAGGTTTATGGAATGTGCAGGTAAGTGTAAAATCCAATTTAATGTGGATATGTGTGAGAACATCATACATTTTGGGAGGAAAAGTGAGGGATGAAAGAGTACACTTAGTTGAAAGACTGAAGGACGAGGATGAATGGATAGACCTTGGAATTCAAATACATTCACACAGTGCAAACGTGAATGCATAAGTCCATTAAGAAAGCCAACAGTGCTTAGGATTTTATAAACGGGGTGTAGAGCACAAGGGCAGAGAAGTAACAGATCATTTGTATAAAACATTCGCTAGAACATAATGCATGAAGTTATAAAATCACAGAATCTGACAGCACATTCTGCCCATCATGTCAGTACCAAAGCTGCCCACTTAGTGCCTTTTCAAATAAATATCTAATTCCCTTATGAACATTACTATTGAATCTGCTTCCACTATCCTCTCAGGCAGTCTATTCCAGATCATAGCAGCTCGCTAAGTGAACAAAATTCTTCTCATTTCACCTACAGCTCTTTTGACAATTACCCTAAATCTGTGTCCTCTGTGTCCTAACCATCCTGCCACTGGGAACAGCTTTTCTTTATTCATCAGAGCCCCTCATAATTTTGAACACTTCTATTAAATCGCCTTTTATCCAGCTTTGCTTGAGGAAGAAGATTTGCAGTTTCTCTAATCTCGCCACATAACTGAAATCCCTCATCCTTGGTATCATGCTAGTAAATTCTGGAGGCGGGATTCTCCCTCCCGCTGCACCAGTTTTATGGTGCGACCACCCCCCCCCCCCACCCCCCCTGCCAGCGGACGGATTCTCCACCTCGCCAGCTAGCCAATGGGATTTACCATTGTGGGCAGCTCCACGCCATCGAGAAATCCCCAGGCGTGGGTGCGCTGCCCGTGAAACGGAGAATCCCGACAGCGGAAATTCCAGTCCTGGGTTTCTGGCTCCAAAATACCCCATTATAGAAAGGACATTAAAGTATTCAGAGTGCATAATGTGGATTCACCAGGTTGCTGTCAAAGCTGGGAAACTGTAATAATGCAGAGAGAGTTGAGATTTTACCATAATTTCCAATGGAGTTAATAAAGGTATGGAAACAAAGTGGAGATTTTAAAGTTTATGGAAAGGTTTCATGTAAGACAGAACAATTTTCTCTGTTTAGGGGGCAGCCGGTGATGAGTGTTTACGAAATTTATCATTAAGTGAATGAAGGGAAGGGTTAGGGAAATGCCTTTACATTGCACCTTGTTGAAACATGAAATACTTTGCCATAATGATTGGTTGAGACAGAAACTTTGCATCTTTAAAAAGGTACTAGGCCATGAGGAGGAGATTGACACAGCACATCATTTTGGATTGCTCTTGGATAGAACATGCATAGACCTGATGATGGACTGAAAGGCATTCTTTGATGTTATAATCTTCTGTGGTTGTATGTTAAGAATATGTCATTATTCTTTTCTGCAGTGCATGCAATGATCATAGGTTATGTGACGATGCGTTCTTGAGAAGCCCACATGTTTATGAGCGGCTGGCAGGAGCTCCAAAGGTAACAGAAAACCCTTAAAGCTTTGAAACCACCTGCAGCCAGCTCTTGGTTATCCACTTGGTTATTTGCCTGCCTTCCAAAATAACTGCTCAAGTGAACAGACTATAACAATGAAACTAATGATTGTAACAAATGAAACTGAGATGAAATGCATGCTTGGTAGAGGATGAAGAATCTCACAGAGAGATAATCACCATATGGAAATATGCAGATGATGAGGATATCACACTATGAAAAAACTGAACACTGAAGAATTTTCACGTTACGTTTTTGAGCTCCATTTTATGACTTGTGCCGGCCTTTCCACAATTGTAGAAAGCACAATTTGATTAGTTACATTTTTCAGATTATTGTTTATGGTGCAGTGCGAAGTGCCAATGCCCACACGTATCAAACATGTGGCATGTAAGTGGGTTGGTGCCAATGATTTAAATATTGCTATGATTGGGGAGAATCATAATCAGAATATAGCAACATCTCACGAGAGACCAAACCAAAAGATGGGAATGTATTTCAGTGTGGAAGCAAGAAGGAAAGAAAATTATTGATACAATTCAAAGATGCTTCACAGTAGTGATTTAACAAGTTAGTGGTGTGTGTGGAGAGACTGGAGAATCTGGGATTGCTCTCTTAGAGCAGGGAAGGTTAAGAGTTTAATAGAGGTAGGGCAGCACGGTGGCACAGTGGTAGCACTACAGTCTCACGGCGCCGAAGTCCCAGGTTTGATCCCGGCTCTGGGTCACTGTCCGTGTGGTGTTTGCACATTCTCCCCGTGTTTTGCCCCCACAACCTAAAGATGTGCAGTGTAGGTGGATTGAACATGCTAAATTGCCCCTTGATGCACGATCAATGATCACTAAAACGAGGTTGTAGTACAACAGAAGGCTTTAATAAGCTAGATGTTGCCCCCAGCGGCTCAGGTACAGAATGAGGGCTGCTGGGAAGGCACGGGTTCTTATACCCCGCCTATCAGGGTGGAGCTATTATGCACTCGAGCAAATGGCAAGCATATAGGTTCTACCAATGGTACTTCAGCCTCTCAGGTACCGTAATACCTATAATACCACATTCACCCCTGTTAAAAAAAGTCCGGCGGGGGCGGTGGCCAGCAACTACAAAACATAACAACATGGTATAATTAGTTATGGAGGTACCGTAATACCCCCGTACAGTGTTTAGTAACTATTTACAAGTCTGGTAGCTATGTACATTCGGTGTTTTATATTTACAGATTACAGTTAAAATGAAGCAATCAGTCGATCGGGGGCCCTGGTCGTCCTCTGTGATTGTCAGAGCCTCGGTGGTGACTCCGGTGGAGGCTCAGGCGTCTGTGACTCCGGGAGCGTGGCTTCGATCTCCATGGCAGCTTTGTCGCCCCCTAGCTGGTGGGGAAAACAACCTGACCTGGGAAGGGAGCGCCTGTGGGCAGCGGCGGTGGGTGGGGGCGGCGGCAGGACCGATCCCCCTGTAAGGTGCTGCGGTGGAGGGGAGGGTGGGACTGGTGACTGGAATGTACGTGGAGTTCCGGCGGGCACCAGGTCCCGTAGGGAGACTGTATCTTGTCGGCCGTCTGGGTACGCCACGTAGGCGTACTGGGGGTTAGCATGGAGCAGATGGACCCTCTCGACCAACGGGTCCGACTTGTGCGCCCGCACATGTTTTCGGAGCAGGGTGGGTCCGGGTGCTGCCAGCCAGGTCGGGAGCGAGGTTCCAGGGGAGGACTTCCTGGGGAAGACAAGGAGACGTTCGTGAGGTGTCTGAGTGGTGGTTGTACAATGTAGTGACCGGATGGAGTGGAGGGCATCCGGGAGGACTTCTTGCCAGCGGGAGACTGGGAGGTTCCTGGACCATAGGGCCAGTAGGACGGTCTTCCAGACCGTTCCGTTCTCCCTCTCTACCTGTCCGTTACCCCGGGGGTTGCAACTGGTCGTCCTGCTCTAGGCGATGCCCTTGCTAAGCAGGAATTGACACAGTTCGTCGCTCATAAAGGAGGACCCCCTATCGCTGTGTATGTAAGCGGGGAACCCGAACAGTGCAAAGATGCTATGGAGGGCCTTGATGACGGTGGAGGCGGTCATGTCGGGGCAGGGGATGGCGAATGGGAACCGGGAGTACGCGTCAATCACGTTCAGAAAGTACATGTTGCGGTCGGTGGAGCGGAGGGGGCCTTTGAAGTCCATGCTGAGGCATTCAAAGGGACGGAAAGCCTTTATCAGGTGCGCTCTCTCTAGCCGGTAGAATGTGGTTTGCACTCCACGCAGATTTGGCTGTCCCTGGTTGCTGTCCTGACCTCCTCGATGGAGTAGGGCAGGTTGCGGGTCTTGACGAAATGGAAAAAGCGAATGACCGTCGGGCGGCAGAGGACCTCGTGGAGGGCTCGGTGGCGGTCCACTTGTGCGGTGGCACATGTGCCTCTGGACAAGGCGTCAGGAGGCTCATTTAGCTTCCCGGGACGATACAAGATCTCGTAGTTGTAGGTGGAGAGTTCGATCCTCCACCTCAAGAACTTGTCGTTTTTATCTTGCCCCGCTGTGCATTATCGAACATGAAAGTCACCTACAGTTAATCTGTGAAGAGAGTGAATCTCCTGCTGGCCAGGTAATGCCTCCAATGTCGCACAGCTTCTACTATGGCCTTTCGACTGAGGAGTGGCAGATTTCGGAAGCATGGAGGGTATGGGAGAAGAAGGCCACGGGTCTGCCCGCTGGGTTGCCGCCAGAGCTACGTCAGACGCGTCGCTCTCGACCTGGAAGGGGAGGGACTCGTCGATGGCGCGCATCGTGGCCTTTGCAATGTTTGTTTTGATGCGGCTGAAGGCCTGGCGGGCCTCTATCGACAGGAGAAAAACTGTGGTTTGGATCAGGGGACGGACCTTGTCTGCGTAGTTGGGGACCCACTGGGCGTAGTAGCTAAAAAACCCTAGGCAGCGCTTCAGGGCCTTAGAGCAGTGAGGGAGGGGGAACTCCATAAGGGGGCGCATGTGTTCAGGGTCGGGACCTATAACTCCATTTCGCACTACGTAGCCGTGAATGGCTAGACGGTCGGTGCTAAAAACGCATTTATCCTTATTGTACGTTAGGTTAAGGATCTTTGCGGTCTGGAGGAATTTTCTGAGGTTGGTGTCGTGGTCCTGCTGGTCGTGGCCGCAGATGGTGACATTATCGAGATACGGGAATGTTGCCCGTAAACCATACCGTGTTAAGTAATGGGTTAAGAGACATTGCAATTAGTTGTCTCATTTATGTTAAGTATCCATTAATTGACACTGATATGTAAAGAGGCTCCAGGTGGCCTCTGTCAGGTGGTGTGTTAAGAGTTTTGTGCAGAGGCTGTGGAAGTGAAATAAATGGTGTTTGGTGAAAAGGAACAAGAACTTTAGACTCTTCATTTCACAGCAACTAAAACGTCTGACAATGGTAGCAGAGGATGGTTGCTGTGCAAATGTGAAGGTTTGAAAGATACAACTTTTCCTGATCAGACCAAGGAGTGAGTGAGAAGGAAAAAAAAAAAAGATACATGGCTGAACCCAGGATAAAGATGGCTGCACATAACTATCCCCCCTTATTTTCTGAAAGGGAATCGTACGACCAATGGAGAAGTGCAGTAGTTGTGTGGACTAAAGTAACTGCTTTGGGAAAGAGAAAACAAGGTATGGCATTGGCTCTTTCTCTACCATATGGCAATAAAATCCGAAACAAAGTGCTTTCTGAGCTGGAATTGGAAGAGTTAGACTCAGAAGGAGGTCTGGATACTTTAGTACATTATATGGATAAGATTTATAAGAAATGTGACTTGTTAAGTGAGTATGAAGCATGGTCTGATTTTGATAAGTTCCGGAAAATGGAGGATATCTCCATGGAAGACTATATAATGGAATTTGGCAGACTATATAAAAGGCTACAGAAACACAACCTGGAATTTCCACAGTCTGTGTTGGCCTTTAAATTACTTGACTGTGCTAGAGTGAGCAACATGGATAGGCTCCTGGTTTTGACAGGAGTTCAGTTTACTGATAAGGATACCTTATTCGAACAGATGACAAAAGCTTTACAAAAGTTTCTGGGGAAACATTCGATTCTGATGGCTCTGATGACCCAAATAGGTCAGCCTGCAATAAGGCAGAATATGGAAGATACACTAGTAACAGGATGGCGACATCGTATGGCTACGAACAGGGCTCAAGGCTATAGACGGAGACCGAGACAAGGAAATTATGAAGACAGAAACCCAGTTAGAGCCTACAATAGGAAGATGAACCCCAGAAATGCACGGGGCATGATAAATCGATGTTTTCGATGTGACTCTCAATACCATTATGCTTTCAACTGTCCAACTCGTTATGATAGAGTGTTTGAAGCGACACATAACACGGAAGAGTTAGAAGAGGAAAAAGATAGTGACCAGAAAGAAGGCATTGTCCTATTGACAAGCAGTTTTACGCCGGTAATGAGGGTGTTGGTTGCAGAATCCTTCAACTGTGCTGTATTGGACAGTGGTTGCACATCTACTGTGTGTGGAATTGACTGGTTAAAATGTTACCTGGACTCTTGAAATGCTGAAAATCGTAACAAGGTTAAGGAATTTGAAAGTCCCACAAGTTTCAGGTTTGGGGATGATAATACTCTGAAGTCGCTGAAAAGAGTGGTGATCCCTTGCAATATTGCCGGAGTGAATCATTTCATTAGCACGGATGTTGTATCAAATGAGATACCTTTGCTTCTGAGCAGACCATCGATGAAGAAAGCACACATGAAACTGGATGTGGAACAGGATAAGGCAACAGTTTTTGGAAAGACTGTGGACTTACAATTTACACAGTCGGGACACTATTGTATTCCATTACTGACAAATAATTTTTCAAGTAGAGTGATTAAGGGTGTGTTAACGGCAGTTGAAAATGGGACTTTAGCTGATAAAAAGCTTGTGGTATTAAAACTGCATAGACAATTTGCACATCCGTCTCCTCGGAGGCTGAAAAATTTATTAAAGGATGCAGGGGTAAGGGATGACGACTATACTAAACTGATAGAACAGGTTAGTGACCGCTGTGAAGTTTGTAGGAAGTACAGAAGGACACCAGCACGACCGATAGTAACCCTACCTTTGGCCAGGGATTTTAACGACATTGTGGCCATGGACCTTAAGATCTGGGATAAAGCAAATAATATATTTATTTTGCATTTTGTAGATTTAGCAACCAGATTTAGTCAATCAACGATTGTACGAAGTAAAGAAAAGAGAGTAATTCTGGATCAAATCGTGGAAAAATGGATAGGGACAGGAATGGGTCCACCGGAAAAATTCCTTACGGACAATGGGGGAGAATTTGAGAATGATGAGTTTAGGGATACGTGTGAAAAAATGAATATCAGCATTATGAATACGGTTGCAGAAAGCCCATTTAGTAATGGTGTCTGTGAAAGAAATCATGCTGTTGTCGATGACATGCTTCGGAAAATGTTGGCAGATCGACCAATTGCAGGCTAAATTCAGCTTTAGCATGGGCAGTGCATGCAGAGAATTCATTGCAGATGGTTGGGGGCTACAGTCCTTATCAATTAGTGTTTGGTAGAAATCCTAAAATTCCATTCATTTTGGATGACCAGCCTCCAGCTTGGGAGGGGACTACAATTAGCTCTGGTTTTGCAGAACATTTTAATGCATTACATAGCAGTAGAAAAACTTTTTTGGAAGCAGAAGTCTCTGAAAGAATTCGCAGAGCTTTAAGACATAACGTACGGCCATCAGATGCCGTTTTTTAACAAGGAGACATGGTATACTATAAGAGAGACAATTCTAATGAATGGAAAGGCCCAGGGAAGATCATAGGCATAGATGGCAAAACAATTATTTTGCAACATGGTAATCAAACTGTTAGGGTCCATTCATCAAGGATAATGGGTACAGATTACAAATTTTCAGATTTAGACAGAGAAGACAGACATGACGAGGAACCAGAGTCATCAGGTACACATGTGTTACTGAACTATGAGGACCAATTAACTGATATAGACAGGGTTTCTGTGGAGGAACACAACACTTCTGGTGAATTAAAACAGGCCATTTTTCCGAAAGGGCAACTGCCAAAAGTTGGTACAAAAGTGACATACTTGCCTGAAGGGTCTAGTCAATGGAAGGATGCAACTGTTATTAGTAGAGCAGGGAAGGCCACTGGAAAGTATAAACATTGGTTGAATGTACAGCATTCAGGGGAAGGAGTCAAGACAATGGATTGGGAAAACAAAGTTCAAAAATGGAGGGCACAGAAACGCAGTGCCAGTTCAGATAGTACATCGGATAGTGAACAGGTCTGCAGGAAAAGGTTGAGAACTATTGAAAGGACATCCCACAGCAGAAGGGAAAGATCAAGCAGTAGCAGTACAGAACGAGATACCAGGCGGGAGAGGGGACGTAGTTTGTCAAGATCTCGGAACATGAGTAAGACTACGAATACTAATAGGAGTAAAAGCCCACATGCACGTGAGATTTTGGTGGCTTCAAATAAATTAGATGAAAAAGTTATTAAAGAAGCTAAACAGCAAGAATTGCATAGTTGGAGTGAATTTGGGGTATGCACGGAAGTACCGGATAGGGGACAAAGAGCTCTATCGCACAAATGGATTTGCACGGAAAAGGTTCTTCCAGATGGAACTTATAAGGCAAAGGTCAGGCTCGTGGCAAGGGGATTTGAAGAAAACTTAGAAGATCAGGATTTAAGGGTAGATTCACCTACAGCAGGAAAGGTTATTTTAAAGATCTTCTTGGCTCTATTAGCCACAAAGGCATGGGAATGCAAATCTATAGATATAAAAGCAGACTTTTTGCAGGGGCATCAGCTCCAGAGAGACATTTTTCTCCGTCCTCCTAAAGAAGCAGCTAACACAGAAGGGGTACTCTGGAAGTTGAACAAATGTGTATATGGATTAAATGATGCATCTAGAGTCTGGTATTTTTCGGTAAGGTCAGTTTTGTTAAAGTTAGGCTGTTGCCAGTTGAAAGCAGATCCTGCAATGTCTTACTGGCACTATAAAGGAAATCTTTCTGGCATTTTTATGATGCATGTCGATGATTTTTTTGTGGGGTGGGACTAGTGATTTTGAAGCTATTGTAATCTCTGGTTTGAGGAAAGAATTCAGGGTTGGAAGTCAGGCTTCCGGTGCATTTAAATATATTGGACTGGAAATTGGACAGACTAAGTTAGGGGCAACTTTATGAGCAATCTTATTTGGAAAGCATCACCCCAATAGCAATTAGTCGTGGCCGAGTTTCACAAAAAGACGCAATGGTTTCAAAGATAGAAAAAGAGCAACTGCAAAGTTTAATTGGGCAACTGAACTGGTTAGGTAGAGAGACTAGACCGGATGTGAGTTTTGATGTCTTAGAGTTGAGTACAAAAATGAATGATCCCAAAGTGGAAGACATAATAAGAGCAAATAAAGCGTTGGCCAAACTAAAAATGCAGGAGTGTGTTTTGAAGTTCCGGTTTTAGGTGACCTTAAGCACTTGAAACTCATAGTTTATAATGATGCGTCCTACTCAAATTTATGTGATGGGGTTTCAAGCGCAGGAGGTTTTATAATTTTCATTTTGGGGAACAATGGTAAATGTTGCCCACTTGTGTGGGAAACAAAGAAAATAAGGAGAGTGGTAAAAAGCACTTTGGCTGCTGAGACGTTAAGCCTTGTAGAGGTGGTGGATATGGTTTTTTATATAAGTATGATATTGACAGAAAATTTGGGATAAGGGGATTTGGGTATTATACCTATTGACTGTCACATTGACAATAAATCCCTGTTGGAAAATGTGCACACTACAAAAAGTGTCAATTAGATTGTCAAAAGTGTCAAAAAGAGGTTATGGATAGACATCGCAAGTTTGAAGCAGATGTTGGACAGAGGGGGAATAACAAAAATTAAATGGGTCGACAGGAGCTATCAACTGTCAGACTGTTTTACGAAAAGAGAATCGCGGGGGGGGGGGCCGCCAACCGGCGCGGCACGATTCCCTCCCCCGCCGAATATCCGGTGGTGGAGAATTCGGCAACCGGCGGGGGGGGGGATTCACGCCAGCCCCCGGCGATTCTCCCACCCGGCGGGGGGTCGGAGAATCTCGCCCCATGTGTGTGTTTTTGAGTTTCTTGAAATTTTGTTTTCACCTAATTATTTTTGTTCTCCAAGGAAGGGGAGACTGTTAAGGAATGGGTTAAGAGACATTGCAATTAGTTGTCTCATTTATGTTAAGTATCCATTAATTGACACTGATATGTAAAGGGGCTTCAGGTGGCCTCTGTCAGGTGGTGTGTTGTTAAGAGTTTTGTGCAGAGGCTGTGGAAATGAAATAAATGGTGTTTGGTGAAAAGGAACAAGAACTTTAGACTCTTCATTTCACAGCAACGTAAACATCTAACATACCGGTCAACCATTCGGTCCATCTCGCGTTGGAAGACCGAGACCCCGTTAGTGACACCAAAGGGAACCCTTAAGAAGTGATAGAGCCGCCCGCCTGCCTCGAAGGCAGTGTATTTGCGGTCACTAGTGCGGATGGGGAGCTGGTGGTAGGCGGACTTGAGATCCACCGTGGAGAAGGCCTTATAATGCGCAATCCTGTTTACAGGTCGGATATGCGGGGGAGAGGGTACGCGTCCAGCTGCATAAACCTGTTGATGGTCTGACTGTAGTTGATGACCATCCTATGCTTCTCCCCGGTCTTTACCACCACTACTTGAGCTCTCCAGGGACTGTTGCTAGCTTCAATGACCCCTTCCCTCAGTAGCCTTTGGATCTCTGATCTAATAAAGATCCGGACCTGGGCGCTGTACCGTCTGCTCCTGGTGGCGACGGTTTTGCAATCCAGGGTGAGGTTCGCAAACAGAGAAGGCGGGTCGACCTTAAGGGTCGCGAGGCCGCAGACAGTAAGGGGGGTATAGGGCCGCCGAATTGGAAGGTCAGACTTTGAAGGTTACACTTGAAGTCTAAACCCAGGAGTGTAGCCGCGCAGAGGTGGGGAAGGACGTAGATACGGAAATTTTTGAACTCCCTTCCCTGGACTGTGAGGTTTGCTAAACAAAACCCCTTTATCTCCACTGAGTGGGAACCAGAGGCCAGTGAGATTTTTTGATTAACAGGGTGGATGAGGAGTGAACAGCGCCTTACCGTGTCGGGGTGTATGAAGCTCTCCGTGCTCCCAGAGTCGATTAGGCAGGACGTCTCGTGGCAGTTGATGAAAACAGTCGTCGTAGCGGTTGAGCGTGTTCGAGGTCAAGATTGATCCAGAGTCACCGAGGCCAATCGCAGTATTTGAGAATTCTGTTCAGGCAGTGTGTAGTCGGCCGAGCTGGGGTCCTGGGGGCCCATCCAAGATGGCGTCTCCCATTGGTCGCACATGGCCGGGGGTGCACAAAATGGCGGCACCCGTCTCTCAAGCGTGGCGTCCGTGGAACAAGATGGCGGCGCCCGGGGTCCGCACATGGCCCTGGGATATGGGGGTGGCGGCGACCACTGGGCACACGGGGCCCGTGGAGACGTTTGTGGTGGTGGTCCGGAGTCGCCGCTGGAGACCGCGGCCACCGCTCGGGCCTGACACCCCCCCCACGAAATGGCCCTTTTTGCTGCATCCCCTGCAGGTGGATGCGCGGGCCGAGCAGCGCTGGCGGGGGTGCTTGGCCTGCCCGCAAAATTAGCAGCGGGGCACCTCGGGGTTAGCAGGCCGCCTTGCAGCGCAGGCCTGTGGGGGAACGGGGGAAGTCTCTGGGTCAGCCGCTGCGGGGTTCCACGCTGCCCAGGGGGCTGCCGTGCGGTCGGGAACGTCGGCGTGTGAGTTCCTGGAGGCCACATCCAGGGAGCCTGCAAGAGCCCGTGCCTCCCTAAGACCCAGGGTGTCTTTCTCTAACAGGCGCTGGCGGATTTGAGATGAAAGCATACCTGCCATGAAAGCGTCCCTGACTAAGAGTTGGGTGTGCTAGCTCACCGGAACTTGTGGGCATCCGCAGCTTCTGCCCAGCACCAGGAGTGCGCGGCAGAATTCCTCCAACAATTCCCCAAGGGTTTGCTGTCTTGGTGCAAGCAGGTGTCGGGCGTAGACCTGGTTTACCGGGCGAATATAGTGTCCTTTCAGCAGCTCGATTGCTGCATCAAAGTCTTCCGCTTCCTTGATGAGTGTGTAGATCTCCGGGCTCACCCTTGAGTGCAGGACGTGCAGTTTCTGCTCTCCCGTGGGTGCGTTTTCTGCCATCTCGAGGTACCCTTTAAAACACGCCAGCCAGAGCTTAAAGATCGCTGCTGAGTTCACTGTGTGGGGGCTAAGTTGCAGTCACTCCGGCTTGATTCGAAGCTCCATCCTTTCTTCTTAAAATCTAGCTTATTAAATTGATGCACGATCAATGACCACTAAACCGAGGTTGTAGTACAACTGAAGGCTTTAATAAGCTAGATGTTTCCCCCAGCAGCTCAGGTACAGAATGAGGGCTGCTGGGATGGCACGTGTTCTTATACCCCGCCTATCAGGGTGGAGCTATTATGCACTCGAGCCAATGGTAAGCATATAGTTTCTGCCAATGGTACTTCAGCTTCTCAGGTACCGTAATACCTATAATACAACGCCCCTTAAATTGGAAAAAATGAATTGGGTATTCCAAATTTTTTTTTAAAAAAAAGGTTTAATAGAGGTGATCCTAAAAATTATGACACATTTTGATGGAAAAGTAGGAAAGAAGGACTAACCAGAGAACTCAAATTTAAAATGATCTGCCAAAACGTCTTGGTGGGAAATGAGGAAAAGATATTTAAACAGCAAGGTGTTGTGAGCATGGTGGAAGAAGGTTCAACAACAACTTTTGAAAAGGAATTAGGAAAAAAGAGAATTTTCAGGTCTACAAGGAAAGAGGAGGGAGTGGATTAATTGGCTAGTTCTTTCAAAGGGCTGACACAGACACAATGAGCTAAATCGCCTTTCTCTATGCTGTCTGACCGTTATGTTTGTCATTGTTTCAGCCAGCATGCACAGCAAGACTCCAAAAGCAATTAATAAGACAATGGTGACTTTTGTCAAAGGAGGAAATGTGTGTTGAAACAGAGTAGCTATTATTTTAACACGCTTTCCGTTTTTAACTCATGTCAGCAAGTTTCCCCTGGCCTTGGAAAGTGCAGAGGTGAGGAGGTGAGAAGAGCTGGATCCATAAAATAAATGTCCTTTGAAGTATTGCTTTTGGACCAAGAAGAACATACGCTCTAAATTCCCAAGGTGCACTCTCTTCCCCACCACCACCATCTTCTTCCCAACCCAGCCATGCTCTAAACCCCTGTGACCACCACTTTCTTCCCCTTCCTTGACACCCCCCCCCCCCACCCCCGCAGAAATAAAGCTACCTATTCCACCACTCCATCCTTCTGCTACTGGATTTCATGTCTGTCCCATGTAGCCAACCAGGGCACTCAGGCTGACTGTCAGAGGGGAACATGGAAACAAATTTAAATGGTATCCTGCATTTACCATACTTACCTCCACGCCCACCGCCCCCAACTCCAAATGTGTGGCCCTGTAAATGTTGTGCTCATGGTGTTTGAATATGCATATTGTTCATCCAACATGAAGCTATGCAGAACGAAAGAGAACATATAAACATAAAAATGTGTTCACTGTTCCTCAGATTCCACATGACACCTGTATACATCGACATTATACAAATTGGTCAAGCAGACAATGCAACCTATTCATATATATCCAAATACACTGTAAAGGCAAACATATGTGCTTTGTGTATGCAGATTGTACAAGTAAAGTGCTTACTGAGGAATGGTATGAAGTTGACATATACAAACAAAATCCTTAATCTATGTGTACTTACTGCATGTATTGGCCAAATGCACATGTATCTTTCACAACCAGTTAGAATATTCACACAGAAAATAAAACAAGCTGAGATGGCATGGTGGCACAGTTGTTAGCACTGCTGCCTCACAGTGCTCGGCACCTGGGTTCTATTCCGACCTTGGGTGACTGTGTGAAGTTTGTACATTCCCCCCATGCCTGTGTGACTTTCCCCAGAGTGCTCCTGTTTTCTTCCACAATCCAAAGATGTGCAGGTTAGGTGGATTGGCCATGCTAAATTGCTCCTTAGTGTTCAAAAGTTAGGTGGTGTTATGAGAATGGGGCAGGGGTATGGACCTAGGCAGCGTGCACTTTCAGAGCGTCGGTGCAGACTTGATGGGCCCAATGGCCTCCTTCTGCACTTTAGGGATTGTATGAGTCTACTCAACTAAAGATTGTGAACTCTCACAGACTGTAGAAATCATCTGGGCAAGCAGATTATATACATGTTCTATGTCCACAGGTGAAACACTCAGAATTGTGCTTACAGTGTGCACCTAGACTTATCAATGCAAGCTTTGCGTTCTGAAAGGCATGCGGATTCGTGTATGAAGATTCGACCAACACTGGACACTAAAAATAATATTCAGACAATGTGTAGCTCAGCAGGTTCAAAACACAGACGTGGCATTCAGATTCTACATTTTAAAGGATTAGGAAAGTGCTGAGCAGAAGACAGTCATTCAACGCTAATCTCAGCACAATATTCTCACTGCTCGAGACAAAGACTAAGATAGAGTCTATAAGAATTACCTATCCATGCTCTCTAAATCTACAATATTAATATAATATTTGTGTCTTCAATCTGGTACCTTATCTGTGGATGAGGAGGAGTGACTGGAAAGTAAGTTTGAACGTAGAATAAAGCAATAAATGTCATGGTATGCCATAAAATGATTTGAATATCCATTTTATACATTTATTTATCCCATTTTATGATAAGAATCAGAATTAAAATGTGAAATTGTACTGAATAAAAATATGTTTTTTTATATCGGAGTGAGCCACTCTATCAGTTAGTAAAATAACACAGCCCTCCTGTACAGGAACTCATTAAACCTTTATGAAACTCATTATTATTTCAGTGATATGCAAAGAGGTACAATCTGATTGGTGCCTAATTCAAGGTCCTTCAGAGAATTAGATTTGTCCAATGACATCAGAGTCTAAAACAAAAGCTCGCCGCATGACAGTGTGAGCACTTTGTCTACAGGAAATATAATACTCCCATGAAGATTCGTCGTGGCACACTCAATGTACTGTATTTTTAGACAATCAGTCATCTGTCAATGTACCTAAAGACTCATGAAATTGGACACAAGTCTGTCTGTTCTGACAACACAGACTGAAAGCACCAGCACCTCATTGCTCTATGAAAGCTGTTACTGACGAAAGTATATTGCAAACCTAGGGTCTACTTGCCTGAACATGCTTGCTATTCAGAAAGATACAGTGGTAGTTTAACGCAAAATCAGGTGTGAAGTTTTACTGGAACCAGCTCAGTAGTGGATGAAACACAGCTGTTTTAAACTAATCCTTACAGAATATGGGAAGAATTGACTAATAAAGAACAGTTTACTTTTCTACAAATGCAGCTGGCAGTCAGAGAAGCTTTCAAATTGCCAGGAATAAGAAAACACTCGCATTTTCACAAATCTATTACTCATCCTTTTAATGGATGTCTTTAACTCTTGTTCTTCCAGACTCACTTCAATATTTCAAGTGACAGGACTACAGGCTGCCGAGCCCTTTTACACTTTCTCTGTCGCCTGAAGCCAACTTTCTTGTTCGAATGCACTTTTCACAACTCCATTTGTTATGGCCGTTGCCACTACATTTTCACAGCAGAGTCTGCTGAACCATATTTAAATCCTGATGTGCATACGACATGTCCCCCAACATAATAAATGCTGACTGTCAGTCAGGTCATGAACAAACCCTCAGCATGTCCCTTAAAGCTTAGAAAAGTGTCCACTAACATTGTTCTCTATCAATGCCAGCATTAGCTTCTTGTCTTTCTTGTTATTCTCACTCTGTATCGTTATTGCTGTGTTGCATTTCTTGCCATTCCCAGTCAGTGTCAGCTTAGTTTCAATTGCTATCTTGCTCTTCACAGTTACACTAGGTTTCTCCCATCCTCCCGCTGATATTAACTGTGCGGCTTTGGCTATGTTAAAGGTTGGTACAGTTTTTTCCAATATACTCGCCTCGCTTACTATGTTTCATCCTGTTAGTTTATAGTGATTGATGAGCAATGTTTACAAAGACACAGCCATAACATTTTGAAATTGTCAGCATTGATTCATACCACTGATCTAAATCTATGGACACTCCAACAGTATACCTATGGACTGCTAGTTCAGGGATGACAGACTTTAAAGAATAGCATCAATGTTAGGCATCCTCTAAAGTAAAAATCATAATCCATCTTTCACTGAACTGACTCTTTTCCCCATCATTTTACAGCAATATACATAAGTTACTCACAACGCCAAAAGCAAATTTAAATGGGCACAAATAAAGCGGCCACATAAAGTTACCAGTGCCATCATGGATATAAGTAAAGTATGGTATATAGGTGTTCGAAAAATTATATGTGCAGGTATAGGTATGAGATAGTATACTTTAAACTAATCCCTACAGAATATGGGAAGAATTGACTAATAAAGAGGGTAGGCATATGTGTATGGTGTGTTTATGTGTGGAGATTTAGAAATGGATGTCAATATATGAGATATATAGTATGTTACTTGGTAGTTAAAAATAGGTAAAGCAGAAAATAACACTATTTCTGGTGAAGGGAGATGTCAACCCTCCTGTACATAAGAATATATTGGAGCGGCTAGAGAAACAGTTGGAATAAAGTAATTAAAAAGCAACAGTAAATGTGTGGCTCACAGAGAGAGTAAACATATATTTTCCCTTGTAAACCATTCATAATTCTGGTGTGGATATACTTACGAAAAAAGTGTGGTATCGATACGGGAATATTGATGGTCTGGTATGATATTATAACTACAGACATCCAGTCGATGTGTGGTTTATGAGAAAGGTATTAACATTTGGATAGACAGGCATTGGTGGGTCGAGCAGGAGCCCAGTCCTTTTGCACACGCAAGACATTCATCACATACTGTGCATCTCCAACTAACAACCAAAATTACAGTGTGCTCCTAAATATATATCTATATATATAATATATAGATATATATATATATATGAGCACAGTTAAGTCCTAATTAACACGCATCACCTGAATCAATTACCTCCAGTTGATATGCAATTAACAGTACATTTGGACACAAGTGCAATATGGATGTAGCTATGGTTTTCTCTGGTTAAGTGCATAATTCATGTGGCAATTCATTATGGCAATGGTATGTAGTGTTGGCATTATGCTACTATACACTTTCTGACTGCACTTCAAGTATTCCAAGTAATATTTGAAATTCAGACCACTGTCATCTCTTTGGCTGTTATTTAACCATAGCACCCTGATACATCTTGTTGATCTACTCTTTATGCAGGAATGAGCAGAAATTTCCTTTCATGATTGGAAGTGTGTTCACTGACTAGAGGTCACATTTCTGAGATTCATTTTCTGTAAAATTAGTGACTATTAGTCTACAGTAGCTCCATTGTTCCTTTATCTGTGCTGGGTTAAAATTCAGTCACTTCCGAACCTAACAGCACTGTAGGAGCAGCTTCACCACGTGGCATTAAGCAACTCAACAAGAACACTCACTATTACCTTCTCAGAGGTAACAAAGGATGCTCATATCCTTCCACAGATTTTGAAATTCCCATATTTTTTACAGTTTTGTGTTGTGAATGCGAAGTGATTGTGAAAATGATACTTCTTTTCATTCATTGCTATTATCTACAATTAGCAATCATTTTGAATGTTTTTTCCCAAAGTGGTAACCGCTAAAGAAATTGATTATTTACCAAAAATGAACTAACAAAGTCAGTAACCCAAAATAAACCAAGCATTCTCCCAATTGTTACCTTTTCTGTTCTTATGAGTTTTGTATTAATTTTTGGCACTATTAAAAAAAATTCTATGAGAAGGATGCTAGGATTCAAATTTAAATGTTTCATACTCATTGAGTACTGCTATGTCATAGAGCATTGCTTAAAATCAAAGTAAAATTACCCATACACTTCTTCATTTTGTACACGAGGAGCAATGTGAACACAATTCCAACATCCTCTACACACTAGTCTCTCAAGTGTTTCCAGAAAGTGTACAACATGATTTAAATACCAAATTAAGCTCCCTCCACATTAATGCATCAAGCAATTGCAGATCAAGTACAGCAGAGACTAAACACAAATTAATGGTCTCTATATTACTGCATCAAGGACACACAAATCATTGAAGCTTTGGCTTTCACTTGTTGGGCCACAGGTGGATCAAAACTTAATTGAGAACAAATGCAAGAGAGAACCTTTAACACATCATTCTAGGCAACAGAGTATTGGGACTTCAATACTATCCATATCTATATGTTTCTTAAAATCAGAAATCAGATATTTGGCCGAAGTGTCAAAATTAGAGAAATGTGACGGTGAGGTAATCCTAGATTTTCTGGTGAGTTATTATGGCAACAGTTACTTGATCAACTTATAAGACAATCAATAAAGGTCTTCCTCTGGGCACAATGTGACCAGGATCTCTGGTCTGCCAGATCTCCTT